>NC_041382.1:735358067-735497243 GCF_002162155.2 Triticum dicoccoides
AATCTGAAAGATGGCAGTCGTTGGCTTCAGCCCCCACGCACATAGTGCGGGGGTGCTCGCAGAAGACGCATTTTCACACTTAACCCAACGTCTTGGTCCTACAAAGGAGGTGATAGCGCAGCGGGCCAGGCAACCGGACTATAATGCTTTAACACTTTCACTTAGCCATAGGAGTTTGAAAATGAGACTCTTTAGGTAGCTCCTTGGTGGCAACCGCGTTCGTCCGAATTCGCGGCGCATATGTGCCTGACCGGGAAGCGGTCCTTCGTCAAAGCGGAGGAATCCGATAGATTTCGATCGGTCATCGAGTGGCTGACCAGTCTCACGCTACATCATGATAGTCAGTTTTCGGCTTTCTCTACTGAGGTGCTCGCCCTGGCCGAACCGGGGGCACAATCGCAGTAGTTCTCCTGGTGCTACCTTAGCCGATAGAGCGGAACGTAAGGTAGCCGAACTCAGGAGCCGGGCAACCCAATATTTGACCAAAGACATGATTCGGAGCTGATGCATATAATGCCAAAACTCGCGACGCCGGACACTCCCTAAGGTGTTCGGTCTTTATGAGTGCGGGCCAAACAACACTCTTTATTGAAAAAGCCCCTACTGTCCAGGTACGTGCAAAAATTCTGATGTGGCCACATGGCAAGACGCCAGCCTCCTTCTTGGTTATACTAGAAAGAAAAACCAGGGGATGTGTAGCAACAAGAGACAGTAAAAAAGGTTTACGCAGGGTCTTAATCTGAAAAGAATCCTTTAGGACGGGTCCCTACTGCACGTCTGCGCCTGTGTCTCCGTTGTGCCGTATTCTGGACGGGCGCCGCACGACGTTCATCTGCAAAAGAGAGTAACTGAGTTCAAAACAAGTCGTGCCGAAAAAAGTTTTAAAATAAGCAAAGTATAAAGTAAGATATGTAAGCTTGAGCTTTATTGTCTCTTATTGTATATGCGTGAAGCCCCTAGTGCGGGGGTATATGGCTTCTAGGCCTGCATCAGTGATGATTTTGCATTGAACTTGTCTATCCGCGTTCATGGTCTTAAATGACCTATTTTGAAGTTTATTGGCCGGTGAGGCCATTTTGCTGTGGGGTTGTCAAAGCGGCCGCACGGTCCTCCGCTTGGGGAAGTGTACTTTAGTGCCTCCCCTTCAAAGAGATGATGCCTCGTGGACCGGGCATTTTAAGCGTAAGAGATGCATAATGCGGTATTGCGTTAAATGAGCGAAAGCTTCGCGCCCCAGTAGTGCTTGATAGCGACTTGAGAACAGGACGATGTGGCCGCGACAGAGAGGCCTCTCGGCCCCCCACTCAAGCCGCACCCCGGCGCCGCTCAAAAAATACCATGGCACGGGAAAATGCGCCAGACCTGCGAGATATATTGGAGGACAAGGCAAGGCAAACAAGATCGATCTACGGATCACGTGGGCGCCCCACGGCTCGAGACGGTAATCGTCACGCCGGATACAGTAAATCCGGCCTGGCCGAACATAGTAGACAAAGCTCGTTTGAGCTGCGTCGTGATATAGCCCAATATTGAGGCGCCGCACACCCACTATGCTTCACATATGAAGTAATGGATCATCAAATCCCCGAGGGTTTCAAACCCGTGAACATTGAATCATACGATGGCACAACAGATCATGCGGTATGGATCGAGGACTATCTCCTTCACATCCACATGGCCCGTGGTGATGACCTACACGCCATCAAATACCTCCCACTAAAGCTTAAAGGCCCAGCTCGGCATTGGCTTAGCAGCTTGCCAGCAGAATCAATCGGTTAATGGGAGGACCTGGAAGCCGCATTCCTCGACAATTTCCAGGGCACTTATGTGCGACCACCAGACGCCGATGACCTAAGCCACATAATTCAGCAGCCATTAGAATCGGCCAGACAATTCTGGACACGGTTCCTAACCAAGAAAAATCAAATCGTCGACTATCTGGATGCAGAGGCCCTAGCAGCCTTCAAGCATAACATCCGCGATGAGTGGCTTGCACGGCACCTAGGACAGGAAAAGCCGAAATCTATGGTAGCCCTCACGACACTCATGACTCGCTTTTGTGCGGGAGAAGACAGCTGGCTGGCTTGTAGCAATAACATGACCAAGAACCCTGGTAATTCGGACACCAAGGACAACAGTGGCAGGTCACGTCGCAACAAGCAAAAGCGCCGCATTAACGGCGACAATGCTGAGGATACCATAGTTAATGCTGGATTCAGAGCCTATAAATCCGGCCAGTGGAAAAAGCCATTCAAAAGAAATACTCCGGGCCCATCCAGCTTGGACAGAATACTCGACCGCTTGTGCCAGATACATGGCACCCCCGAAAAGCCAGCCAATCACACTGACGGTGTCCTGGACTAGGGGGTACTCAACACGTCATCTCCCGATCTGATAGATTGGGCCGAGGACCCCCGTGGCCGTATATTCATGGGCCAGTTCGGACAGCTGCCGCATACAAGGAAGATTCCACAAGACTTGGCGATCAAGACAAGGACTTCTCCCCACTGGCATATTCGGCTAGGACTCTTGTTAACCTAGGCCTCTGGTGAATTATATAAACTAGGGCCAGGCTAGTCGATAGATATATACATACAATCATACCATAGGCTAGCTTCTAGGGTTTAGCCTCTCTGATCTCGTGGTAGATTTACTCTGGTACTACCCATATCATCAATATTAATCAAGCAGGACGTAGGGTTTTACCTCCATCAAGAGGGCCCGAACCTGGGTAAAACTTCGTGTCCCTTGCCTCCTGTTACCATTGATTCTAGACACATAGTTTGGGACCCCCTACCCGAGATCCACCGGTTTTGACACCGACATTGGTGCTTTCATTGAGAGTTCCGCTGTGTGATCGACAAAAGGATCGATGGCTCGCCTGCAGATCAACTGCGACTTTGGCATCTTTGTCACCAGCTCGACTGGTCACCTTGGTTCGACCAAGAACCACGCCCCGTGTTCGGATCACCATGTTCGGACGAGGGCCTTCATCAAACATCAACTCCGATCTCTATCAAGATCATGGAGGAATCATCCATGGAGCTCGGGGGCTCAACGTCAACATTGCCCTCAAGCGACCGTGCTGTTTTTCTGGACAGCGAACTTGTATCTGCCGCCACCATCTCCTCGAGTATCGCTTTGACGATCGCTTTGGTGGAATTGTGCGGAATTGTGTATACAACAACCCTGGAAAATTTCGTCGAGTTCCGATGGAGGAATCTCTGGCAATCCACGATATACTGGAGCCCTGTCAAATCTGGACGGGAATTTGGATGAGTTTAGGGCGTGGTGTCCAGCTTCTAGCTCGGACGTCCTTTGGAAGATCCAACCGTTGATCGGCTGCGTAATTCCTATATCTACCACCTCTCAAAATTTCAGCTCGAACCGACCGTCCAAACTCCGGGAACCTTCCGATTAGTGCATCACTTTTCGGATCTATTTTTGGCGCAGCTTACGCCGGTTCGTCCAACTACCTCGGTCGAGCCTGGTGTTACTTCTAGTGCTTTGGGGGTGCCTTGCCTTGTCCCCGCTTTACGCAATGTGCGCCTGCCCAAGGATTTCAAAGGCCCGCGCAAGGTTCCCTTTAGTCATGGTCGGGTGAGGAGCAAATTCCATGGTCCTTTCTGGAAAGATTTGGTCATTGATTATGGTCTTCGTGATCATGATAGAATGACCATTAGGCTTGAACGCTATGGAACGTTGATTGGTGTTGACTTTTATCGGGGTGGCTTTATGTTGTCTCCTTTACCTTCTGTTGGTAAGGTTTATTTTTAAGGAAGTTTTTAGCTTGTTTTATTTTACATGATGATTTTTCTGTTCCCTTGAACTTGTGTAATTATATTTTGTAGCTCTTGATGGTTTGAGCGACTCCAAGAAGGAACTTGTTGGGAGTTGTTATTACATCCATGGTCTTTTTCTTAATTATCAGCAGATGTATTTCATGACGTGTCAACTCTTTGATGATGAGTACATACCCTGTTGTCCTTTTGTTCACAGGATTGATTCCATGAATGTTAATGGTCATCATATGGTCAGATTTATTTTCCACTGTTTTTCTTTGTTTCTGTTTATTTATTTATTAGTATTTCTTCTATTTTATAGTTTTTAATTTTTGTTCCATTTCTAATAGCTTGATGTTTTTGTCATGTTATTACTGGTATTGTTGCGAGGAGTTTGAAGGAGTCCGTGTCAATTCCTAGGATTGGAGTTTTAACTCTTGAAGTTACTTTGGAAACTTGTGATGATGATGATATATATGTGAGCACTCTTGCTCCTACTTCATTGGCTTGGGTAATAGATTGGTGTTAAAAGAGGAAGGGTTCAGTGATTTTCTTCGGGCATCGTCTATTGAAGTAAACAGCTTGGTGCTCATAACTTTCAAAGTGCGTGATGGGAGGCTTGTTGTTATCTTCAATCTTCTGCCGCAGTGATGTTAGTTATAGCCTTTGAACATAATGAATTTTGTTTAAAATTCCATGCTATAGTGTAATGTTATTTAGATATATGAAACGATATGAACCTAACTGTTCATTGATGTTCTTCATTTGTAGAAGAGGCATGGTTGTGCATCTGTTTTAAAGATGTTTTTTAGACCGATGTTAGTTAATTGGAGGCATAGTTATACATACATTAGAGGCACGTATGTTGTTTCCTCTGACATGGGTTGTAGAGATAGGAACGTCTGTGCAGCAGCAATGAGGCACGGACGATCACGCGTGAAATAGCTTGTAGAGTCACGATGCGTGTTACGCGAGGCACGGGTGTGTGGGCACGAGAGACATGTGAGTGAAGCCTCTATAGGGAGGAGGCACATGTATAGGTTGGTGCATCCGACAGCATAGGGTTGTACTGAGAGGAACGTGTGTGCAGCACCAAAGTTGCACGAGCGATTACGCATGCGGAGCATGTAGAGTTAATGTGGGTTTTATGTGAGGCACGTGGATTGAGCAAATGGAGGCACGGAAGTGAAGTCAGTACAGGCACAGTTGTGTGGAGGTACGAGTATGAATCCTCTTGCTGCTGTCAAGTTTCTAGAGGCACGGAAGTATGGCAGCAGAGGCATTGGTCCAAATACTTGGTTAGAGAGGCTCTGTTGTGGATGCACAGGTGTGAAGTCTCTAGGGTCACGGGCGTGTGGCACCACAGGCATGGGTTCGAATAGACACTTAGAGATCCACGGTTGTACATAGGTCAGTTGCATATAGTGTAGTGTATTTTTGTGGCATCCTGCAGAACTGGTCTACGGAGAGGAACCTGTGTGCAATAGCAAGGATGTTCTGAATGGACAGAGCAGTGTTTAATGTGAAATGGTTGTGTTGTGTGATTTTTTCCCAATGTGGTTAAACTAGCAAGGTTCTTGTCCCTTGTGTCTGTGTACCGAATGTACTTCTGCATTATTTATGAATTGTTCACGCTAATGTTGAATAAGCATTTTACAGAAAGTTAAGAACAATACAATCACATATCCTTGTAAATGTAAGATGCATCTTGTGTTAGGGAACGCAGTAATTTCAAAAAAATTCCTACGCACATGCAAGATCCATCTAGGTGATGCATAGCAACGAGAGGGGAGAGTGTTGTCCACGTACCCTCGTAGACCGTAAGCGGAAGCGTTATGACAACACGGTTGATGTAGTCATACGTCTTCATGATCCGACCGATCCTAGCACTGAAGATAAGGCACCTCCGCGATCTGCACAAGTTCAGCTCGGTGAAGTCTCACGAACTCTAGATCCAACTGAGGTCGAGGGAGAGTTTCGTCAGCACGACTGCATGGTGACGGTGATGATGAAGCTACCGGCGCAGGGCTTCGCCTAAGCACTGCAACAATATGACTGAGGTGGAAATCTATGGAGGGGGCACCGCACACGGCTAAACAATCAACTTGTGTGTCTATGGGGTGCCCCCTCCCCCGTATATAAAGGAGTGGAGGAGGGGGAGGGCCGGCCCTCTCATGGCGCGCCCAAGGGGGGAGTCCTACTCCCGATGGGAGTAGGAGTAGGAGAAGAAGGAAGGGGGAGAGAGAGGGAAGGAAGGGGGGGCGGCCCCCCACCCAATTCGGATTGGGCTTGGGGGGGCTCCACCTGGCCGCCTCCTCCTCTCTCCCACTAAGGCCCAATAAGGCCCACTGACTCCCCGAGGGGTTCCGGTAACCCCCCGGTACTCCCGTAAATGCCCGAACTCACCCGGAACCATTCCGATGTCCAAACATAGCCTTCCAATATATCAATCTTTACGTCTCGACCATTTCAAGACTCCTCGTCATGTCCGCGATCAACCTTCGGTACATCAAACGACATAAACTCATAATACCAATCGTCATCGAACGTTAAGCGTGCGGACCCTACGGGTTCGAGAACTATGTAGACATGACCGAGAATCATCTCTGGTGAATAACCAATAGCGGAACCTGGATGCTCGTATTGGTTCCTACATATTCTACGAAGATCTTTATCGGTCAAACCGCATAACAACATACGTTGTTCCCTTTGTCGTCGATATGCTACTTGCGCGAGATTCGATCATCGGTATCTCAATACCTAGTTCAATCTCGTTACCGGCAAGTCTCTTTACTCGTGCCGTAATGCATCATCCTATAACTAACTCATTAGTCACATTGCTTGCAACGCTTATAGTGATGTGCATTACCGAGAGGGCCCAGAGATACCTCTCCGACAATTGGAGTGACAAATCCTAATCTCGATCTATGCCAACTCAACAAACACCTTCGAAGACACGTGTAGAGCATCTTTATAATCACCCAGTTACGTTGTGACATTTGATAGCACACAAGGTGTTCCTACGGTATTCGAGAGTTGCATAATCTCATAGTCAGAGGAACATGTATATGTCATGAAGAAAGCAATAGCAATAAAACTCAACGATCATAATGCTAGGCTAACAGATGGGTCTTGTCCATCACATCATGCTCTAATGATGTGATCCCGTTGATCAAATGACAACACATGTCTATGGTCAGGAAACGTAACCATCTTTGATCAACGAGCTAGTCAAGTAGAGGCATACTAGGGACACCCTGTTTAGTCTATGTATTCACACATGTACTAAGTTTCCAGTTAATAGAATTCTAGCATGAATAATAAACATTTATCATGATATAAGGAAATATAAATAACAACTTTATTATTGCCTCTAGGGCATATTTCCTTCATCTTGTACATGTTAAGTATGAAGGTTATAATACAATATCGTTCGGCATATTTCTCCTTCTGTAATCATGGATACAAGATATATTTGCTCAATACTGGGAGATAACTTACTAATTGCATTTAGACATGCAAAACGTACTATGCATTTGTACATGAGCACACCACTATGTTCAAGTGTAAAATAGTAATACAGTACACACAACATCTTTGAGCAACAACAATCATATTTACAACATAGGTTCATTCAATCTAAATTATCATAATAGTAGTTACTACTACTTTAATGTAGACATCCATTTTCTCACAATTTACCAACGACTGTTTCCCTTCCGGCGCTTCCAGTCGCTGGAAGATCCCTCGTCTTTGTTCTTACGTGGGCAGAGTCTTTCCTTCATTGGTTGTTGGTGGAGGTGACGTAGCCCGTTCTCGATGATAAGGATTGTACGGTACAACTTGTAGCTAACATACCCGTCTTTTGCTCCGTACTCAAGGTGTAGCGGGGAAAGCGGCTTCCACTCCCAGAATTGGTGCTTCTCCTTTGGCAATGATATCTTCATGTTCTTGTAGGAGGGGTCGGTGATGGCCGCTACAAGGTCACCCATGGAGTCCCTTTCTCCACCACCCTTGATACAGAATTGCCTCTGGATGTCGATGTGGTGCTCGTCTGGAATTTTAATCCATGCACGGGCAAGCATGGTCTTGTCGCCTCTGGTGTCGACGCTAGTGAAAGTTACCGCTTTGCGTTGCAGGAAGTCAAGTAACGCCTATGAGTGCTTGCTACCTCTTGAGCACTGCGTTGGTTTTCCCTTAAAGAGGAAAGGGTGATGCAGCAAAGTAGCGTAAGTATTTCCCTCAGTTTTTGAGAACCAAGGTATAAATCCAGTAGGAGGCCACGCTCAAGTCCCTTGCACCAACACAAACAAATAAAAACCTTGCAACCAACGCGATATAGGGGTTGTCAATCCCTTCACGGCCACTTGCAAAAGTGAGATCTGATAGAGATGATAAGATAATATTTTTGGTATTTTTATGATAAAGATTAAAAGTAAAGATTGCAAAATAAACGGTGCAAGAAATAGCTTGTTGACGGGAAATTAATATGATGGAAAATAGACCCGGGGGCCATAGGTTTCACTAGTGGCTTCTCTCAAGATAGCATAAGTATTACGGTGGGTAAACAAATTACTGTCGAGCAATTGATAGAATTGAGCATAGTTATGAGAATATCTAGGTATGATCATGTATATAGGCATCACGTCCGTGACAAGTAGGCCGACTCCTGCCTGCATCTACTACTATTACTCCACACATCGACCGCTATCCAGCATGCATCTAGAGTATCAAGTTCATAAGAACGGGGTAACGCTTTAAGCAAGATGACATGATGTAGAGGGATAAACTCATGCGATGTGATATAAACCCCATCTTTTTATCCTCGATGGCAACAATATAATACGTGTCGTTTCCCCTACTATCACTGGGATCGAGCACCGCAAGATTGAACCCAAAGCTAAGCACTTCTCCCATTGCAAGAAAGATCAATCTAGTAGGCCAAACCAAACTGATAATTCGAAGAGACTTGCAAAGATTAACCAATCATACATAAAAGAATTCAGAGAAGATCCAAATATTGTTCATAGATAATCTTGATCATAAACCCACAATTCATCGGATCTCGACAAATACACCGCAAAACAATATTACATCGAATAGATCTCCAAGAGAATCGAGGAGAACTTTGTATTAAGATCCAAAGAGAGAGAAGAAGCCATCTAGCTAACAACTATGGACCCGAAGGTCTGAGGTAAACTACTCACACATCATCGGAGAGGCTATGGTGTTGATGTAGAAGCCCTCCGTGATCAATGCACCCTCCGGCGGAGCGCCGGAAAAGGCCCCAAGATGGGATCTCACAGGTACAGAAGGTTTCGGCGGTGGCATTAGGTTTTTGTGGTTTTCTTCAATGGTTTCGGGGTACGTAGGTATATATAAGAGGAAGAAGTAGGTCGGTGGAGCCACGAGGGGCCCACGAGGGTGGAGGGCGTGCCCAGGGGGGTAGGCGCGCCCCTTGCCTCGTGGCCTCCTCGTTAGTTGCTTGACATCCACTCCAAGTCCTCTGGATCACGTTTGTTCCAAAAATCACGTCACGAAGGTTTCATTCCGTTTGGACTCCGTTTGATATTCTTTTTCTGCGAAACACTGAAATAGGCAAAAAAACAACAATTTGGGTTGGGCCTCCGGTTAATAGGTTAGTCCCAAAAATAATATAAAAGGGTATAATAAAGCCCATTGAACATCCAAAACAGATAATATAATAGCATGGAACAATAAAAAAATTATAGATACGTTGGAGACGTATCAAGCATCCCCAAGCTTAATTCCTGCTCGTCCTCGAGTAGGGAAATGATAAAAATAGAATTTTTGATGTGGAATGCTTCTTAGCATAATTTTTGATGTAATTCTTTTTATTGTGGCACGGATATTCAGATCTGAAAGATTCAAGATAAAAGTTTAATGTTGACATAAAACAATAATACTTCAAACATGCTAACCAAGCAATTATGTCTTTATCAAAATAACATAGCCAAAGAAAGCTTATCCCTACAAAATCATATAGTTAGGCCATGTGTCAATTTCGTCACACAAAACGTTCTCATCATGCATAACCCCGATGACAAGCCGAGCAATTGGTTTATACTTTTTAACGCGCTTCAACCTTTTCAACCCTTACACAATACATGAGCGCAAGCCATGGATATAGCACTATGGGTGGAATAAAGTCTAATGATGGGGGTTATGTGAGAAGAGAAAAAGGTAGGAAGTCTCACATTGACGCGGCTAATCAATAGGCTATGGAGATGCCCATCAATTGATGTCAATGAGAGGAGTAGGGATTGCCATGAAACGGATGCACTAGAGCTATAAATATATGAAATCTTAACAAAAGAAACTAAGTGGGTGTGCATACAACTTGCTTGCTCACGAAGACCTAGGGCATTTTGAGGAAGCCCATCATTGGAATATACAAGCCAAGTTCTATAATGAAAAGTTCCCACTAGTATATGAAAGTGACAACATAGGAGACTCTCTATCATGAAGATCACGATGCTACTTTGAAGCACAAGTGTGGAAAAAGGATAGTAACATTGTCCCTTCTCTCTTTTTCTCTCATTTTTTCCTTTTTCTCTTTTTTTTCTTTTTTTTCTTGGGCCTTCTCTTTTTTTTTCTTTGGCCTCTTTTTTTAGTCCGGAATCTCATCCCGACTTGTGGGGGAATCATAGTCTCCATCATCCTTTCCTCGCATGGGACAATGCTCAAATAATGATGATCATCACACTTTTATTACTTACAACTCAAGAATTACAACTAAATACTTAGAACAAAATATGAATCTATGTGAATGCCTCCGGCGGTGTACCGGGATAAGCAATGAATCAAGAGTGACATGTATGAAAAATTATGAATGGTGGCTTTGCCACAAATACGATGTCAACTACATGATCATGCAAAGTAATATGACAATGATGGAGCGTGTCATAATAAATGGAATGGTGGAAAGTTGCATGGCAATATATCTCAGAATGGCTATGGAAATGCCATGATAGGTAGGTATGGTGGCTGTTTTGAGGAAGATATAAGGAGGTTTATGTGTGATAGAGCATATCATATCACGGGGTTTGGATGCACTGGCGAAGTTTGCACCAACTCTCAAGGCGAGAAAGGGCAATGCACGGTACCGTAGAGGCTAGAAAATTGTGGAAGGTTGAGAGTGTGTATAATCCATGGACTCACATTAGTCATAAAGAACTCATATACTTATTGCAAAAGTTTATTAGCCCTTGAAGCAAAGTACTACTACGCATGCCCCTATAGGGATATATTGGTAGGAAAAGACCATCGCTCGTCCCCGACCACCACTCATAAGGAAAGCAATAAAAGAACACCTTATGTGTCAAAATTGTCACACAACTTTTACCATACGTGTATGCTACGGGACTTGCTAACCTTAACACAAGTATTTCTCAATTTCACAATTACTCAACTAGAACATTCTAATATTACCACCTTTACATCTCAAAACACTTATCAAGTATCAAACTTCTCATGATATTCAGTGAACTCAATACGGAAGTTTTTATTATGCTCATCTTGGATGCCTATCACATTCAGATTAATTTCACAATTAAAGCAAATTACCATGCTGTTTAAGACTCTCAAAATAATATAAGTGAAGCATGAGAGATCAATAATTTCTATAAAATAAAACCACCACCGTGCTCGAAAAGATATAAGTGAAGCACTAGAGCAAAAACTATATAGCTCAAAAGATATAAGTGAAGCACATAGAGTATTCTAACAAATTCTGAATCATGTGTGTCTCTCTCAAAAGGTGTGTACAGCGAGGATGATTATGACAAACTAAAAAGCAAAGACTCAAATCATACAAGACTCTCCAAGCAAAACACATATCATGTGGTGAATAAAAATATAGCCCCAAGTAAAGTTACCGATAGACGACGACGAAAGAGGGGATGCCTTCCGGGGCATCCCCAAGCTTAAGCTTTTGGTTTTCCTTGAATTTTACCTTGGTGTGCCTTGGGCATCCCCAATCTTAGGCTCTTGCCAATCCTTGTTCCATAATCCATCAAATCTTTACCCAAAACTTGAAAACTTCACAACACAAAACTTAACAGAAAATCTTGTGAGCTCCGTTAGCGAAAGAAAACAAAACACCACTTCAAGGAACTGTAATGAACCCATTATTTATTTATATTGGTGTTAAATATACTGTATTCCAACTTTTCTATGGTTCATAAACTCCATTACTAGCCATATATTCATTAAAATAAGCAAACAACACGCGAAAAATAGAATCTGTCAAAAACAGAACAGTCTGTAGTAATCTGTAACTAATGCAAACTTTTGGAACTCCAAAAATTCTAAAATAAATTTCTGGACGTGATTAATTTATCTATTAATCATCTTCAAAAAGAATCAACTAAATAGAACTCTCCAGTAAAAAGTTGTAGGTAATCTCGTGAGTGTTAAAGTTTCTGTTTTTTACAGCAAGATCGCAAAGACTTTCCCCAAGTCTTCCCAAAGGTTTTACTTCGCACAAACACTAAATAAAACACAAAATCACATCTAAACAGAAGCTAGATGGATTATTTATTTCTAAACACAACCAAAAAGCAAAAAACTAAAATAAATTGGGTTGCCTCCCAACAAGCACTATCGTGTAACGTCCCTAGCTAGGCATAAAAGTGAGGATAGATTTAGGTATTGCCATGTTTGGTAGGCAATCCATAAGTGGCTCTCATAATAGATTCATATGGTAATTTAATTTTATTTCTAGGGAAGTGTTCCATGCCTTTCCTTAACGGAAATTGGAATCTAATATTCCCTTCCGTCATATCAATGATTGCACCAATCATTCTAAGTAAAGGTCTACCAAGAATAATAGGACACGAAGGATTGCAATCTATATCGAGAACAATGAAATCTACAGGCACATAATTCCTATTTGCAACAATAAGAACATCATTAATTCTTCCCATAGGTTTCTTAATGGTGGAATCCGCAAGGTGCAAGTTTAAAGAACAATCATCAAATTCACGGAAACCTAACAAATCACACAAAGTTTTTGGGATCGTGGAAACACTAGCACCCAAATCACACAAAGCATAGCATTCATGATCTTTAATTTTAATTTTAATTGTAGGTTCCCATTCATCATAAAGTTTTCTAGGGATATAAACTTCCAAATCAAGTTTTTCTTCATAAGATTGCATCAAAGCATCAACGATATGTTTAGTAAAAGCTTTATTTTGACTATAAGCATGCGGAGAATTTAGCACAGATTGCAACAAGGAAATACAATCTATTAAAGAACAATATCATAATTAAATTCCTTGAAATCCAAGATAGTGGGTTCATTCCTATCTAAAGTTTTGACCTCTTCAATCCCACTTTTACCAATTTTTGCATCAAGATCTAAAAACTCCGAATTTTTGGGACACCTTCTAACTAAAGTTGATCATCTCCAGTCCCATCATTATCAAGATTCATATTGCAAAACAAGGATTTAATAGGGGACACATCAATAACTTTTAGATCTTCATCTTTATTCTCATAAAAACTAGAAGAACACGCCTTCACAAAGCAATCTTTTTTAGCATGCATCCTAGTGGTTCCTTCTTTGCACTCATCAATGGAAATTCTCATGGATTTAAGAGACTCGTTGATATCATGCTTAGGTGGAATAGATCTAAGTTTCAAAAAATCAACATCAAGAGAAATTCTATCCATGTTCCTAGCTAATTCATCAACTTTAAGCAATTTTTCCTCAAGCAAGGCGTTGAAATTCTTTTGTGAATTCATAAACTCTTTAACACTAGTTTCAAATTCAGAAGGCATCTTATTAAAATTTCCATAAGAATTGTTGTAGGAATTACCATAGTTATTAGAGGAATTATTAGGGAATGACCTAGGATTAATGTTTCCTCTATACGCATTGTTACCAAAATTATTCCTACCAATAAAATTCACATCCATAGATTCATTATTATTCTCAATCAAAGTAGACAAAGGCATATCATTAGGATCAGAAGAAACACTCTTATTAGAAACAATTTCATAAGTTCATCCATCTTTCCACTCAAAACATTAATTTCTTCAATCGCATGAACCTTTTTACTAGTAGATCTTTTAGTGTGCCATTGAGAATAATTAACCATAATATTATCTAGGAGTTTAGTAGCTTATCCTAAAGTGATTTCCATAAAAGTGCCTCCCGCGGCCGAATCTAAAAGATTTCTAGAAGCAAAATTCAATCCGACATAATTGTTTTGTATAATCATCCATAAATTCAAACCATGTGTAGGGCAATTACATATCATTAATTTCATTCTCTCCCAAGCTTGTGCAACATGTTCATGATCAAGTTGCTTAGAATTCATAATATCGTTTCTAAGAGAGATGATCTTAGCGGGAGGAAAATAGTTATCTTTGCACTTATTCCAAGAACCAATACTATTTTTAGGCAAAGACAAAAACCAAGTTTTAGCGCGATCTCTAAAAGAAAACGGAAATAGCTTCAATTTAAAAATATCATTATCCATTTCTTTATTCTTTTGCGTATCACACAAACCAACAAAGCTATTTAGATGGGTAGCAGCATCTTCACTAGGACGGCCGGCGAATTGATCTTTCATGACAAGATTCAACAAAGCAGCATTAATTTCACAAGATTCATCTTCGGTAAGAGGAACAATCGGGGTACTAAGAAAATCATTATTGTTGGTATTGTTAAAGTCACACAATTTAGTATTGTCTTGAGCCATCATGACAAGCAAGCAATCCAACACACGAGCAAACAAGAAGCAAGCGAAAAAGAAGCGAACTGAAAGAGAGGGCAAATAAAACGGCAAGGGTGAAGTGGGGGAGAGGAAAACGAGAGGCAAATGGCAAATAATGTAATGCGAGGGATAAGAGTTTGTGATGGTTACTTGGTATGTCTTGACTTGTGCGTAGACTTCCCCGGCAACGACGCCAGAAATCCTTTGCTACCTCTTGAGCACTGCGTTGGTTTTCCCTTGAAGAGGAAAGGGTGATGCAGCAAAGTAGCGTAAGTATTTCCCTCAGTTTTTGAGAACCAAGGTATCAATCCAATAGGAGGCCACGCTCAAGTCCCTTGCACCTACACAAACAAATAAGAACCTTGTAACCAAAGCGATAAAGGGGTTATCAATCCCTTCACGGCGATCTGATAGAGATGATAAGATAATATTTTTTGTATTTTTATGATAAAGATTAAAAGAAAAGATTGCAAAATAAACGACGCAAGAAATAGCTTGTTGACGGGAAGTTAATATGATGGAAAATAGACCCGGAGCCATAGATTTCACTAGTGGCTTCTCTCAAGATAGTATATGTATTACGGTGGGTAAACCAATTACTGTCGATCAATTGATAGAATTGAGCATAGTTATGAGAATATCTAGGTATGATCATGTATATAGGCATCACGTCCGTGACAAGTAGACCGACTCCTGCCTGCATCTACTACTATTACTCCACACATCGACCGCTATCCAGCATGCATCTAGAGTATTAAGTTCATAAGAACGGAGTAACGCTTTAAGCAAGATGACATGATGTAGAGGGATAAACTCATGCAATATGATATAAACCCCATCTTTTTATCCTCGATGGCAACAATACAATACATGTCGTTTGCCCTACTATCACTGGGATCGAGCACCGCAAGATTGAACCCAAAGCTAAGCACTTATCCCATTGCAAGAAAGATCAATCTAGTAGGCCAAACCAAACTGATAATTCGAAGAGACTTGCAAAGATAACCAATCATACATAAAAGAATTCAGAGAAGATTCAAATATTGTTCATAGATAATCTTGATCATAAACCCACAATTCATCGGATCTCGACAAACACACCGCAAAAGAAGATTACATCAAATAGATCTTCAAGAGAATCAAGGAGAACTTTGTATTGAGATCCAACGAGAGAGAAGAAGCCGTCTAGCTAATAACTATGGACCCGAAGGTCTGAGGTAAACTACTCACACATCATCGGAGAGGCTATGGTGTTGATGTAGAAGCCCTCCATGATCAATGCCCCCTCCAGGGGAGCGCCGGAAAAGGCCCCAAGATGGGATCTCACGGATACAGAAGGTTGCGGTGGTGGAATTAGGTTTTCGTGGTTTTCTTTGATGGTTTCGGGGTACGTAGGTATATATAGGAGGAAGAAGTAGGTCGGTGAAGCCACGAGGGGCCCAAGAGGGTGGAGGGCGCGCCCAGGGGGGTAGGCGCCCCCTGCCTCATGGCCTCCTTGTTGGTTGCTTGACGTCCACTCCAAGTCCTCTGGATCACGTTTGTTCCAAAAATCACGCTCCCGAAGGTTTCATTCCGTTTGGACTTCGTTTGATATTCTTTTTCTGCGAAACACTGAAATGGGCAAAAAACAGCAATTTGGGCTGGGCCTCTGGTTAATAGGTTAGTCTGAAAAATAATATAAAAGGGTATAATAAAGCCCATTGAACATCCAAAACAGATAATATAATAGCATGGAACAATAAAAAATTATAGATACGTTGGAGACGTATCAGTGCTCAGACCTGCAGTAGTGGTATACGAGGACATGCTCACGCATGGCAAGTTGGACGACGGCAATCCCTAGTCGTATGTAACTGCTCTTATGTGTGTACTTGAGGTTGAGGCCAACGAACTTGTTCTTCTCCTCCTTTAGCCATTCCTCGTACTTTTTGATGATTCGCCCATGGTCTTTGGGTCATTGTTGTACACTACCTCCAGCACGGTTGTACCGTGGGTAGTGATGTGTTTGGTGAGTGTTGATAGTTTCCCGTCATCCATGGATGCAGGTGTGCGGTGGTGAACTGCGGCCGATGAGAAACTTCTGAGGAAGACAATGCAAATGGACTCGGTAAAATGAAAGGGATCTTTACTTTGTCGTGCAAAAAAGGAAACCGCCAAAGAGCAGTTGGTAGTCATCCGGCGGTTCCAGGGGTAGATTTACAGAAACAGGCGTTTGTTGGATTTGTTTTTTAAGATTTTCACTTATCTTGTTCATTGAAATGTTTTGATTCGTTGTGTGCTGCGTGCGTGATCCATATGTGCGTGTTCCATCTTTGGTTGTGAAGGTAGTCGTGTAATGGTAGAACACTCAGCAAATGCATGGTCGTGCCTTTGTTGTCAAAACGTTTTTTTCGGTTAACAACCTTCCTTGGTCAAGGAGGCACTGTTGTTATGTTATTCTGAAAGGATCGAGAAGAGGTGTCTAGAGGGGGGTGAATAGACTCTAATCAAGAAAAGTTGCAGTTTTTTAATCTCTTGAGTTGAAGTGGAGTATTAGCACTAGTTTAAACATTCACAATACATATCAAGCAAGCATGCGAGCATACAAAGACTATATGAGCAGCGGAAAGTAAGGCATGCAAGTTGCTAGAATGTAAAAGGATGGGATTGGAGTGTGCAAACACAATTTGAAGACACGAAGATTTTTTATCCGTGGTTCCGATAGGTGGTGCTATCATACATCCACGTTGATGGAGACTTCAACCCACGAAGGGTAACGGTTGCGTGAGTCCACAGAGGGCTCCACCCATGAAGGGTCCACGAAGAAGCAACCTTGTCTATCCCACCATGGCCGTCACCCACGAAGGACTTGCCTCACTCGGGTAGATCTTCACGAAGTAGGCGATCTCCTTGCCCTTACAAACTCCTTGGTTCAACTCCACAATCTTGTCGGAGGCTCCCAAGTGACACCTAGCCAATCTAGGAGACACCACTCTCCAAGAAGTAACAAATGGTGTGTTGATGATGAACTCCTTGATCTTGTGCTTCAAATGATAGTCTCCCCAACACTCAACTCTCTCTCATAGGATTGGGTCTGGTAGAAAGAAGATTTGAGTGGAAAGCAACTTGGGGAAGGCTAGAGATCAAGATTTATGTGGTTGGAATGGAATATCTTGACCTCAACACAAGTGTAGGTGGTTCTCTCTCAGAAAATATGTATTGGAAGTGTAGGCATGTTCTGATGGCTCTCTTTACGAATGAAGAGTGGGTGGAGGGGTATATATAGCCTCCACACAAAATCTAACCGTTACAAACAAATCACCAAACTCGGTGGGACCGATTCAGAGAACTCGGTCGGACCGATTTGGTTCATAATGTGACCGTTAGGCATTTCGGTGGGACCGACTGGATCGACTCGGTGGGACCGATGTGCTAGGGTTAGGGTGTAGTGACCAGACCTCAAACAGTCTGATCTCTGTGCTCCGGTGTCATCCCTGGATCAGTAATGCTGACACCACACAGTACTCGGAGGATTTATAGCAGAGTAGCAATCACACACTTATTACATTGAGTGTCTCTAAATAGAATTGTTTACAATAAATATGGCTTAAGGCCATCTAATAACGATAACAGCGGAAGGCTTGGAAGATAAGTGAGTCCATCAACTCCAACGGCATCACTGAGTATAGAACCACGACCTAAAAACTCCTTAATCATCGTCTGAAAAGTCTGCAACATTAACGTTGCAGCCCGAAAACGGGTCAGCACATGGAATATGCTGGCAAGGTAACACATAGAGGGTAATGGAATGAAACAGCTATACTATATGCATATTTGGCTGGTGGAAAGCTCTATGGTTACAGTTTTGCGTAAAGCCAATTTTTCCCTACTTCAAAGGAATAAAATTTTAATTACTATCAAGGTGGTTGTTAAACATTGAGAATGGTTGACAACATTCTCAATCCCAATTAAACATCATCATTAAACAAAACCCAACAAAATTAATTTAGAGTAACATGTTGAGATTCACATGATAATCCAGGTACTAGATACTCAAGATGTCCATAACCGGGGACACGGCTAACCATGATTAGTTTATTACACTCTGCAGAGGTTTGCACACTTTTCCCCACAAGACTCAATCGCCTCCGTTTGTTTTCTCGCACTACATGGTGTTTGAGAAGACGGATGACCAAGAAATAGTCTTTCAGAAGCGCTAGCACCATACGATCGGGTAGACCGTACCACCTACATCCCCTACATCTGCTAGTCTACCACTGTAAGAGTTCGCACAACTTAGTCAACTATGCTAGAGCCCATAATAGCTTGTGGCTGCACACGGAAGTTTCTAGTATGAATAGTCTCATGATCCCTTTGAGCCTGGGTGGCGGTCCAAAAGAAAACAGGCAAGTCCTGGAATACCCAGGTGCCTCAATCCACCCAGATGTGTGTTTAAGTTGCCACCTTATATAATCTATTAATTAACAAACTCACATCTATCATGGATTTCACTCACCCAATCCACGTCTACTTGCATAGCATGGCATAATAAGCAAACGTAGAAGTAACTCCCAAAGGTTTGATAATAAACAGGTAATAGGTACTACCTCATCTACTTCCCATCCCATAGTTTAATTAGATCCTAATCATGCAGTGTGTGAGGATTGATCTAATGCAATAAAACTGGGTAGTAGAAAAGGTATGATCAAAGTGTTACTTGCCTTGCTGATGATCCGAGAAACCTAACGATTCGAAGTAACAGGCGGCAAACTCCGGGTACTCTATCGCAGACAAACAAACAAGCATACAATAAGTACTCATCTAATGCACAGATAAAACTCAAATAAGATATCTAACCAGAAGGTTCAACTTAAGAACTCCGGTTGGCAAAAAGAATCAAATCGAACGAAGCAAAGAAAGTCAAACGGCGAAAGAAAACAACTTCGCTCTAGTAATCTGGATCTAAGTCAAATTTTACAGTAGCAAAAACTTCTTTAAGTTGATTATTTGGATAGACGGTTTCGAGACAAAACTCCAAGCGCTTGAATCGCCTGATTCCGATAAACGAGCGAAAAGTTATACTAAAACGAAAATCGGATCAGAAATCGCGATCAGAAAATAACCGCGGAAAATCCGACGAAAAAGAAAAACGACGAACGGATTAATTCGTTAATTAACCTAATCCGAAAATAATAAAATAAATAAAAAAACCAAAAAAAAACCGACGAAAAACAATCAATTTTCCTGAAATCAATTTTCCTGGGCTTCTAAAATCAAGCCTAAAGGTCAGGGTTTTTTTATAATTACGCTCGGAAGAAAAATAAAAAGAAATACTAAACGGACTTCAAAAATCCCGAAATCAATTTTCCTCGGCTTCTAAAATCAAGCCCGACAAAGTGAACATTTATTTGGGCCCTAAATGCAATTTTGAAAAATGCGTATTTCTCCTAAATTCAAATAAAAATATCGAAAAACTCCGAAATAAATCTTATTTGATTTTATTATTAAATCCTCAATATTTCTATATTTTGGGAAAGTCATTTTATTCCCTCTCTCATATTTTTGTAATAGAAATAATTGATGATAAAATAAATAAAATCAAATGATCCTATTCTCAAAATTTGAGAAAACTCAAATATGAAAATAACGAAATCCCCAACTCTCTCCGTGGGTCCTTGAGTTGCTTAGAATTTTCTAGGATCAAAACCCAAAAGCAAATAAAATATGATATGCATGATGATCTAATGTATAACATTCCAAATTGAAAATTTGGGATGTTACAAACCTACCCCCCTTAAGATGAATCTCGCCCTCGAGATTCGGGATGGCTAGAAAATAGGTGAGGGTGGTCCTTGAGCAAATCTTCCTCTCGCTCCCAGGTGGCTTCATCCTCCATGTTGTGGCTCCACTGAACCTTGCAAAACTTGATAACTTTGCTGCAGGTAACTCGGCTGGCAAACTCGAGGATCTTAACTGGTTTCTCCTCGTAGGTCAAATCGTTATCCAACTGAATGGTATGTCAGCTATCTCCGCGTGACACTTCTTTAACTGAGAAACGTGGAACACATCATGAACTCCTGACAATCCTTCGGGCAATTCCAACTTGTAGGCCACTTCTCCCATACGCTCCAAAATTCGATATGGTCCTACAAATCGTGGCGCTAACTTCCCTTTAACTCCAAAATGCTTTGTTCCCCGAAGTGGAGATACTCGAAGATAAGCTCTGTCTCCAACTTCGTAAAATGTCTCCTTGCGTTTAGAATCTGCATAACTCTTCTGTCTGGACTGGGCTACCTTGAGCCTATCGTGAATCAATTTCACCTTCTGTTCAGACTCCTTAATCAAGTCAGGACCAAACAACTGGCGATCTCCAACTTCGTCCCACGACAACAGTGTCCTGCACCTCCTTCCGTACAAGGCTTTGAAAGGGGCCATCTTTAAACTGGTTTGGTAACTGTTGTTGCAAGAGAACTCTGCATATGGCAAATTATCGTCCCAACTAGATCCATAATCTAGCGCACAAGCTCTCAGCATATCCTCCAAAATCTGATTTACTCTCTCGGTCTGCCCATCTGTTTGTGGATGAAAAGCTGTACTGAATTCTAGCCTGGTTCCCAAAGTTTCGTGCAACTGCTTCTAGAACTTTGAGGTAAACTGGGTTCCTCTATCTAATACGATACTTCTTGGAACTCCATGCAGACATACTATTCTGGTCATGTATATTTTTGCCAACTTAGCACTGGTGTAAGTGGTCTTTACTGGGATGAAATGAGCTACTTTTGTCAATCGATCGACTACAACCCAAATCAAGTCATAGCCTAAACGAGTCCTAGGCAATCCCGTGATAAAATCCATGCCTAACTTATCCCACTTCCATTCGGGTATCGGCAATGGTTGTAACAATCCTGCTGGCTTCTGATGCTCTGCCTTTACTCTCTGGCATACATCACAAACTGCTACATACCCTGCTATATCCTTCTTCATTCCGGTCCACCAGAAAATATCCTTCAAATCCAGATACATCTTGGTATTTCCTGGGTGAATTGAATATGGTGAGTCATGTGCCTCTTGCAGTATCAACTTCCTGATCTCCGGGTCATTGGGCACATAAACATGGTCTTCAAACCATAGGGTGTCGTGCTCATCCTCACGAAATCCTTTAGCTTTTCCTTTGCTCAGTTTCTCTTTGATAGCGGCAATCTCTTTGTCAGCTTTCTGAGCTTCTCTGATTCTATCCATCAAAGTTGACTGAATCTCCAATGCTGCTACATAGCCTCTCGGAACTATTTCCAAACATAGTTCACGAAGATTTTCTGCTAACTCCTTGGGTATTTCTCCTGTCATTAACGTATTGACATGGCTCTTGCGGCTTAATGTGTCAGCTACAACATTAGCCTTTCCGGGGTGATAATGCAATTTCATATCATAATCCTTGATAAGCTCCAACCACCTCCTTTGTCTGAGGTTCAACTCCTTCTGTGTGAAGATGTACTTCAAACTCTTATGATCCGTGTACACCTCACAATGATTTCCAATGAGGAAATGTCTCCATGTTTTCAAAGCATGCACTACGGCTGCTAACTCCAAATCATGCGTAGCGTAATTCAACTCATGGGGCTTCAGTTGTCTTGAGGCATATGAAACAACTCTCCCTTCCTACATAAGCACTGCTCCAAGTCCTCGACGTGAAGTGTCGCAATACACCTCATAATCCTTGGTCTGGTCTGGCAAAATCAACACTGGTGAGGTAACCAAGCGTTTCTTCAACTCCTGGAAACTAGCCTCACACTGCTCAGTCCATATGAACTTGGTATCCTTCTTCAACAACTCAGTCATAGGCTCTGCAATCTTTGAGAAGTTCTCAATAAATCTCCGGTAGTATCCTACGAGTCCAAGAAAACTCCGGATCTCTCCAACTGTTGTTGGGGCTTCCCACTTGGTCACGGTTTCAACTTTAGCGGGATCTACTACTATACCTTCTCCGGATATAACGTGTCTGAGGAATCCTACTTCCTTCAACCAAAACTCACATTTGCTGAACTTGGCATATAATTGGTGTTCTCTGAGCTTTCCAAGTACCAAACGCAAATGCTCCTTATGCTCCTTTTCATTCTTCGAATAAACCATGATATCATCAATGAACACTACGACGAACTTATCCAAAAACTCCATAAACACTTTGTTCATCATGTTCATAAAATAGGCAGGCGCGTTAGTCAGACCAAATGACATAACGGTATACTCATACAGCCCATACCTAGTGGTAAAAGCTGTCTTCGGAATATCCTGTTCTCGAATCTTCAACTGGTGGTATCCTGATCGCAGATCGATCTTGGAAAATACCTTAGATCCTTGCAATCGATCAAACAGATCGTTGATCATTGGTAGTGGGTACTTGTTCTTGATCGTTACTTCATTCAATCCTCGATAATCAACAACCATCCTTAACGATCCATCCTTCTTCTCCACTAGTAGTACTGGCGATCCCCAAGGTGAAGAACTTGGGCGAATATATCCCTTATCTAGTAATTCTTTAATCTGTTTCTTAATTTCCACCAAATCCTTTGCTGGCATCCTATATGGTCTTTTTGATATTGGACCTGTGCCTGGCAATAGCTCAATCAAAAACTCAATTTCTCTATCCGGTGGCATGCCTGGCAACTCCTCTGGAAATACATCAGGGAAATCCCTTACCACTGGTACTTCCTCCTGCACGACTCCTGTTAGGCAATTTACTTGGGTCCTCTTTAGCACATGCCGGGATACATACTTGATCCTTCTCCCTTCTGGTGTGGTAAGCAAAATTGACTTACTAGCACATTCAATATTCCCTTCATACTTTGATAACCAATCCATGCCTAATATCACATCCAATCCTTGAGATTCCAATACTATTAGGTCTGAGGGAAAAACATAGTTACCAATCCTTAATGGTAACCGATCACACCATAGACTAGCCACATACTCTGCTCCAGGCGAGGTTACTAACATGGGTGACCTAAGGGCTTGGGTTGGTAGGTTATACTTATCCACAAATCCCCTCGAGATGTATGAATGCGATGCACCAGTATCAAAAAGAACGAGTGCAGTAAATGACTTAACCAAAAACTTACCTGTTACTGCATCGGGCTGAGCTTCAACCTCCTCCACGCTAACGTGGTTCACCTGTCCCCTATTGAAAGGGTTCGGCTTCTTGCCAGAACTTCCATTGCCGTTTTGGCCTTCAGGACATTCATTGGCATAATGTCCTGGCTTCGAACACTTATAGCAAGTGACTTGGCTCAAGTCCTTCTTGGCTGGGGTTGAGGGGTTGGTGCGGTTCTGGCCGTTGCTTCCTCCATTGCCATTACCATTCTTAGTGCCATTGTGATTGTGCGAGCTTCCTCCTCCATGGGTATGCTGAAAATGTCCTCCCGGTCTAGGGCTAAAACATGGCTTCTGCCGAGCTCCTGAATTATACTTTCCTTGTCCATACTTCCTCTTGCGGTTCTCAATTTGCTGCTGCTTGCCTTTAATCATAAGAGCACGATCTACCAACTCCTGGTAGTTGTTGAAGGTGGCTACCATCAACTGCATGCTCAACTCATCATTCAGTCCTTCCAGAAACTTCTCCTGCTTAGCTGCATCCGTAGTAACGTCATCTGGGGCATAACATGCTAACTTACTAAACTCCTCCACATACTGGCCAACTGTCTGTCCTCCTTGGCGCAAGTTACGAAACTCTCGCTTCTTCATGGCCATGGCTCCTGCTGAAACATGGGCAGTGCGAAAAGCTTGCTGAAACTGGTCCCATGTGACAGTGTCGACAGGGAAAGTGGCTGTGAAATTCTCCCACCATGATGCTGCGGGTCCTTCTAGCTGATGTGCGGCAAACTTCACCTTATCCGCATCTGTGCATCCTGCTGTGGTGAACTCCCTAGCTGTCTTGCGGAGCCAATCATCTGCTACTATCGGCTCGGTGCTACTGGAAAACACCGGCGGATTCAGCCTAAGAAAACGGGCTAAGTGGTCAACAGGTGGTGGTGGTGCTGGTGGGTTGTTGTTGTTGTTCCCCTGATTCTGATTCTGGACTAGCAACTGCATCAATGTGTTCTGCTGCTGGATCAACTGGGTGAGCTCCGGCGAAAAGGCAAATCCGGGGTCACGTCTCAGAGGCATTTGAGGGTTTAGAAAAGATGAGATATAAGAATAGAGGGGGTCTAAATAGAAAACACTACCCATATGCACATGAGGCAAAAGCAAACAATTCACTTCATTCAAACAAACAAAGGCATACAATCGATCTAACTATCGCAAAGTGCTCGGACTACTATATTTACATGGTGTACTACTACTACTGATGAGGTGGTCTACTAGAAATATTCTACGGTTGTTCACTCCAAAAAATATCTGCTCCTGCTTCATCAACATAGTCATCATCGCTACTATCTGCTTCCGAGTCGGTGCCGTCAATGATGATGTAGTCTTCCGGGCTAATCTCCTTGGGTTCTTTGTCTTCATCTACTGGTGTCGGGCCTCCCATAAATATTCCAATCTTCTTGATCAGGTCGTCATTCTTCTCCACCAATACTTCAATTTCTTCTTCATAATCTTCACGTGTAGCCTTGAGTTCTTCCTCCAGTTCCTTGATTCTAGTCTTAGCCTTCTTCAGATCTATCATGTCGGCGCACATCTGATTCTCCTGTCGTCGAATGTGCTGGTTTAACTCTTGGATAAAAGCTGCAATTGATCTATCTTTCCTGGTGCTGATCATCTCCCAGTGTTCATCTCGGTGCCCACAAATCTGGTATATAGTATCCTTAGGATCCTTGCGGTAGACTTCTCCAATGCGTCCCATGGTGATGTGAGCTGCCATACTCTTTCCTAGACTCCAAGTTGGTGCATCAAAAAAACTCTATGGGCTCAGTTACTGGCATGAACGTCCTTCCTGGAACTTGAACTTGAATCATCCAGCGCTCTTCTTCAGGTAAAGTGGCGTTGTAGGTTCCCATGAAGCTTGGTACTCCTATGTTCAGGTATCTAGTGATTTTCTTCAAGTGGCGTCCAAAGGGTGTATCTTCATCTGGTTGCGTGAACTTGTTCCTTGCACGCGCCATCCTAAAGAGTATAAAAGATGAGAAGTCAGAAGAGAAGAGAGTGATCTAGGTCTTTAGCTTAGTGGTCGTGTCCTACAGTCAGCGTGTGCTCTGATACCATCTCTGTAGCGACCAGACCTCAAACAGTCTGATCTCTGTGCTCCGGTGTCATCCCTGGATCAGTAATGCTGACACCACACAGTACTCGGAGGATTTGTAGCAGAGTAGCAATCACACACTTATTACATCGAGTGTCTCTAAAGAGAATTTATTACAATAAATATGGCTTAAGGCCATCTAATAACGATAACAGCGGAAGGCTTGGAAGATAAGTGAGTCCATCAACTCCAACAGCATCACTGAGTATAGAACCACGACCTAAAAACTCCTTAATCATTGTCTAAAAAGTCTGCAACATTAACGTTGCAGCCCAAAAACGGGTCAGCACATGGAATATGCTGGCAAGGTAACACATAGAGGGTAATGGAATGAAACAGCTATACTATATGCATATTTGGCTGGTGGAAAGCTCTATGGTTACAGTTTTGCGTAAAGCCAATTTTTCCCTACTTCAAAGGAATAAAATTCTAATTACTATCAAGGTGGTTGTTAAACATTGAGAATGGTTGACAGCATTCTCAATCCCAATTAAACATCATCATTAAACAAAACCCAACAAAATTAATTTAGAGTAACATGTTGAGATTCACATGATAATCCAAGTACTAGATACTCAAGATGTCCATAACCGGGGACACGGCTAACCATGATTAGTTTATTACACTCTGCAGAGGTTTGCGCACTTTTCCCCACAAGACTCGATCGCCTCTGTTTGTTTTCTCGCACTACATGGTGTTTGAGAAGACGGATGACCGAGACATAGTCTTTCAGAAGCGCTAGCACCTTACGATCGGGTAGACCGTACCACCTACATCCCCTACATCTGCTAGTCTACCACTGTAAGAGTTTGCACAACTTAGTCAACTATGCTAGAGCCCATAATAGCTTGTGGCTGCACACGAAAGTTTCTAGTATGAATAGTCTCATGATCCCTTTGAGCCTGGGTGGCGGTCCAAAAGAAAACAGGCAAGTCCTAGAATACCTAGGTGCCTCAATCCACCCAGATGTGTGTTTAAGTTGCCACCTTAGATAATCCATTAATTAACAAACTCACATCTGTCATGGATTTCACTCACCCAATCCACGTCTACTAGCATAGCATGGCATAATAAGCAAACGTAGAAGTAACTCCCAAAGGTTTGATAATAAACAGGTAATAGGTACTACCTCATCTACTTCCCATCCCACGGTTTAATTAGATCCTAATCATGCAATGTGTGAGGATTGATCTAATGCAATAAAACTGGGTAGTAGAAAAGGTATGATCAAAGTGTTACTTGCCTTGCTGATGATCCGAGAAACCTAACGATTCGAAGTAACAGGCGGCGCACTCCGGGTACTCTATCGCAGACAAACAAACAAGCATACAATAAGTACTCATCTAATGCACAGATAAAACTCAAATAAGATATCTAACCAGAAGGTTCAACTTAAGAACTCCGGTTGGCAAAAAGAATCAAATCGAACGAAGCAAAGAAAGTCAAACGGCGAAAGAAAACAACTTCGTTCTAGTAATCTGGATCTAAGTCAAATTTTACAGTAGAAAAAACTTCTTTAAGTTGATTATTCGGATAGAGGGTTTCGAGACGAAACTCCAGGCGCTTGAATCGCCTGATTCTGATAAACGAGCGAAAAGTTATACTAAAACGGAAATCGGATCAGAAATCGCGATCAGAAAATAACCGCGGAAAATCCGACGAAAAAGAAAAACAACGAACGGATTAATTCGTTAATTAACCTAATCCGAAAATAATAAAATAAATAAAAAACCGAAAAAAACCGACGAAAAACAATCATTTTTTAAAACCGGCACGGATTTCGAGGCAGCGGCGAACCTCGGGCGACGCGCGTCGCGGCGGCGGCGGCGGCTCCGGCGGGCGGGTGGGCTGGCGGCGGCGGTTATGGGCTGGGGGCTCGGGTGCAGCGCTATTTAAAGGCGTCCCCCGGGCGGAGTCCCGCTCGGGCACGGCCCAAGGTCGGTTTCGTTTTTTTTATAATTACGCTCGGAAGAAAAATAAAAAGAAATACTAAACGGACTCCAAAAATCCCGAAATAAATTTTCCCGGGCTTCTAAAATCAAGCCCGACAAAGTGAACATTTATTTGGGCCCTAAATGCAATTTTGGGAAACGCGTATTTTTCCTAAATTCAAATAAAAATATCGGAAAACTCCGAAATAAATGTTATTTGATTTTATTATTAAATCCTCAATATTTCTATATTTTGGGAAAGTCATTTTATTCCCTCTCTCATATTTTTGTAATAGAAATAATTGATGATAAAATAAATAAAATCAAATGATCCTATTCTCAAAATTTGACAAAACTCAAATATGAAAATAACGAAATCCCCAACTCTCTCCGTGGGTCCTTGAGTTGCTTAGAATTTTCTAGGATGAAAACCCAAAAGCAAATAAAATGTGATATGCATGATGATCTAATGTATAACATTCCAAATTGAAAATTTGGGATGTTACATAGGGTAAATCCAAAACTCGGTTTGACCGATTACTCAAACTCGGTGGGACCAATTTGGGTAATAAGTGAAACAGAATGTTGGCCAAGCGAACTCGGTGGGTTCGGTTGCAAATCTCGGCGGGACCGAAATTATTGCAACAGACAACAGAGAGTTTGGAAGCCCATCTCGATGAGACCGAGATCCCATCGGTGAGATCGAACTGATTAGGGTTTCTAGCAATGGCTATGTCAACTGAACTCGGTGGCTTCGGATATGAAATTTTGGTGGGGCCGAGTTTGACTTTTTGGATTAGGACATATGTGGAAGTGAGAAAGTGGCTGAGGGCTTTGGAGCATATCACTAAGCATTTTGAGCAAGCAAGCCATTAAGCAACACCTCATCCCTTCTTAATAGTATTGGCTTTTCCTATAGACTCAATGTGATCTTAGATCACTAAAATAGAAAATGTAGAGTCTTGTGATTTGAGCTTGAGCCAATCCTTTGTCCTTAGCATCTTGAAGGGGTTCCACATCCTCTTGTCCATGCCACTCCATTGTTGAACTTATCTGAAACATACTAGGTAGAAGCATTAGTCCAACAAGAGATATGTTGACATTAATTACCAAAATCACCCAGGGAGGACTTGTGCTTTCATCTCCCCCTTTTTGGCAATTGATGACAACATACATCAATGCTTTAGGTAAAGATATAGAGAGCAATAAGCAACGCTTTGGAAAGACATGTAACATGCGTAGGCTCCCCCTTTATGTACGCAATCATGTAAATATGAAACATAGGAACATGTGAATGCATAAGCATGACAGAGTAAGCCATGTGGTACATGTATCTTGGCTATATGCATCAGAGCAAATGATGTGAATATAGGAAATGTACCTTCATGCCCATGAGTCCTTCTTGCAAAAAGTATGTACATCAGCAAGAAATCCTCATACACATGACTGTGATGCATATACTTACCTTGTGGTCTTGAGTTGGCTTAAGAAGGAATGAACATGAGTAAACAAGGTTAGACAACACAGATACACCTACTAGCCAGAGCAAACAAAAGAAACCACAAGAGAATCAAGACTGGGATGACATGTATAGAGTGAGTACTGAGTACCCCATTGGGTATAGACATGTCCCCAAAGGTACAGATATGCAATAAAATCAGAGATTTCCTTCCCTTAGATGTCTTGCTCCCCCTGAATCTTGCATGGGATATTGGGAGAAGATAGGGAACAGAAAATCAGAGCAAAAGAAAAACAACATAAATAATGCAAGTAATCAAATATGAACATGTCTTACCCCTCTTAAAGACATGTAATTTCTCTCCTCTTGAACACCAAGCATCTGAGGTCTAAGGTTTCTTACACACACTCCCCCTGAGTATCCTCACCCCCTATAGAAATGATTAAGCATAGAGCTTTGATGTGATCCCTCTCTCCCCCTTTGACATCAATTTCCAAGAAGGGCTCTTCTGGATTTTTGTTTTATTGCAAAAGGGTTTGGTCCTTGAGTCACAAAGCAAAGCGACTGTGATGCTGGTAGAGAACAAGAGTCATTGAGTGGAGCTGGAGCAAAAAGACTGCAGAAATAAGTGGCAAGTTGTCTTTTCTGTAGTGAAATCGATAGCACCGAGTTGTGTGCTTCGGTGGCACCGGAGAATTCGGTTGGGCCGAAGAAAACAGACCGGTGTGACCGAGTTCATCATAGTAAAATACTTGTCACCTCAGCTCACTAGGCACTTTAAGATCTCACAAGGATCTGCAAGGAATTAGCTGAAAGATTTGCAATGAATTTGAATGTAGAAAATGCAAAACAGAAAAGAGAAGAAAAGATCTAGATGAAGTAATGTATGAGACAAATGCAAGAGGAAACACAAGAGAACTTCATCTAGAATTGGGCGGTGACAAATTCACCTATGTTAGAGTATATTGACTTAGGAGTCAAGTGAGATCACTTGATCTTTGGTCATACTCATCGTTTAAGCTCCAAATGGGGTTACCATTTTTTCATTTAAGCTTCTTGATGTATGCACATCTTGTTGAGTTGCTTTATCCCATGACTTGGAGTAAAGCTTCTCTAAGATGGAATAGCATACCTTGGGTGGTGGTGTTGATCTTGATCATGTAGTCGAATTTGTGTGGTGGAGTTTGAGTTCATCTTCCTACATGGGTTAGCTTTGCAAGGAATAGCACTTGTGTATCCAAAATGACAATCATAAAATTTAACATAGAATGAGTCAAAGGATATATTTGAGGAGTTTTGTGCTTCCTTGACTTCAACCACCATTGTGTAGAGACTTGGTGATGTAGAGGTTGCTCAAGATGTGAGTGAGTTGCAATCTCATGGATTTGGCTTCATCCAAGTACCTACAAGGGTTAGATAGCATGCAAGGGTGCAAAAGTATCCAAGACATATAGATAGCATCATGAAAGAAATATCAAGGATTAGTCAAGGGCTCATGCCTTGCATGTATCCAAATGGAGCTCCTACTCCAAGTTTGAAGCATCAATGATGTTCAATTCACCTTTCAAACGGAAAAAGACCTTCTCATCAGGCGGTTTGGTAAATATATCCGCTAATTGCTTATCGGTGTGAACATGCACTACAAGAAAAAGACACATCCGTGACATTTTGGGCCGAACAAAATTTTTTCTGTCATACATATGACACTTCTATGACGATAATTGTGACAAAACCCGGTATCATCATAGATGTGGTGGGCTCCTACTTCTATGACAAAAAATCATGACAAAAAATGGGCTTTTCGTCCTGGGCGGGCCGGAGACCCAGCTGCATGACATTCTTTGGGCCGTCCATGACGGAAAAACCGTGGTAGAAGTGAGGGGGAGGAAAATTTCGGGGAGTTCCCGGTTACGGTGGGAGGTCGGGGGCCGAGCGATGCACGCTTCTCTCGTACACGTACGCGCGTGTGTGCGAGGCGTTGGCTCTAACTGAACCCGAGCGAGGCGTTGGGCTCTAACTAAACCCGAGCGATTGCACTGCAGGCCACGTGTTACTGAACCCGAGCGATCGATCGATGGCTGTTAACTGAACCCGATCGAGCGATTCCTTCGCTACTGCTGCTAACTAAAGCCGATCGATGGGATGAATAGTGAGCGTTGCGGGAGGGGGGGGGGTTGGATGAACAGTGAGCGGGGGTGTTGGGGATATTTCTATTGGGTGTAAACCGGCCTATTTGGGCCGGGTTAACTTCATCAGTAGTCCAAGAGTGTTAAAGCCCAAGAAGATAGATGAGGGCCCAAGGCCCGTAGTCGGTTTAAGATTTGTAGCCGTAAACCGGCATTTGTATGTAAACTTGTGCTGTAAGTTAGGAATAAGGAGAGTCCAACCCGGATACGAATATGAACCGGTGTTGGGATTCTATGAACCGACGGGCATCACCCGTGGATATAAGGGGACGACCCGGCGGCGGTTCAGGACGACAGACAACAACTCGAGACTTAGGCGAAGCTTGTTTGCTCCCTAGTCATCGAAACCCCATCAATTCCATCACAACTAGACGTAGGCTTTTACCTTCATCGAAGGGGCCGAACTAGTATAAAACCTCTTGCGTCCCTGTGTCCACTTTAACCCCTTCAAGCTAACCCGTTGCGATGGCTCCATGACTAAGTCCTTTCATGAGGGCATCTGCCGTGACAAAACCACGACAGTTGGCGCCCACCGTGGGGCTATCGCAAGATGGTTTCAAGTTCTTGGAGGGCCGCTTCGAAGGACTCGAGGGCTACGCTATGGGCCGAATGACTAAGAGTCGTCGCGGCAAGCTCTACATCGACGATGCAGGCTGGGGCCCTGAGGCCGGCTCAATTGAGTACGGGTACTGGGTCCCCTTTGGTGGCATACACGTTTTCATCGGCAAGATCGGTGAACCGGGCCCTGAGCCGGACATCTGCACCAGCCTCGTCGAGACGGCTCAGCGTGCGCGATCTGCCCAGGTTAAACCGGCCGTGAAGCGTGCCTTCGTGGGAGTCATCAATGGAGGAGGTTATGAGGATGGATCGAAATCTAGTGGTGAGACCGTCGTCTATTCCGGCGACGAGTCATCGACAGGAGAAACCGAATCTCTATATCAACTACAAGATGGCCGGATTGGGGGCTGTTCCGATGGCGACAGTATTCCAGACCCCTCTGATCTGCCCAACCGGGTTGGAATATTCATGGCCGGTACACAAGCAGTGCTTCATTCTTCGACCGCTGCGGCGATGACCTCCGGTTCAGTAGTGGCGATGGCTGCCGGGGCAGGAGGCTCTATGCGCCCGCCGGCTCAAGTTCTATCGGATCTGTTTGATGCACTAGCTGCGCTTATGGCAGAAGCTGACCCGGCGGATCAGGACATCCACAACGCGGAGATTGCAAAGGTGAGGGAACATATCACTCAGGCCAAGGCGGACCTGGCAGCTGAAAATACCAGGATGACTGCGGAGCGGGCCACTTTAGATGCACAAGCCTACATGCTCATGTTAGACCAGAACACGTCGCATGAAGTCATGAAGAGGAAGTACCGGTCCCGCTTGCCTTCGGTTTTCGAGGCCAGAGACCTTTTCAACACCCCAGGAGCGGGAACCAGTAATCAGCCGGTGGTAAACCGGGCGGAAGCTCCTGGGACGGGCGTGCCGGTTCAGCCCCGTTTGATGGATCTGCCTCATCATAACACTGTTGTACCTCAAGCTGTTCCGACACCTCCGGGTCACTACTCCAACCCGATGGACAACCTTGTTGCAGCTGCTGCACGGCTGGAGGCCATTCCAATTGATGGTGATTCGCCGCAGGCAGTAGAGACGCGCCGGGTCAAGGAGCTTCTTAGGACAGCTTTGGTCCAACAGGAAGCATACTCGTACAGCCGCGACCGGATCCACTCTACCCCTCGTCCAAGCCGGAGCTATAGCAGGCATATGGATGAACCGGCCGTATCAAGTAATGAACAACGTGGAGCACCCCGCGGCAACAACCCGACGGGTGGTGCTGACAATGCTCAGGAAGTGGTGGACCGGGCCCGAGCGCGCAGGGAGGCCGAGTTAGCCGCACAATATCAGGTTCGGCAGCTTACGCCGGTTCGTCCAACTACCTCGGTCGAGCCTGGTGTTACTTCTAGTGCTATGGGGGTGCCTTGACTTGTCCCCGCTTTACGCAATGTGCGCCTGCCCAAGGATTTCAAAGGCCCGCGCAAGGTTCCCTTTAGTCATGGTCGGGTGAGGAGCAAATTCCATGGTCCTTTCTGGGAAGATTTGGTCATTGATTATGGTCTTCGTGATCGTGATAGAATGACCATTAGGCTTGAACGCTATGGAACGTTGATTGGTGTTGTCTTTTATCGGGGTGGATTTATGTTGTCTCCTTTACCTTCTGTTGGTAAGGTTTATTTTTAAGGAAGTTTTTATCTTGTTTTATTTTACATGATGATTTTTCTGTTCCCTTGAACTTGTGTAATTATATTTTGTAGCTCTTGATGGTTTGAGAAACTCCAAGAAGGAACTTGTTGGGAGTTGTTATTACATCCATGGTCTTTTTCTTAATTATCAGCAGATGTATTTCACGACGTGTCAACTCTTTGATGATGAGTACATACCCTGTTGTCCTTTTGTTCACAGGATTGATTCCATGAATGTTAATGGTCGTCATATGGTCAGATTTATTTTCCACTATTTTTCTTTGTTTCTGTTTATTTATTTATTAGTATTTCTTCTATTTTATAGTTTTTAATTTTTGTTCCATTTCTATAGCTTGATGTTTTTGTCATGTTATTACTGGTATTGTTGCGAGGAGTTTGAAGGAATCCGTGTCAATTCCTAGGATTGGAGTTTTAACTCTTGAAGTTACTTTGGAAACTTGTGATGATGATGATATATATGTGAGCACTCTTGCTCCTACTTCATTGGCTTGGGTAATAGATTGGTGTTCAAAGAGGAAGGTTTCAGTGATTTTCTTCGGGCATCGTCTATTGAAGTAAACAGCTTGGTGCTCATAACTTTCAAAGTGCATGATGGGAGGCTTGTTGTTATCTTCAATCTTCTGCCGCAGTGATGTTAGTTATAGCCTTTGAACATAATGAATTTTGTTTAAAATTCCATGCTATAGTGTAATGTTATTTAGATATATGAAACGATATGAACCTAACTGTTCATTGATGTTCTTCATTTGTAGAAGAGGCATGGCTGTGCATCTGTTTTAAAGATGTTTTTTAGACCGATGTTAGTTAATTGGAGGCATAGTTATACATACATTAGAGGCACGTATGTTGTTTCCTCTGACATGGGTTGTAGAGACAGGAACGTCTGTGCAGCAGCAACGAGGCACGGACGATCACGCGTGAAATAGCTTGTAGAGTCACGACGCGTGTTACGCGAGGCACGGGTGTGTGGGCACGAGAGACATGTGAGTGAAGCCTCTATAGGGAGGAGGCACATGTATAGGTTGGTGCATCCGACAGCATAGGGTTGTACTGAGAGGAACGTGTGTGCAGCACCAAAGTTGCATGAGCGATTACGCATGCGGGGCATGTAGAGTTAATGTGGGTTTTATGTGAGGCACGTGGATTGAGCAAATGGAGGCACGGAAGTGAAGTCAGTACAGGCACAGTTGTGTGGAGGTACGAGTATGAATCCTCTTGCTGCTGTCAAGTTTCTAGAGGCACGGAAGTATGGCAGCAGAGGCATTGGTCCAAATACTTGGTTAGAGAGGCTCTGTTGTGGATGCACAGGTGTGAAGTCTCTAGGGTCACGGGCGTGTGGAACCACAGGCATGGGTTCGAATAGACACTTAGAGATCCACGGTTGTACATAGGTCAGTTGCATATAGTGTAGTGTAGTTTTGTGGCATCCTGCAGAACTGGTCTACGGAGAGGAACCTGTGTGCAATAGCAAGGATGTTCTGAATGGACAGAGCAGTGTTTAATGTGAAATGGTTGTGTTGTGTGATTTTTTCCCAATGTGGTTAAACTAGCAAAGTTCTTGTCCCTTGTGTCTGTGTACCGAATGTACTTCTGCATTATTTATGAATTGTTCACGCTAATGTTGAATAAGCATTTTACAGAAAGTTAAGAACAATACAATCACATATCCTTGTAAATGTAAGATGCATCTTGTGTTAGGGAACGCAGTAATTTCAAAAAAATTCCTACGCACATGCAAGATCCATCTAGGTGATGCATAGCAACGAGAGGGGAGAGTGTTGTCCACGTACCCTCGTAGACCGTAAGCGGAAGCGTTATGACAACACGGTTGATGTAGTCATACGTCTTCATGATCCGACCGATCCTAGCACTGAAGATAAGGCACCTCCGCGATCTGCACAAGTTCAGCTCGGTGAAGTCTCACGAACTCTAGATCCAGCTGAGGTCGAGGGAGAGTTTCGTCAGCACGACTGCGTGGTGACGGTGATGATGAAGCTACCGGCGCAGGGCTTCGCCTAAGCACTGCAACGATATGACTGAGGTGGAAATCTATGGAGGGGGGCACCGCACACGGCTAAACAATCAACTTGTGTGTCTATGGGGTGCCCCCTCCCCCGTATATAAAGGAGTGGAGGAGGGGGAGGGCCGGCCCTCTCGTGGCGCGCCCAAGGGGGGAGTCCTACTCCCGATGGGAGTAGGAGTAGGAGAAGAAGGAAGGGGGAGAGAGAGGGAAGGAAGGGGGGCGGCCCTCCACCCAATTCGGATTGGGCTTGGGGGGGGCCTCCACCTGGCCGCCTCCTCCTCTCTCCCACTAAGGCCCAATAAGGCCCACGGACTCCCCGGGGGGTTCCGGTAACCCCCCGGTACTCCAGTAAATGCCCGAACTCACCCGGAACCATTCCGATGTCCAAACATAGCCTTCCAATATATTGATCTTTACATCTCAACCATTTCGAGACTCCTCGTCATGTCCGCGATCATATCTGGGACTCCAAACAACCTTCGGTACATCAAACCACATAAACTCATAATACCAATCGTCATCAAACGTTAAGCGTGCGGACCCTACGGGTTCAAGAACTATGTAGACATGACCGAGAATCATCTCTGGTGAATAACCAATAGCGGAACCTGGATGCTCGTATTGGTTCCTACATATTCTACGAAGATCTTTATCGGTCAAACCGCATAACAACATACGTTGTTCCCTTTGTCGTCGATATGCTACTTGCGCGAGATTCGATCATCGGTATCTCAATACCTAGTTCAATCTCGTTACCGGCAAGTCTCTTTACTCGTTCCGTAATGCATCATCCTGTAACTAACTCATTAGTCACATTGCTTGCAACGCTTATAGTGATGTGCATTACCGAGAGGGCCCAGAGATACCTCTCCGACAATTGGAGTGACAAATCCTAATCTCGATCTATGCCAACTCAACAAACACCTTCGGAGACACGTGTAGAGCATCTTTATAATCACCCAGTTACGTTGTGACGTTTGATAGCACACAAGGTGTTCCTACGGTATTCGAGAGTTGCATAATCTCATAGTCAGAGGAACATGTATATGTCATGAAGAAAGCAATAGCAATAGAACTCAACGATCATAATGCTAAGCTAACAGATGGGTCTTGTCCATCACATCATGCTCTAATGATGTGATCCCGTTGATCAAATGACAACACATGTCTATGGTCAGGAAACATAACCATCTTTGATCAACAAGCTAGTCAAGTAGAGGCATACTAGGGACACCATGTTTAGTCTATGTATTCACACATGTACTAAGTTTCCAGTTAATAGAATTCTAGCATGAATAATAAACATTTATCATGATATAAGGAAATATAAATAACAACTTTATTATTGCCTCTAGGGCATATTTCCTTCATCTTGTACATGTTAAGTATGAAAGTTATAATACAATATCGTTCGGCATATTTCTCCTTCTGTAATCATGGATACAAGATATATTTGCTCAATACTAGGAGATAACTTACTAATTGCATTTAGACATGCAAAACGTACTATGCATTTGTACATGAGCACACCACTGTGTTCAAGTGTAAAATAGTAATACAGTACACACAACATCGTTGAGCAACAACAATCATATTTACAACATAGGTTCATTCAATCTAAATTATCATAATAGTAGTTACTACTAATTTAATGTAGACATCCATTTTCTCGCAATTTACCAACGACTGTTTCCCTTCCGGCGCTTCTAGTCGCTGGAAGATCCCTCGTCTTTGTTCTTACGTGGGCAGAGTCTTTCCTTCATTGGTTGTTGGTGGAGGTGACGTAGCCCGTTCTCGATGATAAGGATTCTACGGTACAACTTGTAGCTAACATACCCGTCTTTTGCTCCGTACTCAAGGTGTAGCGGGGAAAGCGGCTTCCACTCCCAGAACTGGTGCTTCTCCTTTGGCAATGATATCTTCATGTTCTTGTAGGAGGGGTCGGTGATGGCCGCTGCAAGGTCACCCATGGAGTCCCTTTCTCCACCACCCTTGATACAGAATTGCCTCTGGATGTCGATGTGGTGCTCGTCTGGAATTTTAATCCATGCACGGGCAAGCATGGTCTTGTCGCCTCTGGCGTCGACGCTAGTGAAAGTTACTGCTTTGCATTGCAGGAAGTCAAGTAATGCCTATGAGTGCTTGCTACCTCTTGAGCACTGTGTTGGTTTTCCCTTGAAGAGGAAAGGGTGATGCAGCAAAGTAGCATAAGTATTTCCCTCAGTTTTTGAGAACCAAGGTATCAATCCAGTAGGAGGCCACGCTCAAGTCCCTTGCACCTACACAAACAAATAAAAACCTTGCAACCAACGCGATAAAGGGGTTGTCAATCCCTTCACGGCCACTTGCAAAAGTGAGATCTGATAGAGATGATAAAGATTAAAAGTAAAGATTGCAAAATAAATGGCGTAAGAAATAGCTTGTTGACGGGAAATTAAAATGATGGAAAATAGACCCGGGGGCCATAGGTTTCACTAGTGGCTTCTCTCAAGATAGCATAAGTATTACGGTGGGTAAACAAATTACTGTCGAGCAATTGATAGAATTGAGCATAGTTATGAGAATATCTAGGTATGATCATGTATATAGGCATCACGTCCGTGACAAGTAGGCCGACTCCTGCCTGCATCTACTACTATTACTCCACACATCGACCGCTATCCAGCATGCATCTAGAGTATCAAGTTCATAAGAACGGGGTAACACTTTAAGCAAGATGACATGATGTAGAGGGATAAACTCATGCAATATGATATAAACCCCATCTTTTTACCCTCGATGGCAACAATATAATACGTGTCATTTCCCCTACTATCACTGGGATCGAGCACCGCAAGATTGAACCCAAAGCTAAGTACTTCTCCCATTGCAAGAAAGATCAATCTAGTAGGCCAAACCAAACTGATAATTCGAAGAGACTTGCAAAGATAACCAATCATACATAAAAGAATTCAGAGAATATCAAAATATTGTTCATAGATAATCTTAATCATAAACCCACAATTCATCGGATCTCGACAAACACACCACAAAAGAAGATTACATCGAATAGATCTCCAAGAGAATCGAGGAGAACTTTGTATTAAGATCCAAAGAGAGAGAAGAAGCCATCTAGCTAATAACTATGGACCCGAAGGTCTGAGGTAAACTACTCACACATCATCAGAGAGGCTATGGTGTTGATGTAGAAGCCCTCTGTGATCAATGCACCCTCCGGCGGAGCGCCGGAAAAGGCCCCAAGATGGGATCTCACAGGTACATAAGGTTTCGGCGGTGGAATTAAGTTTTCGTGGTTTTCTTTGATGGTTTCGGGGTACGTAGGTATATATAGGAGGAAGAAGTAGGTCGGTGGAGCCACGAGGGGCCCACGAGGGTGGAGGGCGCGCCCAGGGGGGGTAGGCGCGCCCCCTACCTCGTGGCCTCCTCGTTGGTTGCTTGACATCCACTCCAAGTCCTCTGGATCATGTTTGTTCCAAAAATCACGCTCCCGAAGGTTTCATTCCGTTTGGACTCCGTTTGATATTCTTTTTCTGTGAAACACTGAAATAGGCAAAAAAACAACAATTTGGGTTGGGCCTCCGGTTAATAGGTTAGTCCCAAAAATAATATAAAAGGGTATAATAAAGCCCATTGAACATCCAAAACAGATAATATAATAGCATGGAACAATAAAAAAATTATAGATACGTTGGAGACGTATTAGTGCTCGGACCTGCAGTAGTGGTATACGAGGACATGCTCACGCATGGCAAGTTGGACGACGGCAATCCCTTGTCGTATGTAACTGCTCTTACGTGTGTACTTGAGGTCGAGGCCAACGAACTTGTTCTTCTCCTCCTTTAGCCATTCCTCATACTTTTTGATGATTCGCCCATGGTCTTTGGGTCATTGTTGTACACCACCTCCAGCACGGTTGTACCATGGGTAGTGACGTGTTTGGTGAGTGTTGTTAGTTTCCCGTCGTCCATGGATGCAGGTGTGCGGTGGTGAACTACGGCCGATGAGAAACTTCCGAGGAAGATGATGCAAATGGACTCGGTAAAATGAAAGGGATCTTTACTTTGTCGTGCAAAAAAGGAAACCGCCAAAGAGCAGTTGGTAGTCATCCGGCGGTTCTAGGGGTAGATTTACGGAAACAGGCGCTTGTTGGATCTGTTTTTTAAGATTTTCACTTATCTTGTTCATTGAAATGTTTTTATTCGTTGTGTGCTGCGTGCGTGATCCATATGTGTGTGTTCCATCTTTGGCTGTGAAGGTAGTCGTGTAATGGTAGAACACTCAGCAAATGCATGGTCGTGCCTTTGTTGTCAAAACGTTTTTTCGGTTAACAACCTACCTTGGTCAAGGAGGCACTGTTGTTATGTTATTCTGAAAGGATCGAGAAGAGGTGTCTAGAGGGGGGGGGTGAATAGACTCTAATCAAGAAAAGTTGCAGTTTTTTAATCTCTTGAGTTGAAGTGGAGTATTAGCACTAGTTTAAACATTCACAATACATATCAAGCAAGCATGCGAGCATAAAAAGAGTATATGAGCAGCGGAAAGTAAGGCATGCAAGTTGCAAGAATGTAAAAGGATGGGATTGGAGTGTGCAAACACAATTTGAAGACACGAAGATTTTTTATCCGTGGTTCCGATAGGTGGTGCTATCGTACATCCACGTTGATGGAGACTTAAACCCACGAAGGGTAACAGTTGCGTGAGTCCACAGAGGGCTCCACCCACGAAGGGTCCACGAAGAAGCAACCTTGTCTATCCCACCACGAAGGGTAGATCTTCACGAAGTAGGCGATCTCCTTGCCCTTACAAACTCCTTGGTTCAACTCCACAATCTTGTCGGAGGCTCCCAAGTGACACCTAGCCAATCTAGGAGACACCACTCTCCAAGAAGTAACAAATGGTGTGTTGATGATGAACTCCTTGATCTTGTGCTTCAAATGATAGTCTCCCCAACACTCAACTCTCTCTCATAGGATTGGATCTAGTAGAAAGAAGATTTGAGTGGAAAGCAACTTGGGGAAGGCTAGAGATCAAGATTTATGTGGTTGGAATGGAATATCTTGACCTCAACACAAGTGTAGGTGGTTCTCTCTCAGAAAATATGTATTGGAAGTGTAGGCATGTTCTGATGGCTCTCTTTACGAATGAAGAGTGGGTGGAGGGGTATATATAGCCTCCACACAAAATCTAACCGTTACAAACAAATCACCAAACTCGGTGGGACCGATTCAGAGAACTCGGTCGGACCGATTTGGTTCATAATGTGACCGTTAGGCATTTCGGTGGGACCGACTGGATCGATTTGGTGGGACTGATGTGCTAGGGTTAGGGTAAATCCAAAACTCGGTTTGACCGATTACTCAAACTCGGTGGGACCAATTTGGGTAATAAGTGAAACAGAATGTTGGCCAAGCAAACTCGGTGGGGTCGGTTGCAAATCTCGGTGGGACCGAAATTATTGCAACAGACAATAGAGAGTTTGGAAGCCCATCTCGATGAGACCGAGATCCCATCGGTGAGATCGAACTGATTAGGGTTTCTGGCAATGGCTATGTCAACTGAACTCGGTGGCTTCGGATATGAAATTTTGGTGGGGCCGAGTTTGACTTTTTGGATTAGAACATATGTGGAAGTGAGAAAGTGGTTGAGGGCTTTGGAGCATATCACTAAGCATTTTGAGAAAGCAAGCCATTAAGCAACACCTCATCCCTTCTTAATAGTATTGGCTTTTCCTATAGACTCAATGTGATCTTAGATCACTAAAATAGAAAATGTAGAGTCTTGTGATTTGAGCTTGAGCCAATCCTTTGTCCTTAGCGTCTTGAAGGGGTTCCACATCCTCTTGTCCATGCCACTCCATTGTTGAACTTATCTGAAACATACTAGGTAGAAGCATTAGTCCAACAAGAGATATGTTGACATTAATTACCAAAATCACCCAGGGAGGACTTGTGCTTTCAATCTCCCCCCTTTTTGGCAATTGATGACAACATACATCAAAGCTTTAGGTAAAGATATAGAGAGCAATAAGCAACACTTTGGAAAGACATGTAACATGCGTAGGCTCCCCCTTTATGTATGCAATCATGTAAATATGAAACATAGGAACATGTGAATGCATAAGCATGACAGAGTAAGCCATGTGGTACATGTATCTTGGCTATATGCATTAGAGCAAATGATGTGAATATAGGAAATGTACCTTCATGCCCATGAGTCCTTCTTGCAAAAAGTATGTACATCAGCAAGAAATCCTCATACACATGACTGTGATGCATATACTTACCTTGTGGTCTTGAGTTGGCTTAGGAAGGAATGAACCTGAGTAAACAAGGTTAGACAACACAGATACACCTACTAGCCAGAGCAAACAAAAGAAACCACAAGAGAACCAAGACTGGGATGACATGTATAGAGTGAGTACTGAGTACCCCATTGGGTATAGACATGTCCCCAAAGGTACAGATATGCAATAAAATCAGAGATTTCCTTCCCTTAGATGTCTTGCTCCCCCTGAATCTTGCATGGGATATTGGGAGAAGAAAGGGAACAGAAAATCAGAGTAAAAGAAAAACAACATAAATAATGCAAGTAATCAAACATGAACATGTCTTTCCCCTCTTAAAGACATGTAATTTCTCTCCTCTTGAAAACCAAGCATCTGAGGTCTGAGATTTCTTACACACACTCCCCCTGAGTATCCTCACCCCCTATAGAAATGATTAAGCACAGAGCTTTGATGTGATCCCTCTCTCCCCCTTTGACATCAATTTCCAAGAAGGGCTCTTATGGATTTTTGTTTTATTGCAAAAGGGTTTGGTCCTTGAGTCACAAAGCAAAGCGACTGTGATGCTGGTAGAGAACAAGAGTCATTGAGTGGAGCTGGAGAAAAAAGACTGCAGAAATAAGTGGCAAGTTGTCTTTTCTATAGTGAAATCGGTAGCACCGAGTTGTGTGCTTCGGTGGCACCGGAGAATTCGGTTGGGCCGAAGAAAACAGACCGGTGTGGCCAAGTTCATCGCAGTAAAAAACTTGTCACCTCAGCTCACTAGGCACTTTAAGATCTCACAAGGATTTGCAAGGAATTAGCTGAAAGATTTGCAATGAATTTGGATGTAGAAAATGCAAAACAGAAAAGAGAAGAAAAGATCTAGATGAAGTAATGTATGAGATAAATGCAAGAGGAAACACAAGAGAACTTCATCTAGAATTGGGCGGTGACAAAGTCACCTATGTTAGAGTATATTGACTTAGGAGTCAAGTGAGATCACTTGATCTTTGGTCACACTCATCATTTAAGCTCCAAATGGGGTTACCATTTTTTCATTTAAGCTTCTTGATGTATGCACATCTTGTTGAGTTGCTTTATCCCATGACTTGGAGTAAAGCTTCTCTAAGATGGAATAGCATACCTTGGGTGGTGGTGTTGATCTTGATCATGTAGTCGAATTTGTGTGGTGGAGTTTGAGTTCATCTTCCTACATGGGTTAGCTTTGCAAGGAAGAGCACTTGTGTATCCAAAATGACAATCATAAAATTTAACATAGAAAAGATATATTTGAGGAGTTTTGTGCTTCCTTGACTTCAACCACCATTGTGTAGAGACTTGGTGATCTAGAGGTTGCTCAAGATGTGAGTGAGTTGCAATCTCATGGATTTGGATTCATCCAAGTACCTACAAGGGTTAGATAGCATGCAAGGGTGCAAAAGTATCCAAGACATATAGATAGCATCATGAAAGAAATATCAAGGATTAGTCAAGGGCTCATGCCTTGCATGTATCCAAATGGAGTTCCTACTCCAAGTTTGAAGCATCAATGATGTTCAATTCACCTCTCAAATGGCAAAAGACCTTCTCATCAAGTGGTTTGGTAAATATATCCGCTAATTGCTTATCGGTGCGAACATGCACTACAAGAAAAAGACACATCCGTGACATTTTGGGCCGAAGAAATTTTTTTCTGTCATACATATGACACTTCTATGATGATAATTGTGACAAAACCCGGTATCATCATAGATGTGGTGGACTCCTACTTCTATGACAAAAAATCATGACAGAAAATGGGCTTTTCGTCCTGGGCGGGCCGGAGACGCAGCTGCATGACATTCTTTCGGCCGTCCATGACGGAAAAACCGTGGTAGAAGCGAGGGGGAGGAAAATTTCAGGGAGTTCCCGGTTACGGTGGGAGGTCGGGGGCCCAGCGATGCACGCTTCTCTCGTACAAGTACGCGCATGTGTGCGAGGCGTTGGCTCTAACTGAACCCGAGCGAGGCGTTGGGCTCTAACTAAACCCAAGCGATTGCACTGCAGGCCACGCATTGCTGAACCCGAGCGATCGATCGATGGCTGTTAACTGAACCTGATCGAGCGATTCCTTCGCTACTGCTGCTAACTGAAGCCAATCAATGGGATGAACAGTGAGCGTTGCGGGGGGGTGGATGAACAGTGAGCGGTGGTGTTGGGGATATCACTACTGGGCATAAACCGGCCTATTTGGGCCGGGTTAACTTCATCAGTAGTCCAAGAGTGTTAAAGCCCAAGAAGATAGATGAGGGCCCAAGGCCCGTAGTCGGTTTAAGATTTGTAGCCGTAAACCGGCATTTGTATGTAAACTTGTGCTATAAGTTAGGAATAAGGAGAGGCCAACCCGGATACGAATATGAACCGGTGTTGGGATTCTGTGAACCGACGGGCGTCACCCGTGGATATAAGGGGACGACCAGGCGGCGGTTTAGGACGATAGACAACAACTTGAGACTTAGGAGAAGCTTGTTTGCTCCCTAGTCATCAAAACCCCATCAATTCCATCACAACTAGACGTAGGCTTTTACCTTCATCGAAGGGGCCGAACTAGTATAAACCCTCTTGCGTCCCTGTGTCTGCTTTAACCCCTTCAAGCTAACCCGTTGCGATGGCTCCACGACTAAGTCCTTTCATGAGGGCATCTGCCGTGACAAAACCACGACAGTTGGCACCCACCATGGGGCTATCGCACGATGGTTTCAAGTTCTTGGAGGGCCGCTTCGAAGGACTCGAGGGCTACGCTATGGGTCGGATGACTAAGAGTCGTCGCGGCAAGCTCTACATCGACGATGCAGGCTGGGGCCCCGAGGCCGGCTCAATTGAGTACGGGTACCGGGTCCCCTTTGGTGGCATACACGTTTTCATTGGCAAGATCGGTGAACCGGACCCTGAGCCGGACATCTGCACCGGCCTCATCGAGATGGCTCAGCGTGCGCGATCTGCCCAGGTTAAACCGCTCGTGAAGCATGCCTTCGTGGGAGTCATCCATGGAGGAGGTTATGAGGATGGATCGGAATCTAGTGGTGAGACCATCATCTATTCCGGCGACGAGTCATCGACCGGAGAAACCGAATCTCTATATCAACTACAAGATGGCCGGATTGGGGGCTGTTCCGATGGCGACAGTATTCCGGACCCCTCTGATCTGCCCAACCGGGTTGGAATATTCATGGCCGGTACACAAGCAATGCTTCATTCTTCGACCGCTGTGCCGATGACCTCCGGTTCAGTAGTGGCGACGGCTGCCGGGGCAGGAGGCTCTGTGCGCCCGCCGGCTCAAGTTCTATCGGATCTGTTTGATGCACTGGCTGCGCTTATGGCAGAAGCTAACCCGGCGGATCAGGACGTCCACAATGCGGAGATTGCAAAGGTGAGGGAACAGATCACTCAGGCCAAGGCGGACCTGGCAGCTGAAAATACCAGGATGACCGCGGAGCGGGCCGCTTTAGATGCACAAGCCTACATGCTCATGTTAGACCAGAACGCGTCGCATGAAGTCATGAAGAGGAAGTACCGGTCCCACTTGCCTTCGGTTTTCGAGGACAGAGACCTTTTCAACTGTCGGGACCCCGATTCCAAATCACATCAATCTAGCCAGTAACACCTCATATCACTTTGCGGCCTCACGCACGGTATCCCCACGGGTGTCGCCTTACCCTGGCCCGGGACCGTTTGCGCCTTTTGGCTCGCGTATATGATTGTGTCGCTAGCATCCATATGACAGAGAACCCGGGCCGACATGGCTAGTCATGAACCCAAAGCGGCACTAACCTATGGGAACAGGCATACATGATTCACATCGAGCGTGTCGGTCAGCAGCGTGTGAATCCGGGCTGTAGCACTGGGCTAACAGGACTCCGGGGAACCCGGGCTGTAGCAGGCTAGTCAGGACTCTGGTTGTCACCGCGTGTCATTTCCTCGAAGGGACAGACACTGGAACGAAGTGAAACACATGCCGGCCAGTCAAGTGTCCTGAGCAGTAGTGCTGGGCTAGCAGGACTCCGGTGAACCGGGCTGTAGCGGACTACTATGGCTCAAGGAAGCACTAGACTACATTTCCCCATAAGAGAGACTGCCAAGGATAAACAACTAGATTGTCGGATCCCACACATAGCAATACACGTCACACGTACGCATAACATGCAAGTATGTGCTGTACAACATGGCATCACAACATAATGCAAACTCATATAGATAAAGGCTCAGAAGAGCCACATAGTATAAATACAAACAGGGGTCACATGACCCATCATTCAGAGCATACAAGCAACGGAAGCATTACATGTCTGAGTACAGACAACTACAAAAGAAAAGGGCTGAGAAGCCTGACTATCTACAAGACCCTCCCAAGGGTACAAGATCGTAGCTGAGGTAACAAGCTATTCGTCGAAGTCCAAGCGGAACTACTAGTAAGACAGATGTCTCATTTGCAAAACATAAATAAAGCAAACGTGAGTACAAAGGTACTCAGCAAGACTTACATCAGATCCTATCATATATGCATTTGTATCAAGAAGGTAATGTGGGGTTTAGTTGCAGCAAGCCAGCTTTGACTCAGTGGCTATCCTGTTCTACGACAACGAGAAACTTCTTTGAGATGAGGCAGCACACACGAGTCCACTAATCACCACATCAATACACTACTATGGATTCATCCTCGTCTCCCTACGAGAAGGCCATCCATAGCACTCACACTTGTCTTGAGCATTTTAGAGTATCCACTTTAAGTTGTCTATGTACCACGTAAGCATCCAAGAAGTCCATAACTGAGGACACGGCTATTCTAATAGATCATGATAACCCTGCAGGGGTGTACTTATTCACACACGCTCTCACCACTTATCACCATGTACACGTCATGTATCTCGGCAACCTTCAAGCGGAAGCCTGGCGAGGGTGTCGGCCATGACCTAACTAACCACACAAGACTCTAGTCCAGGTTTATCGCCTATTCGGGTTCCATCCGCAAGGAGATCCGGCCGGGGTTTCGCTCACGGCCCCAAACGATGTGTACAAGGTTCCCGAGCCCACCATCCGGGTGCCACTCGGTACACTGGGCCACGTGTGCCTAGTCTGTCCCAAGTCCACCCTGCCGGGTGCCACTCGGTAGAAAAATAGCACTACCTACAAACACCAGAAACTATTTGCAACTCCTGGACAGAGTTAAAGGCAGTTAATAAGTCGAGAGAGCTTGGAGCGCCCGGAGCCCAATGTGTGGTAGTAGCTAGTCATTGGACAACTTACACAGAACTCAGTTCTTAAGGACGGTCCCAATGAGACAACCCACCATGTACTCCTACATGGCCTCTCACCGCTACCTTTACCAAATTGTGTTCACACGCTTAACTCTCAACACCAGAACATATCATAGCACTCCCATTCATTCCCGATGAATCAGACCTGACACAACTCTAAGCAATAGCAGGCATGGCATGGTAGGAACACCACATGGCTCAATCAACTCCTACACATGCTAGTGGGTTTCAACTATTTACTGTGGCAATGACAGGTCATGTAGAGGAATGGGTTCAACTACCATAGCATAAAGTAGCAGTTGAATCGTTGTTGTCCTAATGCAATAAAAGAGAGCAGGAGCGAGAGAGTGGGATTGTATCGGAATGAACAAGGGGGGGTTGCTTGCCTGGTAGATCAACAAGGGGTCACTGCTCCTCAGACAGGTACTCTCGAACACTCTCCGGAGCAGGACCTATCGAGAAGGAACGGTGTCGGAAATCAAAACACAAGCATATGCAACATTATGATGCATGAACATGGTAATGATGTTATGATTGCAATAATGCATCTAGCAACCATTTAAATGAAGTCCATATGGACCAAGGGTTCATATGCAAACTCCATATTTAGCATTTAAAATGCCATTATCATGTTTTCACTTATACAGTGGTATAAGTTGGTTGAACATGCATGAGAGTGGTACAGATGGATAGATTGAATTTTTCTTATAATTTTTCATATATAAATTATTTCAATCTGAGCTACGGTTGAATTTCTATGAATTTTTGAAGTTTTGAACATTTTTTGGAATTTCCTATTTAAAAATAATTCCATAAAAAGAATAACTACGTCAGCATTGCGTCATGCCTACGTCAGCAGGTCAACGGAGCTGACCAGGTCAAACCTGACGACCGGGTCCCACATGTCATTGGCTCATTGTTAGTTAACAGTGTTAATTAGATATTAAACTAATCCTAACAGAAACATTAGCAGGCCGGGCCCCACCTGTCATTGTCCCTGGGTAGTCAAACCCAGGTCAACTGGGGGGTTAGACCGGTCAACCCCACCGGCGTTTAGCCACCGGCGAGGCCGAACGCGGCGGAGGGGCTCGGGACCACCGTTCCGGTGACCAAAAGGACGGCGGAGAGCACCAGGGCGTAGCCCGTGCTCTCCCGCATCTAATGGGGTAGATAGGAGGAGGAGGGGTGGCGGAGCTCGCCGGAGCGAGGCTCGCGGCGGCGGCCGGAGCACGGCCAAGTGCGGGCGAGGGCTGCGGTGCATGGGAGGCGAGCGAAGAGGATCTACGGCCTCCTGGCGTCACCAGGAGCCCGGTGACGTGCGTGGGTGTGGCTGGCTCGGCCCCTGGCCACGATGGCGCCATGGTCGGCGGCGAGGTGCTACGGCTTTGGTCGAAACGGCGGCTGCGGTGATCGAGAGGCAAGGGGAAGAGGGGCAAACGACGATGGAGCTCACAACGGTCGCAGAGGGCGTCGAAGCGGGCTCGGGGAAGGTCGAACACGAGCAAAACGGCGTGGGCGATCGCCGGTGGCCGGAAGTGAAGACGACGGCGATGGCGGCGCTCCAGGGCCTCCCGAGGTGCGTGTCTTGATGGGGAGGTAGCCGGCGATGTGGCGGAGCTTCTGAGCACGGGGAGAGGGCGAGGGGGAGAGTGAGAGAGGTCAGGCGGATCGGGACGACACCGGGGCGTTCATCCACGCATCCAGGGGCTCGGCGGCGAGCAGGAGGTGGCGAGGCGCGTGCTCGCGCGCGGCGGCCACACGCGCTGTCCTCCTGGCGGGAGGAAGACGACAGGGGAAGGAGACAGGTGGGCTGGGCTGCTGCTGGGCTGCACAGTGCTGGGCCAGCACAGGAGCTGAGCCGCAGGTAAGCACAGGTGGGTTTTTACCATTTCTGTTTCTTTTCTATTTATCTGACATTTGTTCTGATTTAGTAATAATACTAAATCAATTTATTTTATTCTGTAAATTTTTGTAGGGACTAGTTGGACCACTCCAAAGCCCCTCACCAAAATTCAGAAATATTGGACAATATTTTGTATATATAAAATATTTATCCAACGCAAATAATTACTGGATTAATTCCAAATGGCCAAAATAAATATTTATGAGCTCCTGAAAATATTTGTTAGAATTTTAACTCTGACCAATATTTTCAGAGAGCAACATGAACATTTTCTTGGACCCTTTTGGAGCAATTTTTATCTGGGTTATTTCCAGAAATAATTCTGAGGGTTTCACAAATCCCCATTTCAAATTTAAATGGAATTTAAACATGATGCACAAATGGCTAGCTGGTCTAGGTCATACCAGAACTAGGGATGTGACAACTCACCCCCACTCGAAGAAATCTCGTCCCAAGATTCAGGGGTTGGCGGAAAGAAAGTGGGGTACTCAAGTCGAAGACGATCTTCACACTCCCAAGTAGCTTCTCTCTCGGAATGATGAGACCATTGAACCTTGAGAAACTTGATGTTATGACGTCGGGTGACACGCTCTGCTTGATCAAGGATGCGAATAGGGTACTCTCGATATGTGAGGTTATCTTGGAGATCAAGCGTTTCGTGGTCCACTCCGCGGATGGGATCCGAGAAGCAATGCCTGAGTTGAGAGACGTGGAAGACATCATGAACTCGAGAAAGATGTGGTGGTAGTTCCAACTGGTAGGCAACCTCTCCTCGTTTAGCGAGAATGAGAAAGGGACCAATATAACGAGGAGCCAACTTGCCCTTGATACCGAATCGATGGGTACCCTTCAAAGGGGTAACCCGAAGGTAAGCTTTGTCGCCAATTTCATAAGCCACTTCCTTATGACTACGGTCATACTGGCTCTTTTGACGAGATTGGGCTGTTTTCAAATTCTCACGAATGATGCGAACTTGCTCTTCTGCCTCTTGGATCATATCCGGTCCAAAGAATTGTCTTTCACCGGTTTCTGACCAGTTCAAAGGTGTTCGACATCTTCGTCCATACAGAACCTCAAAAGGAGCTTTGTTGAGGCTGGATTGGTAGCTGTTGTTATAAGCAAACTCGGCGAAGGGAAGACACTTCTCCCAATCCATACCGAATGAGATAACACAAGCTCTAAGCATGTCTTCAAGAATTTGGTTGACCCTTTCCACCTGACCACTTGATTGAGGGTGGAAAGCGGTACTGAAGGAAAGATGGGTGCCCATGGCCGTTTGGAAACTCTCCCAGAAATGAGAAGTGAAAGACTACCACAGTCTGAATTGATCTCTAGTGGAACACCATGAAGTGACACTATTCGAGAAATATATAAGTCAACAAGCTGACTAGCAGTGATATTCTCTCGAACAGGTAGGAAGTGAGCCACATTGGAAAGACGATCAATGACTATGAAGATAGCGTTATTCCCTTTCTTGGTCCTGGGAAAGCCGGTGATGAAGTCCATACCAACTTTATCCCATTTCCACTCAGGAATAGCTAAAGGTTGAAGGGTGCCAGCAGGCCTTTGATGCTCTGCCTTAACGCGACGACAAATGTCACAGTTAGCAATAAACTAAGCAATTTCTCTCTTCATCCTAGTCCACCAGAACCTCTGGCGTAGGTCCTGATACATCTTAGTACTACCGGGATGAATCGTGAGAGGAGATTCATGCGCCTCCTTAAGGATTAATTGTCGAAGATGTTGATTCTTGGGAACCACCAAGCGACTCTCAAAGAAAACAACACCACGATCATCTATAGAGAAACTACCACCAACTCCCTTGTTAATGTTTCTCTTGATCCAGGAAATTCCCGTATCCTGCTTCTGAGCAGAGATGATTTGATCCACAAGAGTAGGTTTCGCCACCAAGGTAGAAAGGAATCCGTGAGGAGCAATGTGAAGGTTAAGTTTACATAATTCCTCATGGAGAAGTGGTTGGCCCTGCTGCAACATGAGATTGTTGCAATAGGACTTACGACTTAGCGCATCAGCCATGACATTCCCCTTGCTTGGGGTGTAGGTAATCCCTAAGTCGTAATCTGAGATCAACTCCAACCAATGTCTTTGCCTAAGGTTCAAATCTGGTTGGGTGAAGATATACTTGAGACTCTGGTGATCGGTGTAAATCTCGCAATGTTTACCAAGAAGGTAATGTCGCCAGGTCTTAAGTGCATAGACTACGGCTGCAAGCTCTAGATCATGTGTAGGATAATTCTCCTCATGTGGATGCAACTGTCGAGATGCATAGGCAATCACATGGCGATCTTGCATAAGAATGCAACCTAGTCCCTGTCGTGAGGCATCACAATAGATAACAAAGTCCTTAGTGAAGTCCGGTGGCACAAGTATGGGAGCAGAAGTCAGGCGTCTTTTCAGTTCCTGAAAACTGTGCTCACACTGTGGGGACCACTCAAACTTTTTATCTTTCTTGAGAAGTTCCGTGAGAGGTTTGGCCACTTTGGAGAAGTTCTCAACGAATCGGCGACAATAACTTGCTAGACCAAGGAAACGCCTAACTTGCTTAACTGTTTCAGGCGGAGTCCAATTAAGAACGGCCTGAACTCTTTCGGGATTGACAGCAATGCCCTTACCAGAGATTATGTGGCCGAGATAGGTCACTTCTGGCAACCAAAATTCGCACTTGGAGAACTTGGCATAAAGGCGGTGCTCTCTGAGTTTTTCTAGCACAAGTCTAAGATGTTCGGCATGATCTTCCTTGTTCTTCAAGTAAATAAGAATATCATCGAGGTAAACCACGACGAACTTATCTAAGTACTCCATGAAGATCGAGTTCATCAAGCGAGAGAAAGTAGCTGGAGCGCTGGTTAGACCAAAGGACATGACGGTGTACTCGTACTGACCATAACGAGTGACAAAAGCCGTCTTAGGAATATCCCCATTTTTGATCTTGATTTGGTGGTAGCCTAACCTCAAATCTATCTTGGAAAAGACTGAGGATCCAGCGAGCTGATCATACAAGTCATTGATCCTGGGGAGCGGATACTTGTTCTTTATCGTGATCAAATTAACGAGACGATAATCTACAACCATCTGGTCCGTACCATCCTTCTTCTTGACGAAGAGGACGGGGCAAGCCCAGGGAGAAGAACTAGGACGGATGAAACCCTTTTGCAAGGATTCATCGAGTTGTTTCTTAAGCTCAGCTAGTTCTAAGGGTGCCATCTTGTAAGGTCTCCTAGAGATTGGAGCGGTTCCTGGGATAAGATCTATGACAAATTCTACATCTCTGTCAGGTGGAATACCTGGCAGTTCTGCTGGAAAGACATCCAGAAAGTCACAGACTACCGGGATATCTTCAAGGTCTGGAAGAGGGTTGGCGTTAAGAGAATAGAGTTGACGCTTTGCAACTCTAGTGGAGACGGTGACTATCTTGCCGGATGGGTGTGTAAGCTGAACAGACCTTGTGTAACAATCAATCTTGGCATGATGAGCTTTCATCCAGTCCATACCCAAGATGATGTTAATATCTGTAGACTTGAGGGCTATAAGTGATGCAAGGAATACAAGTCTGTCAACAAGGATTTCATTACCATGGCTTATTCTGGTAGTTTGCCATCTAGACCCTGGAGTTTGGATTTCAAGTGGAGTTGGCATATCGCAAAATGACATGTCGTGCAAATGAGCATAGCCTTCAAAAATGAAGGAGTGAGATGCTCCGGTATCGAACAGAACCGAAACTGGATGGCAATTGACAAGGAGGGTACCAAGAACGACATCCGGATCATCATGAGTGTCTTTAGCTGAGACGTGATGCACACATCCACGTTCAGTGGGAGCTGACTTGACAATAATCATCTTGCGTGATAGCTTACCATGGCCAACAGACTTCTCAGGCTGGGGTGGAGCATAGTTGGTTTGAGAGCAGTCACGTGCATAGTGTCCTGGCTCTCCGCATGTGAAACAAGTCCCTGAAGTAGGACATGGACCCGCTTTGACAAGCGGTCTACCAATAGACCTGGGTGGAGCATACTGCTGAACTGGGTGAGACGCCACATAAGATGGCCTCGGTGAATATCCGGGTGGAAGAGCGGAGTTCGGAACCCAAATCCGGCGCTTCTGCGAACTAGAACCGGAGAAAGAAACCAAATCACGGGTGTGCTTACGAGTGAGCTGAGCTGTCTCCGCATTAATGGCCTTGTTCACAAGAGCCTGGAATGTATTGCAATGGTGCAAGTGGAGATCACGATGCAACTTGGGGTTGAGACCCTTCTGGAACCTAGCCTGCTTCTTGGCGTCTGTGGACACTTCTTCTGTAGCATAGCGAGCAAGGTTCTCAAACTCTCTACTGTAAGCATCAACAGCCATCTTGCTCTGGGTGAAACTACAAAACTCTTCTCTCTTGCGATCAATGAGAGCCTGAGGAATGTGATGCTCGCGAAAAACCTCAGTGAAATCTCTCCAGGTGGTTTTCTGGCCAACTGGAAGCATAGCCTTATAGTTCTGCCACCAAATACTAGCAGGACCTTCCAGATGATAAGTAGCGTAGGTGACCTTGTTACTTTCAGCTACGTTCGCAGAACACAGCTTGTGGGTGATACTATGGAGCCAGTCATCGGCATCAAGTGGTTCAATGGAATGATGGAAGGTAGGTGGTTTCAGACCGATGAAGTCATGGATGGACACAAACTCTTTGTGCTGATGGGAGGTGTTCTCCTCAATACGTGCTAGCAAGCGGTTAGACTCACGCTTGTTCCTCTCAACCTCTAACATGAACTCTGCCAACGAAGACTGGTCGGGAGGATCCTCATCCCTACCATCTCCGTGGATCCGGATACGAGCAACAGAACTTCGGTTAACTGACGACATCCTGAAGAACCAACCAAGGTGTAACACCCCGGATGTAACTTTCCCAATTTCTACTCCAACTCTTGCCGTTTCTGGCTTTAAGTTATTTTATTTTCTCGGGTTCGGGTTTTTGTCTCCGTGTGTTGTTATTGTTGTCATGCATCTCATATCATGTCATCATGTGCATTGCATTTGCATATGTGTTCATCTCATGCATTCGAGCATTTTCCCCGTTGTCCGTTTTGCATTCCGGTGCTTCGTTCTCCTCCGGTGGCCATTTCTACCTTTCTTTCGTATGTGGAGATTAAACATTTCCGGATTGGACCGAGTCTTGCCAAGCGGCCTTGGTTTACTACCGGTAGACCGCCGGTCAAGTTTCGTATCATTTGGACTTCGTTTCATACTCCAACGGTTAACCGAGGGACCAAGAAGGCCTTGTGTGTGTTGCAGCCCAACACCCCTCCAAGTTGGCCCAAAACCTTCTCCATCATCTAGAGCGTTCGATCACGATCGCATGGCCGAAAACCGCACCTCATTTGGACTCTCCTAGCTCCTCCTATGCCTATTTAAAGATCCCCCGAAAATATCCTTCTCCTTCCCCCCGAAAACCCTAGATCCATCCCTTGCGCCGCACCGGACATTGTCCGTCCGGGCCGGACATTGTCCGCTCGCCGCCACCGCCCAACCGCGCCGTGCCACGTGTCCCGGGCGGGCGTCCACATCGCCGCCGCCGCGCCGGCCCGCCCGAGCCCACGTCGGGCCCCCGTGGCCCAGGGGAGTCGCGCTGCCCGCGCCCTTTCTCCTCCCCGACGCCCATCGCCGCGCCGCAGTGGGACGCCGTTGCCGCCGCCGCCACCAACCCTCGTCCCCGGTCACACAAGACGCCGCCCGCGCCAACCGCGGCCACCTTGGTGTCCGTGCCCGCCGCCGCCGCCTTCCCCTCGCCGCCACGAGCTCCGACCGGCCTCCTCCTTCCTCCGGCCACCGCGGCCCGCAACTCCGGCGAGATCCGCCATCGCCTCGGCTTCCGTGCACCGTTGACTTTTATCTCGAGGTGTTTTTTTTTCTAAGTCCCTAAAATCCCAGATCCATATGCTCCTGTTCATAGCCTCGTAACTTTGCATCCGTAGCTCCGATTTGGGCATATAGCATATCAAAATGTCCATCTCAAAGAGTGCATCATTTCATTCCATTTCATCATTTTCATTTGAGTTCATCTTGATGCCCGACATGCTGTTAGAAGAGGGCTACTTGAGATAATTGTCAGATCTGCTGCTCCATTTAGCTTTTTGCCATTTTGCCATGATTATTGTGTGCATGATATGCCCATGAGTTCTACATATGTTTTGTTAAGGGTTTTGCCATCTTTCCAGAGGTGCAACCCATGTATTTTTTTGATGTGTGTGGTGACTAGTACAAGCTTGCAAAGTGGTGCACTTGGCAATTCTGATTTCAGGGACTTAGCAATTCCACTAAGTCCTTGAGCTGTTTATCTCATGTGGCCATATGTTCATGTTGTTTCCTAGTGATCCGTGCCTCTTCTGAGGATGGTCAGTAAGGATGTTTTGTTAATATTGTAGTGCTCTATCCATCCATGTCCTTGTTTGCAATTATGGAGCACCCTAGCTTGAGTCAATCGAGCTCTACTTTTACTACTTTGTGAATCTGGGCAGATTGTCAACTTGTTTGCAATTTTGCCGATGATGTTGTAGTTGATCTGTGCATGCTATGCTATTGTTCTTGCCAAGTCTAGCTTGCATTTTATGTATTCTTGATGGCTGTATGCTTAGCTTATCATGACTTGCTCCGTATTGAGTGCATCGAGCTCGTAAACATGCCTACTTGATATCTGTTTCAGCATGCACCAGTTTTCAATAAGTCTGTGATCTGATTATGTTTTTGCCATGTTCACATGCTTGCAATTGTATTTCTGATCCCTTTTGGCTCAAGGTCACTAAGGGACTTTTGTTAAGCTCTTTGAGTAGCTCCATGCCATGCTTTACTTTGCCATGTTCAGGTCCTGTAGCATGTAGTTTTGTTGCTCCGAAGAGTGCTACCTAATCTGAAATTCCAGACAAGTGTTCATTTCACTAAGTCTGAAATCTGTTTGCCATATGCATTTTTGCCATGCTTGTTTGAACCTGTTAATGGATGAATTGGCCGTAGCTCAGTGCTAGACTTTTGTTAAGCATCATGAATGAATCCCTGCCATGTATTTTGTTGTCATGTTTGGGTGCTGTAGCATGTTCATCTCATTGCATTTAGATGGCTACTTGCTGCGAATCGCAGACCGGTGCCATATTTGAATCGCTTGCCATTTCCAAACCGTAACTCCGATTCCGGCGTTCTTTATATCGTTTTCAAGCGATTTCATCTCATATTTCCAGTGGCACACTTGGTTTCCCAAATTGAGGCTAGGTTCATGCATTCCTTGTCTCATCTTGCATATGCATCCCGCATCGCATCCCGCATAGCATATCATCTTTGCATCATGTTGTTTGAGCTTGCACGTGGTTGATTGTGTCCTTGTTGCTTGTTTGTATTATTTGGGTAGAGCCGGGAGACAAGTTCGCTAACGAGGAGCCCGTTGAGTTTGCTTTCGAGGATCCAGTCAACTCTGACAACTGTGCAGGCAAGATGATCATACCCTCGAAATCACTACTATCTTTGCTATGCTAGATTGCTCGCTCTTTTGCTATGCCAATGCTACGATGCCTACCACTTGCTTTCAAGCCTCCCAAATTGCCATGTCAAACCTCTAACCCACCATGTCCTAGCAAACCGTTGATTGGCTATGTTACCGCTTTGCTCAGCCCCTCTTATAGCGTTGCTAGTTGCAGGTGAAGATTGGAGGCCGTTCCTTGTTGGAACATTTATTTACTTGTTGGGATATCATTATATTATCTTGTTATCTTAAATGCATCTATACACTTGGTAAAGGTTGGAAGGCTCGGCCTCTCGCCTAGTGTTTTGTTCCACTCTTGCCGCCCTAGTTTCCGTCATATCGGTGTTATGTTCCCAGATTTTGCGTTCCTTACGCGGTTGGGTTATAATGGGAACCCCTTGATAGTTTGCCTTGATTAAAGCTTTTCCAGCAATGCCCAACCTTGGTTTTACCATTTGTCACCTAGCCTCTTTTTCCCTTGGGTTTCCGGAGCCCGAGGGTCATCTTATTTTAGCCCCCCCGGGCTAGTGCTCCTCTGAGTGTTGGTCCCACCGAGCGATGTCCGGGGCTACCAGGGGCAACTCTGGGCTGGCCTACCTGACGTCTGGCTCATCTGAGTGTGCCCTGAGAACGAGATATGTGCAGCTCCTATCAGGATTTGTCGGCACATTCGGGCGGTGTTGCTGGTCTTGTTTTAACCTGTCGAAGTGTCTTGAAGAACCGAGATACCGAGTCTGATCGGAACGTCTTGGGGAGGAGGTCTATTCGTTCGTTGACCGTGAGAGCTTGTCATGGGCTAAGTTGGGACTCCCCTGCAGGGATTTGAACTTTTGAAAGTCGTGCCCGCGGTTATGGGCAGATGGGAATTTGTTGATGTCCGGTTGTAGATAACTTGAACCTTAACTTAACTAAAATGAATCAACTGAGTGTGTTGCCGTGACGGCCTCTTCTCGACGGAGTCCGGGAAGCGGACACGGTGTTGGAGTAATGCTTGCGCAGGTTGTTCTCTAGTTTCTCGCTCGCGCTTTGCCTCCTCTTCTCGCTCTCTTTTGCGAATAAGTTAGCCACCATATTTTGCTAGTCGCTTGCTGCAGCTCCACATATATATTTACCTTGCCTTACCTATAAGCTTAAATAGTCTTGATCGTGAGGGTGCGAGATTGTTGAGTCCCTGTGGCTCACATATTACTATTACACCAGATGCAGGGCCTGATGATTCCGCTCCAGGAGACGCGCTTGAGCTCAAGTGGGAGTTCGACGAAGACTCTCAACGTTACTATGTTTCCTTTCCTGATGATCAGTAGTGGTGCCCAGTTGAGGGTGATCGGGGCCATGTCGCTTGTTGGGTTATCTTTTATTTTGGCGCCATAGTCGGGCCATGAGTGTTTGGATGATGTAATGTTATTTATGTACTTTTTTGACGTGGCGAGTGTAAGCCAACTATGTTATCTCCCCTTTGATTATCTATATTACATGGGATGTTGTGAAGATTGCCTAACTTGCGACATATGCCTTCAATGCGATTATGCCTCTAAGTCGTGCCTCGACACATGGGGGATATAGTCGCATCGAGGGTGTTACAAGTTGGTAATCAGAGCCTTCCCCGACCTTAGGATCCCCATTGCTTGATCATTTTAGCAGCCGAGTTGTGTCTAGAAAAAATGTTTTGAGTCATTTAGGAATTATATATCGGAGAGTTTAGGAATTCTTTTTACTTCCCAGTCTCCTCATCGCTCTGGTAAGGCATCCTGACGTAGAGTTTTGACTCTTCTCTTCTCAAATTTCACTAAAAAAATTTAGGATCACGCGGGTATCTTGGAATCGTTCCGATGGTTTTATGATGAGAACATTGTCTTGGTGCCTCCTGTCAGGGGTTTTCTGGAAGTGTCCCGGGGAGTTGAGCTCTGAGGTGTTGTCGTCATAATTTTATCGTTGCAATTCTGGAATACCTGAGTTTAGTACGCCGACATCGAAAATCTCTTTTATGCAGTTCGTTGGTGAGATAACCTCGACGCCACCCAGTACTGGGGCGGGAGTTCGGGAGTATCACCATAACTTGTATAACGAATGCTTTTCGAAGGTTGAGGTAGATGGTTTCCGAAGTTTTTCTCGGTTATGTGTTGAAGGATGGATACAGTTGGATGTAGGATTTGCTAGATTTGGGTGAGATATTATGCTTCCCCTGTATCCCCAACACCTAATTGCATAACCGGAAAGGTTCGGGAGTTTCATAGGTGGGAATTCTAGTAGCTCTGGTTCTTCTTCCACGGATATTTTGTTTGAGATTGGGATTTCTTACCGAGTATTCGTTCTTGATCCGTACCTTGTTGATTTATTTCTCTACCTTAATTCTTCGTGGCTTCTCAATTTATGGATATGTGACCATTTCAAGAGGAATGCATTCGTTCATTTTGTTCGGATGTGAAGACTATATGTTGCAATTTTCATTCCGTTGGATTCAGCTTATTTTGTCTATCAATGTGCTAATGGTGGTCAACCTCTTCAGGATGGCTCCTCCAACGCACACGACTCCGAATCCTGATCAGCCACCACCTCCACCTCCTCCGGAGGCATGGCAAGCTGTGATTGCCGCAACCAATGCAAACACACAGTTGATCATGCAAATTCTTCAAGAGCGCATTCAAGGCAACCAAGGGAACCAAGGCAACAATCAGAATCACTTTGCTACACTCAACCAGTTCCTTGCTAACGGGCCAAAGACTTTCAGCAATTGTGTTGAGGCAACTGATGCTGACGATTGGCTTGTGGATCTGTGCAAGCATTTTGAGTGCAGTAACATCAGGCCTAAGGACTTTGTTAAGTTCGCTTCCTTCCAACTCAAATATCAAGATGCAGAATGGTTCCAGCAGTACAAGGACTCCAGAGGTGGATGTGTTATCACTTGGGATGAATTCCGTCAAGATTTCCGAGCTCATCATATTCCTCAGAGCGTGGTTGAAAGCAAGCGTGAGGAATTCCGCAACCTGAAGCAAGGCTCTTTGTCTGTCTATGACTACAACAAGTTGTTCCAGAAGCTCGCCCACTTTGCTAAGCAGGAGGTACCTGATGAGAAGAGCATGATATATCAGTTCAGGGGTGGTCTTAGAGAAGAATTTCAGCTAGCTCTTGTTCTCTTTGAGCCCTTGAGATACGATGAGTTCTACAACATGGCATTGAAGCAAGAGGCCACTTAGTTGAGGTGTGATGCTTCCAAGAAGCGAGTCAGAGATGCTACTCCTTCTTCCTCTACTCAAGTGGCCAAGCAGCAGAAGTATTGGCTTCCTCCTCCTCTGTTTCATCAGCCGTATCAGCAGAAGAGCAAAGGTGGCAGTGGATCTTCCCACCCACCCAACCCTGGCTTTCAGAACAAGACTTCGTCTCAAGCTCCAAGATCGAGTGCTCCGTATCACCGTCCGCTTTCAGAGGTCACGTGCAACAAGTGCCAACAGAAGGGTCACTATGCCAACAAGTGTTTCAACCAGAGGCGTCTTCCTCCTCCTCCTCCTGTCAGATCGGCAAGTACAGCTGTGGTCAAGCATAACCCCAAGTCTGCCAAGGTCAACTTGATGAATGTAGCTCAGGCAGAGGATCCATCAGATGTCATTATGGGTAACCTTCCTGTTAATGATATTCCAGCTAAAGTTCTTTTTAACACGGGTGCATCGCATTGTTTCATCTCGAGACCATTTGTTTCTAAGCATGAGTTGCCTTTACAAGATTTTCCTAGACAGTTATCTGTTGTTTCCCCGGGTAAATTCATGAATGCAAGCGCTATTGCCCCAGATGTTACCATCACGTTGGGCGATTACAAGTTTCTCTCTTCTCCGGTGGTTCTTGGTAACTCAGATATTGATCTTATTCTCGGAATGGATTGGCTTTCGAAGCACAAGGCTCAGCTTGATTGTGCAGCCAGGCAGATTCAATTGACTCATTCGTCTGAGGATGTAATTGTCTTTGCCGCTCGTGATGATACCATCCGTCTGTTTTCTCTCAATGAGAAGGGTGAACTAGATGCTATCTCACAAATTCCAGTCGTTTGCGAATATCAAAACGTCTTTCCAGAAGAGCTTCCAGGAATGCCTCCGCACCGGCCAGTTGAATTCGTTATTGATCTTGAGCCTGGCACGGAACCTGTGTGCAAACGTCCTTACAAGCTCGGACCTGAAGAGTTGAAGGAGCTGAAGAAGCAACTCGATATTCAAGAGAAAATGGGTCTCATCCGGCCTAGTTCTTCTCCGTGGGGTTGTGGTGTTCTTTTTGTGAAGAAGAAGGATGGAACGGACCGACTTTGTGTTGATTACCGTCCATTGAACAAGAAGACCATCAAGAAGAAATACCCACTTCCCAACATCAACGAGCTGTTCGAACAACTCAAAGGTGCCCAAGTATTCTCCAAGCTTGATCTCCGTATGGGTTATCATCAGATTCGAATCCGTGAGCAAGATATTCCCAAAACGGCTTTCAGGACAAGCTATGGTTTATACGAATACACTGTCATGTCTTTTGGTCTCGTCAACGCTCCTCCGACGTTCTCTCGCATGATGAACTTCATCTTCAACGCCTACACCAATGACTTCGTTTTGGTCTATCTCGATGACACTCTGGTTTTCTCGAAGAACAAGGAAGATCATGCCAAGCACTTGCGTTTGGTACTCGATAAGCTGAGGGAACACCAGTTCTACGCCAAGTTCTCCAAGTGCAAATTTTGGCTCGATGAGGTTCTTTATCTTGGTCATATCATCTCTGCCAAGGGCATTGCCGTGAATCCTGAGAAGGTGTCTGCAATTGTGAATTGGGAACCTCCTTAGAACGTGAAGCAACTCCGTAGCTTCCTCGATCTCGCAAGATATTGCCGAAGATTCGTTGAAAACTTTTCTAAGATCGCGAAGCCTCTCTCAAATCTTCTCCAGAAGCACGTCAAGTACGTTTGGTCTCCGGAGTGTGACATTGCTTTCAACACTTTGAAAGAGAAATTGATCACTGCTCCAGTTCTGAATCCGCCTGATGAATCCAAGCCGTACGAGGTCTTTTGTGATGCCTCTCTCCAAGGTCTTGGCGCAGTATTGATGCAAGAGAAGAAAGTTGTTGCTTATACCTCTGGCCAGTTGAAGCCCAATGAGAAGAACTACCCCACTCATGATCTCGAGTTGGCGGCAGTTGTGCATGCTCTTTTGACTTGGAGACATCTCTTATTGGGAAGAAAAGTGGACATCTTCACTGACCACAAGAGTCTCAAGTACATCTTCACTCAGCCTAATCTCAACCTCAGGCAAACTCGATGGGTCGAAATGATTCAAGAGTATAATCCGAGTATCGAGTATACTCCAGGAAAGGCCAATGTGATTGCTGATGCATTGAGCAGGAAAGCTTACTGCAACAGTCTGATTCTCAAGCCTTATGAACCCGGGCTTTGTGAAGCTTTCCGCAAACTTAATCTGCAAGTTGTTCCTCAAGGTTTCCTCGCCAACCTTCAAGTCTCTCCTACCTTGGAAGACCAGATTCACCAAGCCCAGCTTCTTTATGCTATGGTGAAAAAGGTGAAGATTGGGATTGCCAAGAATCAACCCAAGTACAAGTGCTACCGCCTTGATGACAAGGATACTCTTTTCTTCGAGGATCGTATTGTTGTAACCAAAGGTGACCTCCGTAAAGTGATCTTGAACGAGGCTCACAATTCTCTCCTCTCCATCCACCCAGGGAGTACGAAGATGTATCAGGACCTTAAGCAGGCTTATTGGTGGACTCGAATGAAGCACGAGATTGCTCAGTTCGTGAATGAGTGTGATGTCTGCAGAAGAGTGAAGGCAGAACACCAAAGGCCAGCTGGTCTCCTCCAACCTCTTGCCATTCCAGAATGGAAGTTTGACCACATTGAAATGGACTTCATGCCTGGGTTTCCAAAGTCCAAGCGTGGCAATGATGCTATATTCGTTGTCATCGACAAACTCACCAAAGTGGCTCACTTTCTGCCTATCAAAGAGTCAATCACTGCAGCTCAATTGGCGGAACTCTATACCTCTCGTATTGTCTCTCTGCACGGTATTCCACAAGTGACCTCTTCAGACCGTGGCAACATCTTTACATCCAAGTTTTGGGATTCTTTTCAGAAGGCCATGGGCACCAACATCCGCTTCAGCACAGCTTTCCATCCTCAAACTAGTGGTCAAGTCGAGCGTGTCAACTAGATTCTTGAAGATATGCTCAGGGCTTGTGTGATCTCCTTCGGCATGAAGTGGGAGGATTGTCTTCCTTATGCTGAATTCTCCTACAACAACAGTTTTCAAGAAAGTTCGGGCAAGGCCCCATTTGAAATTCTGTATGGCAGGAAGTGCCGTACCCCTCTCAACTGGTCTGAAACCGGTGAACGTCAGCTTTTGGGTAATGACTTAATCACAGAGGCAGAGGAGATGTGCAAAGTCATTCGAGATAACCTCAAAGCAGCCCAATCCCGCCAGAAGAGCTACTATGATAGTAAGCACTGTGATTTGGCTTTCGAGATCGGAGATCATGTTTACCACTGTGTCTCTCCTATGAAAGGTACTCGTTGCTTCGGTATCAAAGGGAAGCTTGCCCCTAGATACGTGGGACCTTTCAAGATTGTCAGCAAGAGAGGCGACCTCTGAAGGAAATATGCCCTAGAGGCAATAATAAAGTTATTATTTATTTCCTTATTTCATGATAAATGTTTATTATTCATGCTAGAATTGTATTAACCGGAAACATGATACATGTGTGAATACATAGACAAACATATAGTCACTAGTATGCCTCTACTTGACTAGCTCATTAATCAAAGATGGTTATGTTTCCTAACCATAGACATGTGTTGTCATTTGATTAATGGGATCACATCATTAGGAGAATGATGTGATTGACATGACCCATTCCGTTAGCCTAGCACTTGATCGTTTAGTATGTTGCTATTGCTTTCTTCATGACTTATACATGTTCCTGTAACTATGAGATTATGCAACTCCCGTTTACCGGAGGAACACTTTGGGTGCTACCAAACGTCACAACGTAACTGGGTGATTATAAAGGAGTACTACAGGTGTCTCCAAAGGTACATGTTGGGTTGGCGTATTTCGAGATTAGGTTTTGTCACTCCGATTGTCAGAGAGGTATCTCTGGGCCCTCTCGGTAATGCACATCACTTAAGCCTTGCAAGCATTGCAACTAATGAGTTAGTTGCGGGATGATGTATTACAGAATGAGTAAAGAGACTTGCCGGCAACGAGATTGAACTAGGTATTGGAATACCGACGATCAAATCTCGGGCAAGTAACATACCGATGACAAAGGGAACAACGTATGTTGTTATGCGGTCTGACCGATAAAGATCTTCGTAGAATATGTAGGAGCCAATATGGGCATCCAGGTCCCGCTATTGGTTATTGACCGGAGACGTGTCTCGGTCATGTCTACATTGTTCTCGAACCTGTAGGGTCCGCACGCTTAAGGTTACGATGACAGTTATATTATGAGTTTATGCATTTTGATTTACCGAAGGTTGTTCGGAGTCCCCGGATGTGATCACGGACATGACTAGGAGTCTCGAAATGGTCGAGACATAAAGATTGATATATTGGAAGCCTATGTTTGGATATCGGAAGTGTTCCGGGTGAAATCGGGATTTTACCGGAGTACCGGGAGGTTATCGGAACCCCCCGGGAGCTATATGGGCCATGATGGGCCTTAGTGGAAAAGAGAAGAGGCAGCCCCTCATGGGCCGCGCGCCCCTCCCCTCCCTTGGTCCGAATAGGACAAGGAGAGGGGGCCGGCCCCTCTCTCTCTTTTCCCCCCTCCGCGAATCCTATTCCAACTAGGATTGGGGGGGGGGATCCTACTCCCAGAGGGAGTAGGACTCTCCTGGCGCGCCCTCCTTGGCCGGCCATCCTCCCCCCTTTAGTCCTTTATATACGAAGGCAGGGGCACCCCAGAGACACACAAGTTGATCCACGTGATCTTTTCCTTAGCCGTGTGCGGCGCCCCCAGCCACCATAGTCCTCGATAATATTGTAGCGGAGTTTAGGCGAAGCCCTGCTGCAGTAGTACATCAAGATCATCACCACGCCGTCGTGCTGACGGAACTCTTCCCCGACACTTTGCTGGATCGGAGTCCGGGGATCGTCATCGAGCTGAACGTGTGCTAAAACTCGGAGGTGCCGTAGTTTCGGTGCTTGATCGGTCGGGCCGTGAAGACGTATGACTACATCAACCAAACGCTTCCGTTGTCGATCTACTAGGTATGTAGATCACACTCCCCCCTCTCGTTGCTATGCATCACATGATCTTGCGTGTGCGTAGGAAATTTTTTGAAATTACTACGTTCCCCAACAGTGGCATCCGAGCCTAGGTTTTATATGTTGATGTTATATGCACGAGTAGAACACAAGTGAGTTGCGGGCGATATAAGTCATACTGCTTACCAGCATGTCATACTTTGGTTCGGCGGTATTGTTGGATGAAGCGGCCCAGACCGACATTACGCGTACGCTTACACGAGACCGGTTCTCCCGACGTGCTTTACACAGGGGTGGATTGTGGGTGACAGTTTCTCCAACTTTAGTTGAACTGAGTGTGGCTACGCCCGGTCCTTGCGAAGGTTAAAACAGCACCAACTTGACAAACTATCGTTGTGGTTTTGATGCGTAGGTAAGATTGGTTCTTGCTTGAGCCCGTAGCAGCCACGTAAAACTTGCAACAACAAAGTAGAGGATGTCTAACTTGTTTTTGCAGGGCATGTTGTGATGTGATATGGTCGAGACATGATGCTGATTTTTATTGTATGAGATGATCATGTTTTGTAACCGAGTTATCGGCAACTGGCAGGAGCCATATGGTTGTCGCTTTATTGTATGCAATGCAATCGCGATGTAATGCTTTACTTTATCACTAAATGGTAGCGATAGTCGTGGAAGCACAAGCTTGGCAAGACGACAACGACGCTACGATGGAGATCAAGGTGTCACGCCGGTGACGATGGTGATCACGACGATGCTTCGGAGATGGAGATCACAAGCACAAGATGATGATGGCCATATCATATCACTTATATTGATTGCATGTGATGTTTATCTTTTATGCATCTTATCTTGCTTTGATTGACGGTAGCATTATAAGATGATCTCTCACTAATTATCAAGAAGTGTTCTCCCTGAGTATGCACCGTTGCAAAAGTTCTTCGTGCTGAGACACCACGTGATGATCAGGTGTGATAGGTTCTACGTTCAAATACAACAGGTGCAAAACAGTTGCACACACGGAATACTCAGGTTATACTTGACGAGCCAAGCATATACAGATATGGCCTCGGAACACGGAGACCGAAAGGTCGAGCATGAATCATATAGTAGATATGATCAACATAATGATGTTCACCAATGAAACTACTCCATCTCACGTGATGATCGGACATGGTTTAGTTGATTTGGATCACGTAATCACTTAGAGGATTAGAGGGATGTCTATCTAAGTGGGAGTTCTTTAAGTAAATTGACTGAACTTAAATTTATCATGAACTTAGTCCTGGTAGTATTTTGCAAATTATGTTGTAGATCAATAGCTCGCGTTGTTGCTTCCCTGTGTTTATTTTGATATGTTCCTAGAGAAAATTGTGTTGAAAGATGTTAGTAGCAATGATGCGGATTGGATCCGTGATCTGAGGTTTATCCTCATTGCTGCACAGAAGAATTATGTCCTTGATGCACCGCTAGGTGACAGACCTATTGCAGGAGCAGATGCAGACGTTATGAACGTTTGGCTAGCTCAATATGATGACTACTTGATAGTTTAGTGCACCATGCTTAACGGCTTAGAATCGGGACTTCAAAGACGTTTTGAACATCATGGACCATATAAGATGTTCCAGGTATTGAAGTTAATATTTCAAGCAAATACCCGAGTTGAGAGATATGAAGTCTCCAACAAGTTCTATAGCTAAAAGATGGAGGAGAATCGCTCAACTAGTGAACATGTGCTCCAATTGTCTGGGTACTTCAATCGCTTGAATCAAGTGGGAGTTAATCTTCCAGATAAGATAGTGATTGACAGAATTCTCTAGTCACCATCACTAATTTACTAGAACTTCGTGATGAACTATAGTATGCAAGGGATGACGAATCCCAAGCTCTTCGTGATGTTGAAATCGACGAAGGTAGAAATCAAGAAAGAGCATCAAGTGTTGATGATTGACAAGACCACTAGTTTCAAGAAAAGGGCAAAGGGAAAGAAAAGGGAAACTTCAAGTAGAATGGCAAACAAGTTGTCACTCCCATGAAGAAGACCAAAGCTGGACCAAAGCCTGAAACTAAGTGCTTACACTGGAAAGGAAATGGTCACTAGAAGCGGAATGCCCTGAATATTTGATGGATAAGAAGGATGGCAAAGTGAACAAAGGTATATTTGATATACAGGTTATTGATGTGTGCCTTACTAGTGTTTTATAGTAGCCCCTGAGTATTTGATACTTGTTCGGTTGCTAAGATTAGTAACTCGAAATAGGAGTTACAGAATAAACAGAGACTAGTTGAAGGGGAAGTGATGATGAGTGTTGGAAGTAGTTCCAAGATTAATATGATCATCATCGCACACTCCCTATACTTTCGGGATTAGTGTTAAACCTAAATAAATGTTATTTGGCATTTGTGTTGAGCATGAATATGATTTGATCATGTTTATTGCGATACAGTTATTCATTTGAAGTTAAAGAATAATTGTTATTCTGTTTACATGAATAAGACCTTCGATGGTCATGCACCCAATGAACATAGTTTGTTGGATCTCGATCGTAGTGATACACATATTCATAATATTGATGCCAAAAGATGCAAAGTTAATAATGATAGTGCAACTTATTTGTGGCACTGCCATTTGGGTCATATCGGCGTAAAGCGCATGAAGAAACTCCATAAAGATGGATTTTCGGAATCACTTGGTTATGAATCATTTGATGCTTGCGAACTGTGCCTTTTGGGCAAGATGACTAAAACTCCGTTCTCTGGAACAATGGAACAAGCTACTGACTTATTGGAAATAATACATACCGATGTATGCAATCCAATGAGTGTTGATGCTCGTGGCAAGTATCGTTATTTTCTGACCTTCACAAGATGATTTGAGCAGATATGGGTATATCTACTTGATGAAACATAAGTCTGAAATAGTTGAAAGGTTCAAAGAATTTCAGAGTGAAGTGGAAAAATCATCGTAACAAGAAAATAAAGTTTCTGCAATCTTATCACGGAGACGAATATTTGAGTTACGAGTTTAGTCTTCAATTAAAACAATGTGGAATAGTTTCACAGCTCACGCCACCTGGAACACCACAACATTATGGTGTGTCCGAACATCGTAACCGCACTTTATTGGATATGGTGCGATCTATGATGTCTCTTACTGATTTACCACTATCATTTTGGGGTTATGCATTAGAGACAGCTGCATTCACATTAAAAGGGCACCATCTAAATCCATTGAGACGACACTATATGAACTGTGGTTTAGCAAGAAACCCAAGTTGTCGTTTCTTAAAGTTTGGGGCTGCGATGCTTATGTGAAAAGTTTCATCCTGATAAGCTCAAACCCAAATTGGATAAGTGCGTCTTCATAGAATACCCAAAGGAAATTGTTGGGTACACCTTCTATCACAGATCCGAAGGCAAGATATTCGTTGCTAAAAATGGATCCTTTCTAGAGAAGAAGTTTCTCTCGAAAGAAGTGAGTGGGAGGAAAGTAGAGCTTGATAAGGTAATTTGTACCTTCTCCCGAATTGGAAAGTAGTTCATCACAGAAATCAGTTCCAGTGATTCCTACACCAATTAGTGAGGAAGCTAATGATGATGATCATGAAACTTCAAATCAAGTTACTACAGAACCTCGTAGGTATTTCATAGTACGGTCTGCACCAGAGTGGTACGGTAATCCTATTCTAGAATTCATGTTACTAGACCATGATAAACCTACGAACTATGAGGAAGCGATGATGAGCCCAGATTCCGCGAAATGGCTTAAGGCCATGAAAATCTGAGATAGGATCCATGTATGAGAACAAAGTGTGGACTTTGGTGGACTTGCCCAATGATCGGCAAGCCATAGAAAATAAATGGATCTTCAAGAGGAAGACGGACATTGATAGTAGTGTTACTATCTACAAAGCTCGACTTGTCGCAAAAAGGTTTTTGACAAGTCCAAGGTGTTGACTACAATGAGATTTTCTCAACTGTAGTGATGCCTAAGTCTGTCCGAATCATGTTAGCAATTGCCACATTTTATGAAATCTGGCAAATGGATGTCAAAACTGCATTCCTTAATGGTTTTCTTAAAGAACAGCTGTATATGATGCAACCAGAAGGTTTTGTCAATCCTAAAGGTGCTAACAAAATGTGCATGCTCCAGCGATCCATCTATGGACTGGTGCAAGCATCTCGGAGTAGGAATATACGCTTTGATAAGTTGATCAAAGCATATAGTTTTGTACAGACTTACAGTGAAGCCTGTATTTACAAGAAAGTGAGTGGGAGCACTACAGCATTTCTGATAAGTATATGTGAATGACATATTATTGATCAAAAATAATGTAGAATTATTCTGCAAAGCATAAAGGAGTGTTTGAAAGGAGTTCTTTAAAAGAAAGACCTCAGTAAAGCTACTTACATATTGAGCATAAAGATCTATTGAGATAGATCAAGACGCTTGATAAGATTTTCAATGAGTACATACCTTGACAAGATTTTGAAGTAGTTCAAAATGGAGCAGTCAAAGAAAGAGTTCTTGCCTGTGTTGCAAAGGTATGAAATTGAGTAGGACTCAAATCCTGACCACAGCAAAAAATAGAAAGAGAATGAAAGTCATTCCCTATGCATCACTCATGGGTTCTATAAAAGTATGCCATGCTATGAACCAGACCTATTGTATACTCTGCCCTTGTTTGGCAAGGGAGTACATTAGTGATCTATGAGTAGATCCCTGGACATTGGTCAAAATTATCCTTAGAGGAATAAGGATATGTTTCTCGATAATGGAAGTGATAAAAGAGCTCGTCGTAAAAAGTTACAGCGATGCAAGCTTTTACACCAATCCAGATGACTCTAAGTCTCAATCTGGATAAATATTGAAAGTGGGAGCAATTAGCTAGAGTAGCTCCGTGCAGAGCATTGTGGACATAGAATATTTGCAAAATACATACGGCTCTGAATATGACAGACTCGTTGACTAAGGTTCTCTCACGAGCAAAACATGATCACACCTTAGTACTCTTTGGGTGTTAATCACATAGCGATGTGAACAAGATTATTGACTCTAGTAAACCCTTTGGGTGTTGGTCACATGACGATGTGAACTATGGGTGTTAATCATATACAGATATGAATATTGATGTTAAATCACATGGCGATGTGAACTATATTATTGACTCTAGTGCAAGTGGGAGACTGAAGGAAATATGCCATAGAGGCAATAATAAAGTTATTATTTATTTCCTTATTTCATGATAAATGTTTATTATTCATGCTAGAATTGTATTAACCGGAAACATGATACATGTGTGAATACATAGACAAACATATAGTCACTAGTATGCCCCTACTTGACTAGCTCATTAATCAAAGATGGTTATGTTTCCTAACCATAGACATGTGTAGTCATTTGATTAATGAGATCACATCATTAGGAGAATGATGTGATTGACATGACCCATTCCGTTAGCCTAGCACTTGATCGTTTAGTATGTTGCTATTGCTTTCTTCATGCCTTATACATGTTCCTGTAACTATGAGATTATGCAACTCCCGTTTACCGGAGGAACACTTTGGGTGCTACCAAACGTCACAACGTAACTGGGTGATTATAAAGGAGTACTACAGGTGTCTCCAAAGGTACATGTTGGGTTGGCGTATTTCGAGATTAGGTTTTGTCACTCCGATTGTCAGAGAGGTATCTCTGGGCCCTCTCGGTAATGCACATCACTTAAGCCTTGCAAGCATTGCAACTAATGAGTTAGTTGCGGGATGATGTATTACAGAACGAGTAAAGAGACTTGTCGGCAACGAGATTGAACTAGGTATTGGAATACCGACGATCAATCTCGGGCAAGTAACATACCGATGACAAAGGGAACAACGTATGTTGTTATGCGGTCTGACCGATAAAGATCTTCGTAGAATATGTAGGAGCCAATATGGGCATCCAGGTCCCGCTATTGGTTATTGACCGGAGACGTGTCTCGGTCATGTCTACATTGTTCTCGAACCCGTAGGGTCCGCACGCTTAAGGTTACGATGACAATTATATTACGAGTTTATGCATTTTGATGTACCGAAGGTTGTTCGGAGTCCCCGGATGTGATCACGGACATGACGAGGAGTCTCGAAATGGTCGAGATATAAAGATTGATATATTGGAAGCCTATGTTTGGATATCGGAAGTGTTCCGGGTGAAATCGGGATTTTACCGGAGTACCGGGAGGTTACCGGAACCCCCCGGGAGCTATATGGGCCATGATGGGCCTTAGTGAAAAAGAGAAGAGGCAGCCCCTCATGGGCCGCGCGCCCCTCCCCTCCCTTGGTCCGAATAGGACAAGGAGAGGGGGCCGGCCCCTCTCTCTCTTTCCCCCCCTCCGCGAATCCTATTCCAACTAGGATTGGGGGGGGGGAATCCTACTCCCAGAGGGAGTAGGACTCTCCTGGCGCGCCCTCCTTGGCCGGCCAGCCTCCCCCCTTTAGTCCTTTATATACGGAGGCAAGGGCACCCCAGAGACACACAAGTTGATCCCCGTGATCTTTTCCTTAGCCGTGTGCGGCGCCCCCAGCCACCATAGTCCTCGATAATATTGTAGTGGAGTTTAGGCGAAGCCCTGCTGCAGTAGTACATCAAGATCGTCACCACGCCGTCGTGCTGACGGAACTCTTCCCCGACACTTTGCTGGATTGGAGTCCGGGGATCGTCATCGAGCTGAACGTGTGCTAAAACTCGAAGGTGACGTAGTTTCGGTGCTTGATCGGTGGGGCCATGAAGACGTACGACTACATCAACCAAACGCTTCCGTTGTCGATCTACTAGGTATGTAGATCACACTCCCCCCTCTCGTTGCTATGCATCACATGATCTTGCGTGGCGTAGGAAATTTTTTGAAATTACTATGTTCCCCAACAACCTCGCCTATCAACTCGAGCTTCCTTCAAACTTTGCAAATGTTCATGACGTGTTCCATGTCTCTCAGCTTCGAAAGTGCTTCAAGACTCCTGACCGCACCGTCAACTTCGAGGACATTGAGCTCCAAGAATATCTCTCCTATCGTGAGCACCCAATTGCTATTCTTGAAGAGACTGAACGCAAGACTTGCAATAAGTCAATCAAATTTCTCAAAGTCAAGTGGTCACACCATTCCGACCGTGAAGCTACCTGGGAACGCGAGGATCACCTCCGTTCTGAGTACCCGGCGTTCTTTCAGTCCTAGATCTCGGGACGATATCCTTTCGTAGTGGTGGAGTGTTGTAACACCCCGGATGTAACTTTCTCAATTTGTACTCCAACTCTTGTCGTTTCCGGCTTTAAGTTATTTTATTTTCTCGGGTTCGGGTTTTTGTCTCCGTGTGTTTTTGTTGTTGTTGTCATGCATCTCATATCATGTCATCATGTGCATTGCATTTGCATACGTGTTCATCTCATGCATTCGAGCATTTTCCCCGTTGTCCATTTTGCATTCCGGCGCTTCGTTCTCCTCCGGTGGCCATTTCTACCTTTCTTTCATATGTGGAGATTAAACATTTCTGGATTGGACCGAGTCTTGCCAAGCGGCCTTGGTTTACTACCGGTAGACCGCCGGTCAAGTTTCGTATCATTTGGACTTCGTTTCATACTCCAACGGTTAACCGAGGGACCGAGAAGGCCTCGTGTGTGTTGCAGCCCAACACCCCTCCAAGTTGGCTCAAAACCCACCAAAACCTTCTCCATCATCTGGAGCGTTCGATCACGATCGCGTGGCCGAAAACCGCACCTCATTTGGACTCTCCTAGCTCCTCCTATGCCTATTTAAAGATCCCCCGAAAATCTCCTTCTCCTTCCCCCCAAAAACCCTAGATCCATCCCTCGCGCCGCACCGGACATTGTCCGTCCGGGCCGGATGTTGTCCGCTCGCCGCCACCGCCCAACCGCGCCGTGCCACGTGTCCCGGGCGGGCGTCCACATCGCCGCCGCCGCGCCGGCCCGCCCGAGCCCACGTCGGGCCCCCGTGGCCCAGGGGAGCCGCGCCGCCCGCGCCCTTTCTCCTCCCCGACGCCCGTCGCCGCGCCGCTGTGGGACGCCGTCGCCGCCGCCGCCACCAACCCTCGTGCCCGGCCGCACAAGACGCCGCCCGCGCCAACCGCGGCCACCTCAGCGTCCGTGCTCGCCGTTGCCGCCTTCCCCTCGCCGCCACGAGCTCCGGCCGGCCTCCTCCTTCCTCCGGCCACCGCGGCCCGCAACTCCGGCGAGATCCGCCATCGCCTCGGCTTCCATGCACCATTGACTTTTATCTCGAGGTGGTTTTTTTTCTTCTAAGTCCCTAAAATCCCAGATCCATATGCTCCTGTTCATAGCCTCGTAACTTTGCATCCGTAGCTCCGATTTGGGCATATAATATATCAAAATGTTCACCTCAGAGAGTACATCATTTCATTCCATTGCATCATTTTCATTTGAGTTCATCTTGATGCCTGAAATGCTGTTAGAAGAGGGCTACTTGAGATAATTGTTAGATCTGCTGCTCCATTTAGCTTTTTGTCATTTCTGCCATGATTATTGTGTGCATGATATGCCCATGAGTTCTACATATGTTTTGTTAAGGGTTTTGCCATCTTTCCAGAGGTGCAACCCATGTATTTTTGTGATGTGTGTGGTGACTAGTACAAGCTTGCAAAGTGGTGCACTTGGCAATTCTGATTTCAGGGACTTAGCAATTCCACTAAGTCCTTGAGCTATTTATCTCATGTGGCCATATGTTCATGTTGTTTCCTAGTGATCTGTGCCTCTTTTGAGGATGGTCAGTAAGGATGTTTTGTTAATATTGTAGTGCTCTATCCATCCACGTCCTTGTTTACAATTATGGAGTACCCTAGCTTGAGTCAATCGAGCTCTACTTTTGCTACTTTGTGAATCTGGGCAGATTGTGAACTTGTTTGCAATTTTGCCGATGATGTTGTAGTTGATCCGTGCATGCTATGCTATTGTTCTTGCCAATTCTAGCTTGCATTTTATGTATTCTTGATGGGTGTATGCTTAGCTTATCATGACTTGCTCCATATTGAGTGCATCGAGCTCGTAAACATGCCTACTTGATATCTATTTCAGCGTGCACCAGTTTTCACCAAGTCTGTGATCTCATTATGTTTTTGCCATGTTCACATGCTTGCAATTGTATTTTCTGATCCCTTTTGGCTCAAGGTCACTAAGGGACTTTTGTTAAGCTCTTTGAGTAGCTCCATGCCATGCTTTACTTTGCCATGTTCAGGTCCTGTAGCATGTAGTTTTGTTGCTCCGAAGAGTGCTACCTGATCTGAAATTCCAGACAAGTGTTCATTTCACTAAGTCTGAAATCTGTTTGCCATATGCATTTTTGCCATGCTTGTTTGAACCTGTTAATGTATGAATTGGCTGTAGCTCAGTGCTAGACTTTTGTTAAGCATCATGAATGAATCCCTGCCATGTATTTTGTTGTCATGTTTGGGTCCTGTAGCATGTTCATCTCATTGCATTTAGATGGCTACTTGCTGCGAATCGCAGACCGGTGCCATATTTGAATCGCTTGCCAATTCTGGCGTTCTTTATATCGTTATCAAGCGATTTCATCTCATATTTCCAGTGGCACACTTGGTTTCCCAAGTTGAGGCCAGGTTCATGCATTCCTTGTCTCATCTTGCATATGCATCCCGCATCGCATCCCGCATAGCATATCATCTTTGCATCATTTTGTTTGAGCTTGCACGTGGTTGATTGTGTCCTTGTTGATTGTTTGTATTGTTTGGGTAGAGCCGGGAGACGAGTTCGCTAACGAGGAGCCCGTTGAGTTTGCTTTCGAGGATCCAGTCAACTCTAACAACTGTGCAGGCAAGATGATCATACCCTCGAAATCACTACTATCTTTGCTATGCTAGATTGCTCGCTCTTTTGCTATGCCAATGCTATGATGCCTACCACTTGCTTTCAAGCCTCCCAAATTGCCATGTCAAACCTCTAACCCACCATGTCCTAGCAAACCGTTGATTGTCTATGTTACCGCTTTGCTCAGCCCCTCTTATAGCGTTGCTAGTTGCAGGTGAAGATTGGAGGCCGTTCCTTGTTGGAACATTTATTTACTTTTTGGGATATCATTATATTATCTTGTTATCTTAAATGCATCTATACACTTGGTAAAGGGTGGAAGGCTCGGCCTCTCGCCTAGTGTTTTGTTCCACTCTTGCCGCCCTAGTTTCCGTCATATTGGTGTTATGTTCCCGGATTTTGCGTTCCTTACGCGGTTGGGTTATAATGGGAACCCCTTGATAGTTCACCTTGATTAAAGCTTTTCCAGCAATGCCCAACCTTGGTTTTACCATTTGTCACCTAGCCTCTTTTTCCTTTGGGTTTCCGGAGCCCGAGGGTCATCTTATTTTAGCCCCCCCGGGCCAGTGCTCCTCTGAGTGTTGGTCCCACCGAGCGATGTCCGGGGCTACCAAGGGCAACTCTGGGCTGGCCTACCCGATGTCTGGCTCATCTGAGTGTGCCCTGAGAACGAGATATGTGCAGCTCCTATCGGGATTTGTCGGCACATTCGGGCGGTGTTGCTGGTCTTGTTTTAACCTGTCGAAGTGTCTTGAAGAACCGAGATACCGAGTCTGATCGAAACGTCTTGGGAGGAGGTCTATTCCTTCGTTGACCGTGAGAGCTTGTCATGGGCTAAGTTGGGACTCCCCTGCAGGGATTTGAACTTTCGAAAGCCGTGCCCACGATTATGGGCAGATGGGAATTTGTTAATGTCCGGTTGTAGATAACTTGAACCTTAACTTAACTAAAATGAATCAACTAAGTGTGTTGCCGTGACGGCCTCTTCTCAGCGGAGTCCGGGAAGCGGACACAGTGTTGGAGTAATGCTTGCGCAGGTTGTTCTCTAGTTTCTCGCTCGCGCTTTGCCTCCTCTTCTTGCTCTCTTTTGCGAATAAGTTAGCCACCATATTTTGCTAGTCGCTTGCTGCAGCTCCACATATATATTTACCTTGCCTTACCTATAAGCTTAAATAGTCTTGATCGCGAGGGTGTGAGATTGCTGAGTCCCTGTGGCTCACATATTACTATTACACCAGATGCAGGGCCTGATGATTCCGCTCCAGGAGACGCTCTTGAGCTCAAGTAGGAGTTCGACGAAGACTCTCAACGTTACTATGTTTCCTTTCCTGATGATCAGTAGTGGTGCCCAGTTGGGGGTGATCGGGGCCGTGTCGCTTGTTGGGTTATCTTTTATTTTGGCGCCGTAGTCGGGCCATGAGTGTTTGGATGATGTAATGTTATTTATGTACTTGTTTGACGTGGCGAGTATAAGCCAACTATGTTATCTCCCCTTTGATTATCTATATTACATGGGATGTTGTGAAGATTGCCTAACTTGTGACATATGCCTTCAATGCGATTATGCCTCTAAGTCGTGCCTCGACACGTGGGAGATATAGTCGCATCGAGGGTGTTACACAAGGAAACAAGGATGGATTCAACATCACCATAAGGATGTAGATTATAGTATGAGAAAAATACTATCTCTTGAACTCCTAGGACAATTCCGGCAGCATAACGGCAGTAAAATGCTCAAAATGAAACATCCTGCAAATGAAGGGGTAGCACCATACTCAACATCATTACTCAAGGTTCTGAGATATTACTAAACAGGCTACACCGGAGGTACTCAAACTGGGATATGACTTAGATCAACCAAACCTTAGAGACTATGGAGTAGTAACACGTGATCCTGATAGACGGAAGAGAAAGCCTAGTTCCTTAACCCCGTAGGAAAGATAGGATGACTCAGATCAGAAGGCATGAGGCATAAGGAGTAAAAAGAGCCTTACATTCCCTTCCACAATCAATTCCCCTATATAGCTAAAGAATTTCTAGACTCAACTTCGACCAAGTTGGCTTAGAAATCCTATAGACAGTCAGGCCCTGATACCAAATGCGGTCGGGACCCCGATTCCAAATCACATCGATCTAGCCGGTAACACCTCATATCACTTTGCGGCCTCACGCATGGTATCCCCACGGGTGTCGCCTTACCCTGGCCCGGGACCGTCTGCGCCTTTTGGCTCGCATATATGATTGTGTCGCTAGCATCCATATGGCAGAGAACCCGGGCCGACATGGCTAGTCGTGAACCCAAAGCGTCACTAACCTATGGGAACAGGCATACATGATTCACATCGAGCGTGTCGGTGAGCAGCGTGTGAATCCGGGCTATAGCACTGGGCTAACAGGACTCCGGGGAACCCGGGCTATAGCAGGCTAGGCAGGACTCCGGTTGTCACCGCGTGACATTTCCCCAAAGGGACAGACACTGGAACGAAGTGAAACACATGCCGGCCAGTCAAGTGTCCTGAGCAGTAGTGCTGGGCTAGCAGGACTCTGGTGAACTGGGCTGTAGCGGACTACTATGGCTCAAGGAAGCACTAGACTACATTTCCCCATAAGAGAGACTGCCAAGGATAAACAACTAGATTGTCGGATCCCACACATAGCAATACACGTCACACGTACGCATAACATGCAAGTATGTGTTGTACAACATGGCATCACAACATAACGCAAACTCATATAGATAAAGGCTCAGAAGAGCCACATAGCATAAATACAAATAGGGGTCACATGACCCATCATTCAGAGCTAAAAGCAACGGAAGCATTACATGTCTGAGTACAGACAACTACAAAAGAAAAGGGTTGAGAAGCCTGACTATCTACAAGACCCTCCCAAGGGTACAAGATCGTAGCTGAGGTAACAAGCTATTCGTCGAAGTCCAAGCGGAACTACTAGTAAGACAGATGTCTCATCTACAAAACATAAATAAAGCAAACGTGAGTACAAAGGTACTCAGCAAGACTTACATCAGATCCTATCATATATGCATTTGTATCAAGAAGGTAATGTGGGGTTTAGTTGCAGCAAGCCAGCTTTGACTCAGTGGCTATCCTGTTCTACGACAACGAGAAACTTCTTTGAGATGAGGCAGCGCACACGAGTCCACTAATCACCACATCAATACACTACTATGGATTCATCCTCGTCTCCCTATGAGAAGGCCATCCATAGCACTCACACTTGTCTTGAGCATTTTAGAGTATCCACTTTAAGTTGTCTATGTACCACGTAAGCATCCAAGAAGTCCATAACTGAGGACACGGCTATTCGAATAGATCATGATAACCCTGCAGGGGTGTACTTCTCCACACACGCTCTCACCACTTATCACCATGTACACGTCATGTATCTCGGCAACCTTCAAGCGGAAGCCTGGCGAGGGTGTCGACCACGACCTAACTAACCACACAAGACTCTAGTCCAGGTTTATCGCCTCTGCGGGTTCCATCCGCAAGGAGATCCGGCCGGGGTTTCGCTCACGGCCCCAAACGATGTGTACAGGGTTCCCGAGCCCACCATCCGGGTGCCACTCGGTACACCGAGCCACGTGTGCCTAGTCTGTCCCAAGTCCACCCTGCCGGGTGCCACTCGGTAGAAAAATAGCACTACCTACAAACACCAGAAACTATTTGCAACTCCTGGACAGAGTTAAAGGCAGTTAATAAGTCGAGAGAGCTTGGAGCGCCCGGAGCCCAATGTGTGGTAGTAGCTAGTCATTGGACAACTTACACAGAACTCAGTTCTTAAGGACGGTCCCAATGAGACAACCCACCATGTACTCCTACATGGCCTCTCACCGCTACCTTTACCAAATCGTGTTCACACGCTTAACTCTCAGCACCAGAACATATCATAGCACTCCCATTCATTCCCGATGAATCAGACCTGACACAACTCTAAGCAATAGCAGGCATGGCATGGTAGGAACACCACATGGCTCAAACAACTCCTACACATGCTAGTGGGTTTCAACTATTTACTGTGGCAATGACAGGTCATGCAGAGGAATGGGTTCAACTACCGCAGCATAAAGTAGCAGTTGAATCATTGTTGTCCTAATGCAATAAAAGAGAGCAGGAGCGAGAGAGTGAGATTGTGTCGGAATGAACAAGGGGGGTTGCTTGCCTGGTAGCTCAACAGGGGGACACTGCTCCTCAGACAGGTACTCTCGAACACTCTCCGGAGCAGGACCTATCGAGAAGGAACGGTGTCGGAAATCAAAACACAAGCATATGCAACATTATGATGCATGAACATGGTAATGATGTTATGATTGCAATAATGCATCTAGCAACCATTTAAATGAAGTCCATATGGACCAAGGGTTCATATGCAAACTCCATATTTAGCATTTAAAATGCCATTATCATGTTTTCACTTATAAAGTGGTATAAGTTGGTTGAACATGCATGAAAGTGGTACAGATGGATAGATTGAATTTTTCTGATAATTTTTCATATATAAATTATTTTAATCTGAGCTACGGTTGAATTTCTATGAATTTTTGAAGTTTTGAACATTTTTTGGAATTTCCTGTTTAAAAATAATTACAGAAAAAGAATAACTACGTCAGCATTGCGTCATGCCTGCGTCAGCAGGTCAACGAAGCTGACCAGGTCAAACCTGACGACCGGGTCCCACATGTCATTGGCTCATTGTTAGTTAACAGTGTTAATTAGATATTAAACTAATCCTAACAGAAACATTAGCAGGCCGAGCCCCACCTGTCATTGTCCCTGGGTAGTCAAACCCCAGGTCAACTGGGGGGTTAGACCGGTCAACCCCACCGGCGTTTAGCCGCCGGCGAGGCCGAACGCGGTGGAGGGGCTCGGGATCATCGTTCCGGTGACCAAAAGGACGACGAAGAGCACCAGGGCGTAGCCCGTGCTCTCCCGCATCTAATGGGGTAGATAGGAGGAGGAGTGGTGGCCGGAGCTCGCCGGAGCGAGGCTCGCGGCGGCGGCCGGAGCACGGCCTAGTGCGGGCGAGGGCTGCGGTGCATGGGGAGGCGAGCAGAGAGGATCTACGGCCTCCTGGCGTCACCAGGAGCACGGTGACGCGCGCGGGTGCGGCTGGCTCGGCCCCTAGCCACGGTGGCGCCATGGCCGGCGGCGAGGTGCTACGGCTTTGGTCGAAACGGCGGCTGCGGTGATCGAGAGGCAAGGGGAAGAGGGGCAAACGACGATGGAGCTCACAGCGGTCGCAGAGGGCGTCGAAGCGGGCTCGGGGAAGGTTAAACGCGAGCATAATAGCGTGGGCGATCGCCGGTGGCCGGAAGTGAAGACGACGGCAATGGCGGCGCTCCAGGGCCTCCCGAGGTGCGTGTCTTGACGGGGAGGTAGCCGGCGATGTGGCGGAGCTTCTGAGCACGGGGAGAGGGCGAGGGGGAGAGTGAGAGAGGTCGGGCGGATCGGGACGACACCGGGGCGTTCATCCACGCGTCCAGGGGCTCGGCGGCGAGCAGGAGGTGGCGAGGCGCATGCTCGCGTGCGGCGGCCACATGCGCTATCCTCCTGGCAGGAGGAAGACGACGAGGGAGGGAGACAGGTGGGCTGGGCTGCTGCTGGGCTGCACAGTGCTGGGCTAGCACAGGAGCTGGACCGCAGGTAAGCACAGGTGGGTTTTTACCATTTCTGTTTCTTTTCTATTTATCTGACATTTGTTCTGATTTAGTAATAATACTAAATCAATTTATTTTATTCTGTAAATTTTTGTAGGGACTAGTTGGACCACTCCAAAGCCCCTCACCAAAATTCAGAAATATTGGACAATATTTTGTATATATAAAAAATATTTATCCAACGCAAATAATTACTAGATTAATTCCAAATGGGCAAAATAAATATTTATGAGCTCCTGAAAATATTTGTTAGAATTTTAACTCTGACCAATATTTTCAGAGAGCAACATGAACATTTTCTTGGACCCTTATGGAGCAATTTTTATCTGGGTTATTTCCAGAAATAATTCTAAGGGTTTCACAAATCCCCATTTCAAATTTAAATGGAATTTAAACATGATGCACAAAATGGCTAGCTGGTCTAGGTCATACCAGAACTAGGGATGTGACATCAACACCCCAGGAGCGGGAACCAGTAATCCGCCGGTGGTAAACCGGGCGGAAGCTCCTGGGACGGGCGCGCCGGTTCAGCCCCGTTTGATGGATCTGCCTCATCATAACACTGTTGTACCTCAGGCTGTTCCGACACCTCCGAGTCACTACTCCAACCCGATGGACAACCTTGTTGCAGCTGCTGCACGACTGGAGGCCATTCCAATTGAAGGTGATTCGCCGCAGGCGGTAGAGACGCGCCGGGTCAAGGAGCTTCTTAGGACAGCTTTGGTCCAACAGGAAGCATACTCGTACAGCCGCGATCGGATCCACTCTACCCCTCGTCCAAGCCGGAGCTATAGCAGGCATATGGATGAACCGGCCGTATCAATTAATGAACGACGTGGAGCACCCCGCGGCAACAACCCGGCGGGTGGTGCTGACAATGCTCAGGAAGTGGTGGACCGGGCCCGAGCGTGCAGGGAGGCCGAGTTAGCCGCACAATATCATGCTCGGCAGCTTACGCCGGTTCGTCCAACTACCTCGGTCGAGCCTGGTGTTACTTCTAGTGCTTTGGGGGTGCCTTGCCTTGTCCCCGCTTTACGCAATGTGCGCCTGCCCAAGGATTTCAAAGGCCCGCGCAAGGTACCAAATTACACGGCGGATCAACCTCCAGGGACATGGGTAGAGAGCTATGAGATGGCCATGGAGATGCTTGATGTAGATGATGCGGCGTGTGCGAAGTACTTCACCATGATGCTCGAAGGAACGACCCGTACTTGGTTAAAAAGCTTACCGGCCAATTCTATCAGTTCATGGGCCCAATTGCGGGCCCGGTTTATCAGTAATTTCAAAGACACATGTAAACAGCCTATGTCGATAGTGGACTTGGCTGCTTGTGTCCAGGAGGAAGGAGAATCGACGACTCATTGGGTGCGCCGGGTCTCGCAAGTTCTGCATTCATCAGACCGCATCAACGTTGACACCGCGGTTATAACCCTAGAAGGCAACTGCCGGTTTGGGCCCCTAAAGCTGAAGTTAGGACGGATGAAGCGCCATTGCACTGATATGGGGACCCTCATGGCTGCGTTGGTAAAGTATGCTGATTCGGATAGTACCAAGGATCCCGAGTCTGATGATGACAAGACAGGGAAGGGAAAGAAGAACAACAACTCCAAAGGTCAGCAGCACCACTCGGCAGGCAATGGTAGTGGAGGCAAGCGTAAAGCGGATGGCAACATGGACTTCGTGGCTAATACCAACGCGCAGGACAAGGGCCAGCGACGCAAGGGTAAACCGCCGAATCACAGTGGAGCGCCTAACCCTAACCCGGACCGCCTAAATTATCTATTGAACCAGCCCTGTCCGAAGCACGGGACGAAGGAGGTGCCAGCCAACCACCTTTGGAAGGACTGCTACATTATGCAGGAGTTCAAGAATTCTAACGCTTTCTGGTATGATCACGGCTCCGGCGGTGGCTCAAGATCTGGGCCGGGTTACGGTGGAGGAAATTCCGATTCAGGATTTAACGGTAATCCGGGCGGACATAGCAATCAAAATAATCAGAATAACCAGGGCGGTTACAACCAGCAGCAGCAGCAGTCGGGTTACCAGAGCAACCCAAAACAGTTGAATAGTGGACAGTACCATGTCTTCACTACTAGCCTAGACAAGCGAGACCGGAAGGTTCAGAAGCGGGCAGTCAACTCTGTTGAACCGGCCGTGCCCCGTTATCTGCACTGGTCTGAACAACCAATCATATGGAGCAGAGAGGATCACCCTCCTCCGGTTGACAATCCGGGTCAGTTGGCTTTAGTGGTGGCGCCTCAGGTGGGAGGTTACAAGTTCACCAAGGTGCTCATGGATGGAGGGAGCAACATTAATATCTTGTACTATGAGACCTTCCGTCGTATGGGACTAACAGATAAAAATCTCAAACCGTCCAGTATGGTGTTCCATGGTGTGGTACCTGGCAAGTCAGCATATCCTGTTGGTAAGATAGCTCTGGAAGTGGCCTTTGGAGATGATCATGATTCCAGGTCGAAAACATTGACGTTTGAAGTAGTAAATATCCAAAGTCCATATCACGCCCTGTTTGGGCGACCGGCCTACACCAAGTTTATGGCACGGCCCTGTTATGTGTATTTGCAGCTCAAGATGCCGGGTCACAAGGGGACAATAACGGTTCACAGAAGCCGTAAGGTCGCTTTGGAGTGCGAGGAAGGAGATGCGGCCTATGCAGAGTTGGTTTGTGCCACCGAGGAGCTGAAGTATTATAAGGACAATGTTGATCCGCGCGGACATGACTCCATTAAAGAAGCCAACTACAGAGCATGATCCGGCCCTGAAGTTCAAATCGTCAGCTGAAACTAAGCTTGTTGACTTCGTGCCTGGCGATTCGTCCAAGCAGTTCAGCATCAGTGCCAACTTGGATCCGAAATAGGAAAGCACGTTCATCGAGTTCATCCGTGAGAGTCAGGACATTTTTGCATGGAAGCCCTCTGACATGCCAAGTGTACCGAGGCAACTCGCTGAGCACACCCTTAATGTGGATCCCAAATACAAACCGGTGAAACAGTTCCTCCGCCGGTTTAACGAAGAAAGACGCAAGGCTATTGGAGAAGAGGTAGTCAGGCTCTTAGCAGCTGGCTTTATTATTGAAGTTTTCCACCCTGAGTGGCTTGCTAATCCGGTGCTGGTCCTTAAGAAAAATGGCACCTGGCGCATGTGTGTGGATTACACAGATCTTAATAAGGCTTGTCCGGCAGACCCTTTTGCCCTCCCCCGTATTGATCAAATTATTGATGCTACGGCGGGTTGTGAGCGTTTGAGTTTTTTGGATGCATATTCCGGCTATCATCAGATCAAAATGGCAGTTAAGGACCAGGAGAAGACGGCGTTCATAACTCCCTTTGGAGCCTTCTGCTATGTGTCTATGCCCTTTGGGCTCAAGAGTGCCCAGGCAACTTATCAACGGTGTGTACAAAATTGTCTTCACATGCAGATTGGTCGTAATGTACATGCTTACGTGGATGATATCATGGTTAAGTCAAGGGAGAAGGAGACTCTGGTTGACGACTTGAAGGAAACCTTTGATGACCTGAGGACGTACAAGATGATGCTTAATCCGGCCAAGTGTGTCTTTGGTGTACCGGCAGGCAAGTTATTGGGTTTTCTGGTGTCCAACAGGGGAATCGAGGCTAATCCGGAGAAGATCACAGCCATCACCTCCTTGGCTAAACCGAAGTGTATTAATGATGTTCAACGCCTGGCAGGCCGGATTGCCGCGTTGAGCCAGTTTATCAGCCGCCTTGGTGAGAAGGCAATCCCTTTGTATCAGATGTTGAAGAAGACGGATCAATTCGTCTGGAGTTTTGTTGCTGATAAGGCATTTCAGGACTTAAAGCGGCAATTGGCCAATCCGCCTGTGCTCGCCGCTCCCATTGACAAGGAGCCGTTGCTGCTATATGTTGCTGCTAATGCTCGTGCGGTCAGTGTGGCTATTGTGGTGGAGCGAAAAGAGACAGGCAAGGAGCATCCGGTTCAACGTCCGGTCTATTATATCAGCGAGGTACTTATTGAGTCCAAGCAAAGGTATCCGCATTGGCAGAAGCTGGTATATGGAGTTTTTATGGCAAGCCGGAAGCTTAAGCAATACTTCCAAGGGCACCCAATTATGGTGGTCAGTTCTGCTCCCTTGGGCGATATCATCCAGAACTGGGAAGCGACTGGCCGGATCGCCAAGTGGGCTATAGAGCTTGGGCCGCACGGGTTGAAGTACGTGCCTCGGACGGCGGTTAAGTCTCAAGCACTTGTTGATTTCATCAATGATTGGACGAAACTGCAAGCACCTGAAGAAAAGCCGGATCACACATATTGGACCATCCATTTTGACGGATCCAGGCAATTGGAAGGCTCGGGGGCTGGAGTCGTATTAACTTCCCCACGAGGTGATAAGTTTTGTCACGTTCTCCGCTTAATGTTCCCTTGTACTAACAATGCAGCTGAGTATGAAGCCTTGCTCCACGGTCTCCGGATGGCTAAGGAGATGAATCTAAGTCGAGTTAAGTGCTTCGGTGACTCGGACCTCGTGGCTCAACAGGTGTCTGGCACTTGGGATTCCAAGGACCCACTCATGGCAGCATATCATCGTGAGGTGGATATTGTTGCAGGTCACTTTAAAGGCTATCAGGTGGACCACGTGGACCGACGGAAGAATGAAGCGGCGGACGCTTTAAGCCGGCTGGGCTCTCAACGCAAACCAGTCCCGCCCAATGTCTTTCTGGATGTGTTGCACAACCCGTCGGTTAAGCTCCCTCGTGAAGCGGATTTGGCTATTCCTGATCCGGAGGCTCAATTGGTGGCAGCTCTTCATGTCATTCTGGATTGGACGCTTCCTTACCTGGCGTACATGAACCGAGGCGAGTTACCAGAGGATGACAGTCTGGCCCGACAGATAATCCGGCGGTCCAAGTCCATGACTATTGTCAATGGCGAGTTGCATCATTGCAGTGTATCAGGGGCATTTCAACGCTCACTACAAGAAATATGTCAACTTATGACCTTCTGTCAGTGACCCTCGAAGAATTGGTCATAAATATATGACCATTTTAGACCAATTGGTCAAAAGCTGTTCAGGGGGCTCCAAACCCTAAACCATTGCGACCATTTTGGTCAGAAAGGTCGTAATTTCCTTACACGAAATGGTCACAAAGCAAACAGTGCTAGTCCGCTGCCTTATTTCTAGCTGATCATGACCAATATAGATGGTCATAGCCTTGTAGATTGTGGTGGGTTGTGATGGCTAGGCGCCATCTCATCAGTTTTGCTTATGTGTCATGTCCATGTGGCAGTTTTTGCCCTAGGTTGTGAAGCAACCTATATTTCTATCATTCCCAAAATTCCCAAACAATCTCATAAATTCTTTGGGTCATATCTTCATCGAATATGTAAAAATCCTTCCTTGCCTAGTTCAAAACTAATTCAACAATATTCATTTTCCTATTATGTTCACAACAACACTTTATGAAGGAAGTGCTATTTATATATTCTTGATTGCCCTAGGAATTTTTGGGCACTCTTTCCTATCCAAATCATTACCGCATGACAAAATTCAGCTTCATTTGCCTAGCAAATCTTCCTCGGCAAATTTGCAAAGTTTTTGTCCACCTAGAAGCATTGTGAAGGAAGTACCTTTTTTATATCTCTAAATGACATGAAATTCATACAGTTTCTTCATATGCCCAAATTATCACCCTCCTCCAAATTGCAGCTCAGTCAAATCATCTATGTGAGCCCAGGTTCAATTTATATTTTATGGCCAAATTGGCACGTTGCAAAGCAAGTGTTATATAGACCCCTCCTATTACCCTTAAACTTTTCGGGCACTCTTCCATACCCAAATCATTGCCACATGATAATATTCAGCTCAATTTTCCTAGTAAATCTTTCTCGGGAAGTTTCCAAAGTTTCTACCTCGAGAGAAGCTTTGTGAAGTAAGTACTAGCTAGGCTTACCCAAATTATCTGAAAATTTACCAGCGCATGACCATACCTAAGTAACTTACCTACACCAATTTTGAGCTCATTTCATTCATCCAATCTCTCTCACTAGTTTTCCCAAGTTTATGTCCATAGAAGAGCATTGTGAAGGAAGTACTACTTTGGCATGTCCAAATGGTATCAAGTTTCCACAATGCTTTCCTATGCCCAAATAACCATCCTCCACAAAATTTCAGCTCAATCCATTCATTATTTTGAGCCCAGCTTCAACATTCATATTTTTGTCCAACGTGGTACTTTGCAAAGCAAGTACCACCTAGGATCCTCCTTTTGAGCTAAAAATTTGTGAAGAGATTCTCCTTAGTAGATGATCATCCTCAGCCAAAACTCACGCCCATTGGCCATGTGCATTTCCCGTACCGCTAATCAAACACTTGGCTGCTAATTCATGTTTGAGCATCGATCGGTCTTCTCGTGAGAATCTTATGTTGTAATTTTCTTCCTAGCACCAACCTGTGGAGTGCTCAACCCACTAGACATGCCTAAGCCGCCCAGAACACATGGCAACATTACGGTCACGCGGTGACCACGCGACGGGCATGCGAGTTTACGCGCTCTAGAGTTGGGGCCCTCGGCCACCACCCAAACCTCGACGTATCGCCACCAAACCATGTATTTATGATTAAATAGGTCCTTATGTAACTATAAATGATTTTTGGAAAAAATAAATAGCAAACTATGAGGCAGCTGCAGTTCAAATTTGACCCGCTTCCAACTAAATCGGTGGAAATTTGTCTTTTTCACGAGAGGTGGATCAAAAAAATTTACACGCAACCATTTTGTCAATTGTGCATTAAATATGGCCTATTATTTTATAAAAATGATTTGGTCCAATTTTGCAACAATTATTTGGTAGTTCCTTCACAAAAAACCTCCTTTCGGGCACTCGAAAAATGGAAAATGGTTTTTTCGTCCAACAAAAATGAAAACTTTATTAGGCAACATTATTTGCCATTCCAATATGCACCCTTGTGCACAATATGAGATCATTTGAACAAACTATGTCATGAATGTGGCCATAAGATTGATCATTTGGCTTGAAAGCCATGAATCTTCACACATGACAGCTCATTTCTGAGAACATTTTTTTAAAATAATTATCGTATTACAAGTTTATTATTTTTCCCGGAAACTTGGTCATATATAATGACACAATGCGAAGGTTTTCCAATTTTTTGTTTTTTTTTAATTTTTTATGCCCGTTTCAAAATGCGGTCAAAAGGAATGACCGTTCCTAGCTAGTGGTTGAATCTTGGATTTTTTTTGGTGTTTCTCTGATTAAATAGATACTTATGTACCTATAAATGATTTTTGGAAAAAATAAAGAGCAAACTACGAGGCAGCTACAATTCAAATTTGACTCGCTTCCAACTGAATCGGCGGGAATTTGTCTTTTTCACCAGAGGTGGATAAAAACTTTTTACACCCAACCATTTGGTCAATTGTGCATTAAATATGGTCTAGTATTTTAGAAAAATGATTTGGTCCGATTTTGCAACAATTATTTGGGAGGTCCTTCACAAAAAAACCTCCTTTTGGGCACTCAAAAAATGGAAAATGGTTTTTTCGTCCAAAGAAAAAGAAAACTTCCTTAGGAAACATTGTTTGCCATTCCAATATGCACCCTTGTGCACAATATGAGATCATTTGAACAAACTATGCTATGAATGTGGCCATAAGATTGATCATTTGGCTTGAAAGCCATTGATCTCCACAAGTGATAGCTCGTTTCTGAGAACACTTTTTTAAAATAATTGCCATATTTCAAGTTTATTAATTTTCCTGGGAACTTGCCCACATATAATGACACAATGCGAAGGTTTTCCAATTTTTTGATTTTTTTTGAATTTTTTATGCCCGTTTCAAAATGCGGTCAAAACAGCGGGAATGACCGTTCCTAGCTAGTGGTTGAATCTTGGAATTTTTTTGGTGTTTCTTTGATTAAATAGATACTTATGTATTTATAAATGATTTTTGGCAAAAATAAAGAGCAAACTACGAGGCAACTACAGTTCAAATTTGACCCGCTTCCAACTGAATCGGCGAAAATTTGTATTTTTCACCAGAGGTGGATAAAAACTTTTTACACCCAACCATTTGGTCAACTGTGCATTAAATATGGCCTAGTATTTTAGAAAAATGATTTGGCCCAATTTTGCAACAATTTTTTGGTAGGTTCTTCACAAAAAAATCTTCTTTTGGGCACTCGAAAAATGGAAAATGGTTTTTTCGTCCAAAGAAAATGAAAACTTCCTTAGGCAAGATTGTTTGCCATTCCAATATTCACCCTTGTGCACAAACTATGCCATCAATGTGGCCATAAGATTGATCATTTGGCTTGAAAGCCATTGATCTCCACACGTGATAGCTCGTTTCTGAGAACACTTTTTAAAAATAATTGTCATATTACAAGTTTATTATTTTTCCTGGGAACTTGGCCACATATAATGATACAATGCGAAGGTTTCCCAATTTTTTGATTTTTTTTGAAATTTTTATGCCCGTTTCAAAATGCAGCCAAAACGGCGGGAATGACCGTTCCTAGCTAGTTGTTGAATCTTGGATTTTTTTTGGTGTTTCTCTAATAAAATAGATACTTATGTACCTAGAAATGATTTTTGGAAAAAATAAAGAGCAAACTAGAAGGCAGCTACAGTTCAAATTTGACCCGCTTCTAACTGAATCGGCGAAAAATTGTCTTTTTCACGAGAGGTGGATCAAAACTTTTTACACCCAACCATTTTGTCAGTTGTGCATTAAATATGTCCTAGTATTTTAGAAAATTGATTTGGTCTAATTTTGCAGCAAATATTTGGTAGGTTCTTCACAAAAACCCCCATTTTTGTCACTCAGAAAATGGAAAATTATTTTTTCGTCCAAACAAAATGAAAATTTCCTTAGGTAACATTGTTTGTCATTCCAATATGCACCCTTGTGCACAATATCAGATCATTTGAACAAACTATGCCATGAATGTGAGCATAAGATTGATCATTTGGCTTGAAAGTCATTGATCTCCACACAGGATAGCTCGTTTCTGAGAACACTTTTTCAAAATAATTATCGTATTACAAATTTATTATTTTTCCTGGTAACTTTGCCACATATAATGACACAATGCGAAGGTTTTCCAAATTTTTATTTTTTTTTGAATTTTTCATATCCGTTTCAAAATGCGGTCAAAACGACGGGCATGACCGTTCCTAGCTAGTGGTTGAATCTACGAAAACTTTTGGTCTTTCTCATATTAAATAGATACTTTTGTACCTAAAAATGATTTTTGGAAAAAATAAATAGCAAATTGTGTGATGGGGGTAGTTGAAGTTTGACCTGTTTCCTGCTGAATCGGCAAAAAATTGTCAATTTGATGGGAGGTTGATGAAAAGTTTTTAACACACAATCATCTGGTTAATTGGACATAAATATGGTCTAATATTTTTGAAAAATGAAATGGTGCCATTTTGCAGTAAATATTTGATATATTCTTTACATTGATGAGAAAATATATAAGAGAAACTAAAGAAGAAATACAATTACATGCGCTTAATTCTGATTGGTGGAGACGTTTGTGCCATGGATCGATGACATGGCACATATCCATCTATCCATCTCCTCATCCCACGTCCATCCATCCATTCACCCACCCATTCCCCACCGCAAACCCCTACCCGTCTCCACCCCACCGCAAACCCCTACTCCTTCCCCTTCCAGATCGCCGCCGCCGCCGCCTCCCCATCAGCTCCAGCGGCGAGCCCTTCCTCACCGCATCGCCACCCCCGCGCCCATCCATGGCATCCCCCGCGCCCTTCCATCAGCATCCATGGCCTCCCCCACGCCCTTCCTCACCGCATCGCCACCCCAACCCTCTCCCTTCCTCTCCCCGACGCTCCCCTCTTTCCGGACCTTCATCCTCTCCGGCCAGACCAACCGGCCGCGGCCCCTACCCTAGGCAGGGAGGGCGGATCGCCGCTGCGCGGGCGCACAGGAAGGGGCGGCGACGGAAGCGCATCCCCAAGATCTAGCCCGTCAAGCACCGTGTCGAAGTCTCTCCTTCGAGGAGCTCTATGTGCGGGTGTGCGGAGGCGCTCGTGAGGGCGGTGGTGGCCTTCTTCGACACCTTCCTCGTCGACTGCTTCCTCTTCTGGTTCCGCCGCCGCCCCGGCCCCGACAGCCCCGCCTCCGCCCACCGGGTAAGCCAACCCTACCTCTCCCTCTCCCTCTCCCTCGCGTCCGGCTCCTCTGTTCCTTCGTTCTTCGATCCCAGGCGGTGATGTTTTTATTTTTTGGTGCGTTCGTGTGTGTGCAGGATCCGCTCGTGCCCAAGGACTGGACAGGGGAGGCGCTCCCGGCCTCGGACGAAGAGAAAGGTGCCCTGGATTTCTCGGTCAGATTTGTGATTTCGCGGTATTGGTTTGGTGTGATGTGTACCTGTGGTTGACCTCTCTGCCACTGGTTGGATGTCTGTGTGGTGTTGTTTCAGGTTTTGTAGAGAGCACATTGTCGAACCAGCAGTTGGCAGATGGCGATGACACAGATGAGTAGCTTAGGCGAGAGGTACGCCTACCAGAGCACCGTTAAACGAATGTCTATTACTTTTTCAGTCACATGCGTGAGGAATGGCTGTGTTGTGCGGTTATTGTTACTGTCAGGTTGTAGCTCTAGGTCTATTGTGCTATGGCTGACCTCTCTACCGCTGGTTGGATGTCCGCTGGTACTGTTTCAAGTTTTGCAGAGAGCACAGGCTCGAATGAACAGTGTGTGCGGAACAGATTCTTGTCTGAATTCTCTTCTTGTGGGAGTATGAACTTGCTTGCAGTATCTTGGAGTATCAACTTGGAGCATCTGGTTAGAGTAGCATCTTGCAACACATTCGATTACTCCAGTACTAATAGTTACAGTGGCATCTTGCAAAATGGAGTAGTTAGAGTAGCATCTCCGATTAACTAAATTGATGATAACCGTTGTTAAGTTGGGACTTGCAAGCAGTAGTGCTTGCAAGCAGTAGTTCCCTCTTCGTATCTCTTCTTGCTTGCAGTAGTTTAATTTATGATTTGTCTTTGGTGGAGTATTTCTTGAACTGTGTTGTATTCCTGTGACTAAATAGCAATGTTTTAAATAGCGGGCTATGGCATTTAGCGGCGACCCTTAAAAACAGCTATAGCTGGGCTATAGCGGGCTATAGCGGGGCTATAGCGGCAAATTGTACATGAAATCATTTAGCGGCAACACCCTCAAACAGCTATAGCGGAGCTATAGCGGGGCTATAGCCGGCTATTTAAAACTATGCTAAATAGTGAATCCAGTTATAACAAAGCATGACAATTACAATAAAGCTCCCTGTAACCTTTTGTTTCATTGGTCAAACATGATAGCAGCGATGCCGAGGGAGCTCCCCTACACACGTATGCATTCTAATGGTCACATACATATATCTAGTTCTCCTCATAAAATATTTGCATGCATGACAAAGCTCCAACACGTACACTCTCATGCTTACTTAGATTAGAAGCATTCTGTACAAGACAAACTACTATATGCTAGTCTTACTTACACTGTGTGTTGGGCACTCTACTTTAATTTTCTAGCATGTTAAATTTAACATTTTAATATATTTGTTTGAAACAATAGTCTAGCATGACATATTTACTTCATTTTTTAAAACAGATAATACATATTGAATTATTCATATTAATCTAAAATAATAACCAAACAACTACATGACAGTGGATTAGTAGCATGCATGTGTGACTTAGTTTTTGGTGTGTTTTGCTTGCAGGTCATTGTTGTGAAGGCCGTCACGGGAAGGCGTGGGGGATTTGGCACAAGGCCGATGATCGAGTCTATGCTCTCTCCTCTATGGAAAGACCTATTTTCTCTGATGATTGTTTTGAAGTGGCAGACCATGTGAACAACCTGGGCACCATCGCGGGCTCGAGCACCAAGGAGTTCATGGAGGTGCTGCAGGGCTGGGGCCGTGGCTGCGCCAACAGGTAACCAAATCGGCTTCCCTGTGATTATTATTGTTGTAGCGCTGGTTTTAGTGTAAATAGGCTGTTGGACTGATGAACAAAAGTCACGAGACCCTACAGCCTGATGATTGTGTAGAAGCAGAGTGGTTGGATTCATGTGTACTAGTAGCATCTAAACCCTGCAGACTAAATCATTAGGCACACTGTACTACACACACTAGTTAATGTTCTGTCTTTTTGAGAATATTTTGTATCTGTTGTCTAGTTCTATCCGGTGATACTCGATTAGGGCCCCATGTGTTTGAACAACTAGTCAAGTAACATGGGTCCCCACTGGTGGTGCAGCGTCAAGTTTGGAAGCAGCTGGAGTGAATGCCAGAAAAGTTGAACAGCTTACACATTTTCCTGAAATGGTATAGCTTAGTTTGTTTTTTAGCTACTGCAGCATTTCTTGAAATGATTTTTATTCTAAGCATTTTTGTCATACTCAATAAGCTAGTTCCTGAATCAGATTTGTTAATGAAATGTTTCTTTAGCATGCTATAGTTAATTAGTTGGCAAGTGTGATGTCCATTTGCCTTATTCCGTCGCCTGATTCCAAACACCTCCTTTGTTTTTTGCAGGTCTGGCAGCACCGCCGCGTCAACGACGAAGGTGGTGACCGCGGCGGCGAGCGGCGCGAGTTTGTGGCTGCGGGACTGGATGACACGGCTCATATATGTGCTTCTGACTAATCCAGCTTCTTTTGGTCCAGCTGGGCATTACTTTGAGTTCATATATGTGCTTGTCACTCCATAGGTTATAGTGATTCCCGCTGTTTCCTTATATGTTCTTGTTATTTGGTTGCTTTCCTATTCATGCATGTTTGTACAGCTATATATAGTTTTGCTGTGAATCTGTCGTGCATGTATTGAAATGCAGGAAATATTGAATACATGTTCACTCTCAGTTGGGATATTGAATTGTACATAGTTATGTGATTCATGTCTGCTTCTTATCTTATTAAGTGATTATCTTTATGTTCTTGCTTCTTATCTTATTAAGTGATCTATAATTGTTTTTCCTATGTTGGAACGTGTCTAGTTAATGACCTGTGGTTACTTATGTTTATTGTGTATCACATTGAAAAAGAAAATGCACAATGACTTATCTTTGTATGTCAGGATTTTTTCTTCATCTGTTACTCTTCCTTTTGCTAGTGACTTCATTGTCTTGTGAGATTTTGCTTCTTTATTACAGGGTTAAATAGTCCACTATTTTGTCTGGTCTCTGTGTCTCAATGACAGCAATCTGAACTGATGTATTGTGTGCCTTAAAAAGCATGGCTGCAACCATTCCTAATTTTTGTTTGGTTTGGATTTGGATGCAGCAGGTGCTCTGCTCTTGCGCACGGTGTGTGTCACCGGTGTAACGGTGCTCTGCTCTTGCGCACGGTGACCGGCGTGACGGCGGCTATGTATGGCAGCAACCACAAGCTCATCGGTGAGCGGCTCCCTCTCCTACCCCTAGTTCTCTTTTCTAAGATGTAGTGTTCTATGCAGAAGATCTATTTGCTAGTACTTGGGCTCACTGCTGTTTATATTTGATTATTCTATTATTATGTATATTGAAAATGCTACAACGAATTTACAGCTCATATTCCTGTACAAAAGCCCTCGTGCGAATTAATGACATGCTTCATTTCTGAACAAACAGGGAAGTTGAAGATTTCGCTAGGAGGCTCAATTCTGTTTGGCCTGAAAGAATGCATTTGGGTCAAGAAAGAAGAATTGAGTCGCAACTGATTGGTGGTAATGGTTCTCTGCAGAGATTTTCTGGTAACTTTTTCCATATAGAATAGTTGAAACTGTAGTGAGTAAAGAATTTAGCCCACTACTGAATCTTTTGGAAGAACAGAAGGTTTTACATACTAAAGGACACTGTTTGGTTAGTCCAACGTAAAGTAGGAATTACCTCATTCTTGCACCAGCTCATTCCATAACCGGGTCAAGTGATAATTTGTATGTACCCGCAGGGTTCAATCACAGGTGAATGCCGTGCAATAGTGAGTAAAGAATTTGCATTGCCCCATTAATTGAGTTTCTTTTATCTATTCAACACACTCCAACTTGTTGGTTTAATCAAATCCTCTAGTAATGCCACAGCTTGTCATGGATGTCGCATTTCCTCTGTTTTTGGGGAATTTCGAGATGTACCATTCTCTGTTTTGGGAATTTCTTTGCCGTAAATTATTATAGCCAACTGTTCAGAATTGTTTTTGCGGGGAGCAAATCTGTATATGCAAAGTGTGTGTGTGTATCCAGTGAGCAAATCTGTAGTAATTATAGAGTATATTATCTTCTTTCTTTTATTGGCAATTTTTTGCTCAGTTCTCTTTTGACATATAGTTTGTTCTTTTTGAATGTGAAGATGGTATGATGTGGTGGTTATCTTTTTTCGTTGCTGGAACCTGGATGTCATATGTTATGTGATTTGAGCCAAATGGCATATTGTAATCTTTTTATTGCTGGTTTTTATGTATGATGTCATGAAGATGTACGTTTGAAATGTTGCTTTGATAGCAAAATTGTATTCCTGTGTACATGCTGCATTGACAGCAAAATTATGAAAATTTCTCAACAATATATATGGGCAAAATTGTATTCCTTTGAATTGCGCCTGAAAAGGCTACAACCAACTGATGATGTTACTAGAACCTGACAACTGGGACCCATCTGACTAGTGGACCCTTCTTTTGGGAAAAAAAGAAAAACTAAATTCGTTTAGACAAAAAGGCCACAACCCAACAATAAAAAAGGCTGCAATGTTGGGCTTGACCCATGAAGCTGATCAAAAATTGATAGAAAAAATACATTAAAAATGCCGAATTGTTGGGCTAGGCCCATGTAGAAAATTGAATTGGACCGAGCTGAATCTTGTGCCACGTCAGATTGCCACGCTGGATGCCTATATGGCCTGGGGAGGTTGCTAGTGACCAAAACGCCACCGTAGACGTATTTTGGTCATAAACGTCTTCGACCATTCCAGAAGAAAGGTCGCTATAGTCAGTTTATGACGGCCAGCTTTTGACCTTATGTTTTTGGTCACAAAAAGGTCACAAATGGAAATTTGTGACCATTCAGTGACCAATAGTGGTGGTCACAAGTTGACATATTTCTTGTAGTGGCTGTGTGTCCCTTGAAGAAGGCTGTGAAATTTTGCGTGAGATCCACGAAGGAAATTGTGGTCACCACGTCGGTTCAAAATCTTTGGTGGCTAAAGCGTTCCGCCATGGCTTCTATTGGTTAACTGCTCATGCTGATGCGGAGGATCTGGTCAGACGATGTGACGGTTGCCAAAAGTTTTCAAGACGTGCTCATGTGCCGGCTCAAGAATTGAGAATGATTCCAATTACTTGGCCGTTTGCGGCTTGGGGGCTGGATATGGTTGGGCCTTTCAAAAGGTCCAAAGATAAGAAGACCCACCTCCTGGTGGCGGTTGACAAGTTTACAAAGTGGGTGGAGGCAGAACCTGTTAGCAAGTGTGATGCGGCCACGGCGGTTCAGTTCATCAAAAAAGTGATTTTCCGGTTTGGCTTTCCACACAGTATCATCACAGATAATGGTACCAATTTGTCCAAGGGTGCCATGAAGGAGTTCTGCGAACGTGAGCACATCCGGCTTGACGTTTCATCAGTAGCGCACCCACAGTCTAATGGTCAAGCAGAAAGGGCTAATCAAGAGATCTTGCGAGGCATCAAACCCCGACTTATGGTTCCTTTGCAGAGAACACCGGGTTGTTGGGTAGAAGAGTTACCATCTGTGTTATGGAGCATCAATACCACACCCAACAGATCAACAGGATAGACACCGTTCTTCATGGTCTATGGAGCGGAGGCGGTTCTCCCCAGTGATATCCGTCATGACTCACCTCGTGTGGCGCCTTATGTTGAAGCGGACAACGAGACAACACGGCAAGATGCTTTGGACCTGTTGGATGAAGAGCGTGATATAGCAGCCGCCCGCTCGGCGATTTACCAACAGGATCTTCGTCGTTATCACAGTCGCCGAATCAGAACCAGAACCTTTCAAGAAGGAGATTTGGTGCTTCGGCTCATCCAAGATCAGACTGATATGCATAAGTTATCCCCACCTTGGGAGGGGCCTTTCGTGGTCAGCAAGAATCTGCACAACGGGTCATACTATCTGATCGATATTCGAGAGCATAAAGACTCACGTACATCAGAGGAGGAGACCAACAGGCCGTGGAACATAGCTCATCTTCGGCCTTAATATACCTGAGCCATTGGCTCTACTTATGTACATATTATGACAATGTATATATTATGATTAATATAATAAACCGGAACCTCAGCTAAAGCGGGGTATCTGTTCTTTCACATCATGTGTGGTTACACGGAGTTGTTCTGTCTTAAAGCGGCCTCCGGTTTACCCCTTGAATTTACTTTTTAAATATCACTTGGGGGCTTGGTCGTATCCGAACCAATGCAACACCTTTTGATAGGCGAAAGCCACCAGATCACTTGGGGACATGGTCAAGTCTGAACCAGTCACGCCTCTTGATCGGCCTAAGGCCACATAATCACTTGGGGGCTTGGTCGAACCCGAACCATTGCCACGCCTCTTGATCGGCATAAATGCCACGGTTTCATTTGGGGACCTGGCTGACTTGAACCATAGCTACGCCTATCGGGAGCTTGGTCGTGTCCGACCATGGTAACACCATCTGATCGGCTCAAATAAGCCTCTTTTTGCAAACGGTTTTATCATTGCCTTTGCTTCACAATTTTCTTTGATAGATATTTCTTTCTTTTTATTGCGTTTTTTAAACCGACAAAGTTTTAAACCGGTTCAAACTGTCAATTGACGGAACACGGTCCATTTTTAATCCGGAGACTATTTGCTCGGGTTGATTTTCTATTCACATCTCGAAAAACACGATGTTTATCATAACCCGGCACGGCTTACATGGTAAACCAGCATTACATACACAGGAGCTACTTTCTCCTTCGACGGTACAGGTTTACATACCTCCGTTTCAAGATTGGCAATGCCAACTTCATGCCCAACGATGGCAGGTATTTTGTATCACAAGATTTGATCGTATACCTAAATTTCATTGCATATATATACAAAGATCATAATCCGGCTCGCGGTACAACCGCCTTGGCAGTTTAAGATTTTGTGATTGCAGGAAAAATAGATTGAAGGTTTTGATCATTCAAACGAGGTGTAAGTACCAGTACCTATGCACGAAGGCATCTCAAAAGCAAGAGTATTGGCTATCCTATTACAAGGCAACATGGTGCCCAAATAAGATCATTGTTTTTTTGGCGGAATATAAAAGACCATCAAGTTAAACCGGCCTCCAGTTCAAGCTTCATCGCCGACTTGGTCTGATGGTTGCGGGTCATCTTGCGCCGCTTCAGCTTCTGCTTCCCTACCCAGTGGCTAGAAATCAACAGTTGTCCAGTCGATTCCCATTAAGGCTTGAAAGACAGCTTCATCATGGATCAGCAACGACGGTTCAATATCAGGAGCACATGTATGCTTACGGATTGGAGGGATCAGATTCTCCGCTTCAAGAATTGGTGCAACCACTCATTTGTTCTGGTTGTCATATTGGGCTTGATAATGAGACAAGTCTGCCTCTTCCACCAATTGACAAGCTAGAGGGCGCACCTCCCGGTTTATCGCCCTCAGGTCCTCCTCATTGAACTCTGAGCCATCTTCCTTCAAGTGAGGGTAGCCTTGAGCCGCTTCAACAGGATCAAAATCCGGCACCCACGCTTTTGCCCGGATTAAGGCATTGATAGCACCGGTTCGAGCAGCAGATTTTTTTAGCTCTTCAACCCGGGCAGGAAGCATAGATAGTCTTTCCAGGGTGTCTTGGATCAAGGTGGGCGCCGGGTTGTTGTGGGAAGCAGTTGAGATGATCCGCTGCGCGCCAGTATACAATTGCTCTATCAATGTATAGGCAGCTTTCAACTTCTTCCGCACATCTGACCCCAAGTGACCAATGCGTGTCCCTACAACATTACAAAGGATTCACAAACCGGACATGTCATAAGAAGGCCGAGTTACTACAGAAGTCAAGAAAGCTTACCAAAGATGGCGGCAGTCATGGAATGCACTTGACGCTTTACGCTGGTCAGTTCATCTACCACCGGTTTAAGTGCGGCTTCGGCATTTTCAACTCGCTTAGTCAAAGCGGCCTTCTCAGTGGCCCAGTCCGCCCGCTCTTTCTTGAAGTCCTCCTTAAGCTGTTCCATGACGCTTAAAGCGCTGGTCAACTCCTCTTTAGCTTTTGAGGTTTCAGCTTGTTGGGACTTCAGATTTTCTTGGAGATCGGCGACTTGGTTTTCTTTTGTCTTCATCTCAGCCTGCATACAGACAGTTATACGATTCAGAAAGCGGTGCAAGAATTGAAGTACCAACCACATAACAAGTTATGCACTTGGCACTTGGGGGCTAATGCATATTTGATCTTCATCTTTCAATTGATTATAAAGTTCCAAGATCAATACAAGTATTCAACTTGGCACTTGGGGGCTAATGGCTATTTGCTCGAATAAAATCCGATGCTGCGATGTCAATTACTTAAAGTCCCGGTTTAACTACATTAAGTTGAACCGGCCCTTGGGGGCTACATCAGTGAATTCTGAAGCATTAAGATTTACGTTAGCAAGTCCCGGCTTGAATGAAGATTCTAAACCGGCCCTTGGGGGCTAGGAGAATTAACAATATTGAAATATCCAAGAAGGAAAAAGCATATGGAAGTTACCTCAAATTTTTCTTTCATCATATTCACCAGACCAGCTTCATAATCACGGCTGGTATACAACCGGTTCAGGTAGCCAGAATGAAGATCTTGGGCATTCAGAGCAGCATAAGTCGCCAGATCAACATTCCACTTGCCTTTGCCCATGGCAGCAAATTCTTCTTTGGCAGTATGCTTGGATAAGGCGATAGGATTGCTTGGCTCTGTACAGCCAATGCCAGTAATCACAACATCATCATCCTTAGCATCACCGGTTTGCACCGGGGCATTCGGTTTGTCAGCAGGCTGGGATGGACTGGTGGATCTCTCAATCCGGATGGGGCTTGTGGGCTGGTCGACAGGGCCTGAGGTGTCAATAGGCCTTTCTTCAGCAATAAAGTCGTCATCTTGCTGTGGTGGGTCATTGGGTATATCTTCACGAATAGCCGCTTCAAGATCTGGTGTTTTATCCAGTTCAGGGGCGGCGTCCTCCTCGGCCGCTTTATCCAGGCGGGCCTTCTTGCTCGGCCTAGGCTTTGCTCTGAAAGAAGTGATAAAGTTAAATACAACATATGGTACACAGTGATGCACCAGAAATGTTATGATAAGTATAGATTACCCAAGCACCGTTTTGAGCGGTGGCAACTGAGTAGCCGATGATTCGCCAGAAGATGAATGGGAAGTAACCTGATAATCGGAGTCAGATGGATTAAGAGGTTGATGAAAACAGCCCGCTTTAGGACAAGCACTGACAAGCAATTTAGAGACCTCTGAACGGCGTTTCCGAACCGGACTGTTCAGTAAACTGGCGGAGGTAACTACCTGGCCGCTGTGCCGGTTGTGCGGCGAGCTTCGTGCTGTTGGGTCTTCATAAGAAATTTGGGATCCAAGTAAGCAAGAGGACGAGAAAATTTAACCTTCCGGTTTGCCTGACGGATTTTTAGCGAAGGCAAAGGGTTTGAATCGGAAGAGAGAGTAATTACCTCTGCAACATCAACATGGCTGGTTTCGGCATCATCCTGACAAATATCATCATCAATAAGGCGTGTGAAAAATAAGCCAAGTGAATCAAGCTCTACCTCAAGGTCCGGATTACCCACATCATCATCAGCGGCCGGATCAGAAGATGCAGTGGTTTTCTTCTTATGAGCAGGCCTCTTCACGAGTTTAGTCTTTGGCCGGAGTGGTCTTTCCGGTTTGTCTGGTTTTTCTGGTTTCTCCTGTGGAAGCTTCTTGCTCCAAAATGGATCATCGCCCTGTTTAAACATATGTTGATATTAAAGGATGGACAGATATAGCAATGACCGGTTCAGTAAAAAGTAAAATCAAAATCTTACAGCTGGCGGTTTGTTGGTGGCACAGAAGGGAAGCAGGCCGGTTCGGGCACATATGTGTTCCGGTTCGTTCAACATTTTCTTCACAGCTTCTGTGACTTCTTTGTCGGTGAGCTGGATGTTAACATGTCGCAGTGGGTCATCGACACTGCCAGTATACTCGCACATCAAACCGGAGTGCTGACTAAGGGGCAATATGCTCCACGATATCCAACAGCGAGCGAGATCAACTCCTGTTAAACCGTTGGACATGAAGGCTCTGAGCTTGGACAGTTGAGGAGTGTATTTACTTCTCTCCTTGGCAGTTAACCTTTGCGGAAAAGGGTGTGTATTGCTAAGCCGCTCCGGACGAAAGCCAGGCAAAGGATTTTCATCAGCAGGGGAGGTGTCTTTGCAGTAGAACCATGTGTGATTCCACTCTTTGGGGTGGCTGTGCAGTTTAGCGTGAGGGTAAGTGACCTCTTTTCTTTTCTAAATCGCCACACCACCCAATTCCGTATTGGAACCGTCAGTAAACTCTGTGCGGCGGTTTAGATGGAAGCAGTCTCTGAACAACTCAACTGTGGGTTCCTCTTGAAAGAACACCTCACAGAGCACTTGGAAGTGATATATGTTGGTAACAGAGTTGGGGCCAGTGTCTTGCGGGCGGAGTTGAAAATTGGCTAAGACATCCCGGTAAAATTTAGAACCTGGCGGATTAAAGCCCCGGGCTAAGTGATCTGCGAAAACGACGACTTCTCCCTCTTGAGGTGTGGGAGGACATTCTTTACCAGGGACCCTCCAATGGATATTGTCTTTGCTGCTTAAAGCGCCGGTTAGGACTAAATTGTTCAATTGAGTTTCTGTGACGCGAGAAGGGACCCAGTTGCACTCATATACTTGCTTGGCCATGATGAAATCTACAAAATAAGTGATTTTGGTTAAGAATGTGTTGGATAAATGTATACTGGTATATACAATGTTAAACCGGAGACAGCTATATCTAAACCGGAGTTCTATGAAGCATCTGGCCAAAGAGTTCCGGCGGTTCAACAAGGGGACTAATGGTATATGCCGGTTTGTTAATTTTTTCTACACCAAGTTAAACCGCCTGATCTAAGCATTGAAGCAGTTGAGATTGCGGATGGATAAATATACAGAAATAGGTTTCACAAAGATTTCTCTAGAACATTGGATCTGAAGCAAGTTTAGAAAAGAAGGAAAATATTCAAAAGCTCAAAGTAGAACGATATTGAATCAATGGGCAGAAGCATATATCAGATCTATGGTTTTGGGCGTGAAACTAAAGGCGGATAATAAAAGTTGCCGCTACACAGAACAGGGGTTCACAGATGCGTCCAGGAGCTAGTATATGAATATGAACAGATGATGAACACTGCAAGAACACGAAACCCTAGAATAGATCTATGCTGAGAAGAGCAGAAGACCTACCAGGGCTGAGGAAGACGCGGAAGGTCGCCGCGGTTTTCTGGCGCATTCAGGTTGATGCAGCGGCCAAGGTCGGTGCAGAAGACGACGACGGCGGCGGAGCTCTAAGACTGGTGACGCGAGGAAGACGAAGAGGAAGGGTACGAAGGGGAGAAAAGAAATGACCCTTCAGTCCTATTTATAAGGCAAAAAGACATGTGTCAGGCGCATGATTCAAGGAACCGCGAATTTTGGAAGTGGAGCTGTTGCCTCGGGTGTTGTGGATTTATTAAACAAGGAGATATCATGGATACTTTCTTTATGACAAATGATGTCATTCCGGTTTACAGCAACTGGAGAAGATGACATCACAGCAGTTCAACAACTACAAGAAGATGTTGAAGATGAATATTTTTGCGAAGGATTGACATGAACCCGTTCAAATCAATCTGGGGCCTAATGTTGGGGATATTACTACTGGGCGTAAACCGGCCTATTTGGGCCGGGTTAACTTCATCAGTAGTCCAAGAGTGTTAAAGCCCAAGAAGATAGACGAGGGCCCAAGGCCCGTAGTCGGTTTAAGATTTGTAGCCGTAAACCGGCATTTGTATGTAAACTTGTGCTGTAAGTTAGGAATAAGGAGAGGCCAACCCGGATACGGATATGAACTGGTGTTGAGATTCTGTGACCCGACGGGCGTCACCCGTGGATATAAGGGGACGACCCGGCGGTGGTTCAGGACGACAGACAACAACTCGAGACTTAGGCGAAGCTTGTTTGCTCCCTAGTCACTGAAACCCCATCAATTCCATCACAACTAGACGTAGGCTTTTACCTTCATCGAAGGGGCCGAACTAGTATAAACCCTCTTGCGTCCCTGTGTCCGCTTTAACCCCTTCAAGCTAACCCGTTGCGATGGCTCCACGACTAAGTCCTTTCATGAGGGCATCTGCCGTGACAAAACCACGACAAGTGGCGTGGCCTCTGGATGAACAGGACCCCGTGGTGTGGTGGAGGGCTGGACGAACAATAGACGGTGGAGGGGTGCCCGTGGAGGGGTGGATGAACAGGACCCCGTGGTGTGGAGGACTGGATGAATAGTAGACGGTAGAGGGGTGCCCGTGGAGGGTGGTTGAACAGGACCCCGTGGTGTGGAGGGCTGGATGAACAGTAGACGGTGGAGGGGTGGTTGAACAGTAGCCGGTGGAGGGGTGGTTAAACAGTAGCCGGTGTAGTAGCGCACGGTGGAGGCTGGATGAACAAGAGCCCATGGATGAACAGTCGCAGGTGGAGGCGGGAGGAGGTTGACGGTGGATGAACAGTAGCTCGTGGAGGCTGGAGGGGGTCGACGGTGGAGATGAACAGTATCCCGTGGAGTGCCATTTTGCAGTACGCCACACTCCTCCCGATGAATAGGACCCCCGTTTCGACCGTAGCGCTCCAACGCAAGTCCGTTTCCTCCGTTTTGCGGTACGCCACACCCCTCCCGATCAACAGGACCCCCGTTTCGACCGTAACGCTCCAACACAAGTCCGTTTCCTCTGTTTTGCGGTACACCACACCCCTTGAGTGAGTCCTGGATTAGGGGGTGTCCGGATAGCCGAACTATACCTTCAGCCGGACTCCTGGACTATGAAGATACAAGATTGAAGACTTCGTCCCGTGTCCGGAAGGGACTTTCCTTGGCGTGGAAGGCAAGCTTGGCGATACGGATATGTAGATCTCCTACCATTGTAACCGACTCTGTGTAACCCTAACTGTCTCCGGTGTCTATATAAACCGGAGGGTTTTAGTCCGTAGGACAACATAATAATCATACCATAGGCTAGCTTCTAGGGTTTAGCCTCCTTGATCTCGTGGTAGATCTACTCTTGTACTACCCATATCATCAATATTAATCAAGCAGGACGTAGGGTTTTACCTCCATCAAGAGGGCCCGAACCTGGGTAAAACATCATGTCCCCTGCCTCCTGTTACCATCCGCCTAGACGCACAGTTCGGGACCCCCTACCCGAGATCCGCCGGTTTTGACACCGACATTGGTGCTTTCATTGAGAGTTCCTCTGTGTCGTCACTTTTTAGGCCCGATGGCTCCTCTGATCATCAATAGCGATGCAGTCTAGGGTGAGACTTTTCTCTCCGGACAGATCTTCATCTTTGGCGGCTTCGCACTGCGGGCCAATTCACTTGGCCATCTGGAGCAGATCGAAAGCTACGCCCCTGGCCATCAGGTTAGGTTTGGAAGTTTAAACTACACGGCTGACATCCGCGGGGACTTGATCTTCGACGGATTCGAGCCACAGCTGAGCGCGCCGCACTGTCACGATGGGCATGATCTAGCTCTTCCACCGAACAGTGCCCTGGAGGCTGCACTCGCGTCGGCTCCGACCCTTAATTCGGAGCCAACTGTGCCGATCGAGGATGGGTGGTTGGACGCCGCCTCGGGGGCTGCAATCCCAACGGTGATCGAGCTGAACACCAGCCCCGCACTCCGCAAGGCCCGTGACTCCGAGGGGTCGGACTCCTCTCCGGACTACGAGCCCTCCGTGCCCCCGCCGATCGAATCCGATTGGGCGCCAATCATGGAGTTCACCGCCGCGGACATCTTTCAGCACTCGCCCTTCGGTGACATTCTAAAGTCACTAAAATCTCTCTCTTTATCAGGAGAGCCCTGGCCAGACTACGGTCAGAAGGTTGGGATACGGACGATGAAGAAATTCAAAGCCCACCCACCACCCACTTTGTAGCCACTGTCGATGATTTAACCGACATGCTCGACTTTGACTCCGAAGACATCGACGGTATGGACGCCGATGCAGGAGACGATCAAGAACTAGCGCCTATAGGGCACTGGAAAGCCACCTCGTCATATGACATATACATGGTGGACACGCCAAAAGAGGGAGATGGCGATGGAACAGCGGAGGATGACCCCTCCAAGAAACAGCCTAAGCGCCAGCGTCAGCGGCGCTGCTCAAAATCCCGCCAAAGCAAAAACAGTGATTCCGGCACGGGAGATAATAATACTCTGGAGAGTGCCGAAGAAAACCCCCTCCAGCAAGATTCAGCATAGGAGGATGGAGAAGCCAGCCCTCATGAGAGAGCGACAGACAGAGAGGTCGAGGACGATAATTATATGCCTCCCTCCGAAGACGAGGCAAGCCTCGACGACGATGAATTCATCGTGCCAGAGGATCCTGTCGAGCAAGAGCGTTTTCAACGCAGGCTTATGGCCACGGCAAGCAGCCTCAAGAAAAAACAGCAACAACTTAGAGCTGATCAAGATTTGCTAGCCGACAGATGGACCGAAGTCCTTGCGGCCGAAGAGTATGAACTCGAACGCCCCTCCAAGAGCTACCCAAAGCGCAGGTTGCTACCCCGATCAGAGGAGGAAGCACCTAAAGCTACATCACCAGCACATGATATGGCAGACCGACCACCTCGCGGCCGCGACAGAGAGGCCTCTCGGCCCTCCACTCAAGCCGCACCCAGGCGCCGCTCAAAACATACCAAGGCACGGGAAAATGCGCCAGACCCGCGAGATATATTGGAGGACAAGGCAAGGCAAACAAGATCGATCTACAGATCACATGGGCGCCCCATGGCTCGAGACAATAATCGTCACGCCGGATACAACAAATCCTGTAGGGCCGAACACAGCAGACAAAGCTCATTTGAGCTATGCCGTGATATAGCCCAATACAGAGGCGCCGCACACCCACTATGCTTCACAGATGAAGTAATGGATCATCAAATCCCTGAGGGTTTCAAACCCGTGAACATCGAATCATACGATGGCACAACAGACCCTGCGGTATGGATCGAGGATTATCTCCTTCATATCCACATGGCCCGCGGCGATGATCTACACGCCATCAAATACCTCCCACTCAAACTTAAGGGACCATCTCGGCATTGGCTCAATAGCTTGCCAGCAGAATCAATCGGTTGTTGGGAGGACCTGGAAGCCGCATTCCTCGATAATTTCTAGGGCACTTATGTGCGACCACCAGACGCTGATGACCTAAGCCACATAATTCAGCAGCCAGAGGAATCGGCCAGGCAATTCTGGACACGGTTCCTAACAAAGAAAAATCAAATAGTCGACTGTCCGGACACAAAGGCCCTAGCAACCTTCAAGCACAATATCCGTGATGAGTGGCTCGCTCGACACCTTGGACAGGAAAAGCCGAAATCTATGGCAGCCCTCACGACACTCATGACCCGCTTTTGTGCGGGAGAACATAGCTGGCTTGCTCGTAGCAACAATATGACCAAGAACCCTGGTAATTCAGATACCAGAGACAGTAGTGACAGGTCACGTCGCAACAAGCAAAAGCGCCGCATCAACAGCGACAATGCTGAGGATACGGCAGTTAATGCCGGATTCAGAGGCTATAAATCCGGTCAGCGGAAAAAGCCATTCAAAAGAAATACTCAGGGCCCGTCCAGTTTGGACCGAATACTCGACCGCTTGTGCCAGATACATGGCACCCCCGAAAGGCCAGCCAATCACACCAACAGGGATTGTTGGGTATTCAAGCAGGCAGGCAAGTTAAATGCCGAAAATAAAGACAAGGGGCTGCATAGCGATGACGACGAAGAGCCCCGACCGCCGAACAACAATGGACAGAAGGGTTTTCCCCCACAAGTGTGGATGGTGAACATGATATACGCAGCCCACATCCCCAAGAGGGAGCGGAAGCGCGCGTTAAGGGACGTATATGCGATGGAGCCAGTCGCCCCAAAGTTCAACCCATGGTCTTCCTGCCCGATCACCTTTGATCGAAGGGACCAGCCCACTAGCATCCTCATGGCGGATACGCCGCATTGATTCTAGACCCAATCATTGACGGATTTCATCTCACTAGAGTCCTTATGGACGGCGGCAGCAGCCTGAACCTGCTTTACTAGGATACAGTGCGGAAAATGGGCATAGATCCCTCAAGGATTAAGCCCACCAAAACGACCTTTAAAGGCGTCATACCAGGTGTGGAGGCCAACTGTACAGGCTCAGTTACACTTGAAGTGGTCTTCGGATCTCCGGATAATTTCTGAAGCGAGGAGTTAATCTTCGACATAGTCCCGTTCCGCAGTGGTTATCACGCACTGCCCGGGCGAACCACATTCGCCAAGTTCAATGCGGTACCGCACTACGCATACCTTAAGCTCAAGATGCCAGGCGCTCGAGGAGTAATTATGGTCAACGGAAACACCGAACGCTCCCTCCGAACGGAGGAGCGCATGGCGGCCCTCGCAGAGGAAGTACAAAGTAGCCTCTCAAGGCAGTTCCCCAGTCCGGCCATTAAACGTCTGGACACCGTCAAGCATGCCCGGAGTAACCTATAACAAGACCGCCTGGCACGTTCCGAGCAGGCGTAGCAATGCTGCCCCAACCCCAGCCCTCGTGAAAATGCGAAATCAGTGCTTCGCGTACATAACTACGCTATTGAAATACCATGGGCATAGGGGGAGGGGCACCATCACGGCACACCCAAAACACGGCTTAAACCGCACTAGGGGCTGCCGATTTTTTTAATTTTCTCTTACTTTCAGGACTCCATTCTTCGGAAGGCCTGTCCGGCAGTACAGTTGCCACACAAGCGATACAAGAACCAGGGAAGCAGACAAGCCATGCCGCATTATGGGACTCCCAGCTGGTCTCTATCACGAGCAGTATACCTGTTTCGCATACAATTCCGCAGCCTGCCCCTGGAACGGACATGTTAAATAGTCCAACCTTTTGCTTATCGCGTTATTTGTATCGTTCTGCCTTGATCGCAGACTTTTTTTTATAAACAATGCATAGCTTTTGTCTATCTTTGCATTACTCTTTTTTACAAATATATGTTCATTAACGACACATTGCAACCATACACTTTGGTACGGACAATACGCCAGGGGCTTTAGTACCCCTCAATATGGTGTGAGAAGCCCGAACACTTTAACAAGTGCGGCACCCCGAACTTATAGCATTATATGCATCGGCTCCGAATCATGTCTTGTGTCAGGACCCCGATTCCAAGCCACATCGATCTAGCTGGTAACACCTCATATCACTTTGCGGCCTCACGCACGGTATCCCACGGGTGTCGCCTTACCATGGCCTGGGACCGTTTGCGCCTTTTGGCTCACGTATATGATAGTGTCGCTAGCATCCATATGACAGAGAACCTGGGCCGACATGGCTAGTCGTGAACCCAAAGCGGCACAGACCTATGGAGACAGGCATACATGAATCACATCGAGCATGTCGGTCATCAGCGAGTGATTCCGGGCTGTAGCACAGGGCTAACAGGACTCCGGGGAACCCGGGCTGTAGCAGGCTAGGCAGGACTCTGGATATCACCGCGTGACATTTCCCTGAAGGGACAGACATAGGAACGAAGTGAAACACATGCCGGCCAGTCAAGTGTCCTGAACAGTAGTGCTGGGCTAGCAGGACTCCGGTGAACTGGGCTGTAGCGGACTACTATGGCTCGAGGAACACTAGACTACATTTCCCCATAAGAAAGGCTGCCAAGGATAAACAACTAGATTGTCGGATCCCACTCATACCAAGCATTTCAATCATACACACAATATGCCCGATATGAGTACATACAACATGGCATCACAACAAAACTCTACAACTCAAGTACTTTATTTAAAGGCTCTAGAGAGCCATACATAACATGTTCATACAGATAGGGGTCACATGACCCGACACTCAAGTCATACAATCATACAAGCACATGCGGAAGCAACTAGTCTGAGTACAGACACTAGAAAAAAAGAAGGCTTCTCGAAGCCTGTCTATCTACATAGGGCCCTCCATGGCCAGGATCACGACCTGGGTGGCTAGTCACTCGTCGATGTCAAGGTCTACGTAGAACCCATCGGAGGGGGCGGTGTTGTCGTCTGAAAACAGTAATTAAGCAAACATGAGTACAAAGGTACTCAGCAAGTCTTACATTAGACCTCATTCTATTCTAAACTAGAACCTACTATACATGCTTATTCTCAAGAAGGTGGTGGGGTTATTGCAGCAAGCCAGCTTTGACTCTTGGCTAAGCTATCCTATGGAACTCCACTAGTAAAATAGTTTTCGCACACGAGTCCACTACTCACCAACACAATACTCCACCGGGGATCCTCCCTCGTCATCCTACGAGAGGGCCATCCTCGGTACTCACACTTATCTTGAGTATTTTTGTAGTATCCATTAACTTGTCTATGAACTGTATAGGCAACCAAGTAGTCCTTTACCGCGGACGCGACTATTCGAATAGTTTTATACCCTGCAGGGGTGTACTTCGTCATACACGCTTTCACCACTTACCGCCGTTTACACGACATGTACTCGACAGCCTTCAAGCGGAGGCCCAACGAGCGTGTCGTCCACGGCCTACCTAAACACTCAAGCCTCTAGTCCAGGTTCATCGCCTATCCAGGTTCCATCCGCAGGGAGTCCGGCCGAGGTTTCCACATACGGCCCCGAACGATGTGAACAGGGTTCCTGAGACACCAAACGGGTGACTCGGTACATCGTGCCACGGTGTATCTACCGCAACATAGCCCACCCCTAGGGTCAGCGCTACGCGCGACCGCCAACACATAACCTACAACACCAGAAACTATTTGCAACTCCTGGACAGAGTACTAAGGTATTTAAGAAGCCGAGAGGGTCAATTAAGGATCCCAATGCATGGTAGTAGCTGAATCTTAAATCACACATACAGATCTAAGTTCTTAGGGACGGCCTCAATGAAACAACCCACCATGTACTCCTACATGGCCTCTCATCGATACCTTTACCAAAACATGTTCCACACAACCCTCACGTTACCGACGTAATCATTTCACTCTAGCCCATCACCCGGATGAACCAGACCTGACACAACTCTAAGCATAGCAGGCATAGCAAAGTAGGAATCACATACATGGCTCAATCAACTCCTACACATGCTAGTGGGTTTCATCTAGTTACTGTGGCAATGACAGGTCATGCAGAGGATAAGGGTTCAACTACCGTAGCACACAACAGTTTGAAACGCATTGTCTTAATGCAGTAAACAAGAGCAGAAGCAGGAACATGGGTTGTATCGGAATGATCAATGGGTTGCTTGCCTGTTGTAGAGGTAGTAGGGTACTGCCCTTCAGACGGATACTCGGGGTTATCCTCGGAGGCAGAACCTACCACGAAAGATACACTGAACATAATCAACACATGGCAATATGCAACAATATGATGCATGCTATGACATGGCAAGATGAAAGTGTCTTGGCCTAATGCAAGCTAAAACAGAAGGGAATGAACTCATTTGAATCAAATATTCAAATATTAGCTCATTAAACATGGCCTTATTAGTGCATTACCTTATTCTGCTTAAACAGCAAGGTTAACTTGTTTTGTCATGCATGAAACCATTACAGATGGATAGATTGAATTTTTCTGATCATTTTTCATATATAAACCTTTGCATTTGGAGGTATGGTTGATTTTCTATGATTTTTAGAAGTTTTGACTATTTTCTGGAATTTCCTATTAAAGAATAAATCCAGTAATTGAATTAATGCTTCAGCACTGCGTCACTGTGACATCAGCGGGTCAAAGGCGCCAGCCCAGGTCAAACTTGACTGGTGGGCCCCTTCTGTCAGTCTCTCAGCTAACTAACATAGTTGGTTAGTGGTTAGTTAGCACTAAACTGGGTTAGGTAGGCTCTGGGCCCACATGTCAGTGAGAGAGGGGTAGTTAACGACGTCATTAACCTCTAACAAAGTGATTAGCTCTAATTTAAACTAATCTAAATTAGTTAGGAGCCGGCCCCACCTATCAGTGTCTCAGGCGGAGTCAAACTGGGGTCAAACCCCTGGTCAGCGGGGTTAATCCCGCCGGCGTTGAGTCGCCGGCGAGGCCGAGATGGCAGAGAGCTTCAGAAATCGCCCACAGGCGACCAAATCGACCGTGGTTTGGTCCTACGCATAGCTGGGGCTCGCGCGCATCTAGTGGGGCAAGTGGGAGGAGCTGGGGTGGAGCGAACTCGCCGGAATCGAGCTCGTGGCGGCGGCCGGAGCTCGGCCGTTGGTGGTTTTGCTGCTGCAGCAAGCTAGGGGGGAAACGGACGTTCTAGCGAGGCGCTACGAGGTGCGGTGAGTGCGTTAGGCACCCGCGCTTGACCAAATGGCCATCGGAGTGACGCCGACGTCGAGCTCGCGCGCCGGCGTGCTACGGTGAGAAAGGGGGCAGCGTCTATGGCGAGCAAGCGAAGCAGGGAAGAGGGGGGATCGACAGAGGAGCTCACGGCGGTTGCAGAACGCGTCTCAGCGGGCTCGGGGGAGGTCGGACGTCGTCGGGGCATTGCCGGCGGTCTCAGCGGACTGAGGAAGAAGAAGGCGTCGGGGAGGCGCTTGGAGACGTCCGGCGTCGCGTGAGTCGACGAGGAGGTCGAGGACGGCAGCGCGGAGCTAATGGGCTTGTCGGAGGGGCGAGGGGGTGGCTCTGGTGACGACTAAGGCGAACGGCGACGAGGATCGCGCTCGGCTATCGCGGGAGAGGGTGAGGAAGACGAGGGGGAGAGTGAGGGAGCAAGAGAGGGGAACGTGGGGGTCGGCGTGGCACCCCTGGACGCCTCCAGGGCGTCGGCAGAAGCAGGAGGTGGCCGGCGTGTGGCCGCGGGCGCCGGCCACGTGCTCCTCGTCCTCCTGGCGGGAGGAGGAGGAGGACTGGCAAGGCCAGTCGGCTGGGCTGAGCCAGGTGGGCTGGGCCAGCACAGGTGAGGCCCAGGTGGTTTCCCTCTCTCTCTTTTTCTTATTTGTTTCTGTTTTCTATTTTTTTCTGCAACTGTTGGGCTTTATTAAAAAATACTAAAACGTTTCCAAAAATCCTGAAAATAATTGTGGGCTCTGTTTAGAATATTTCCAATAGCAAACATTTATTTCCAGAATTATTTGAGCATTTAAATTATTTTATAGCATTTAAATGCCCAAAATCAAATACTTATGATTTAATTCAATGACCTTCTGTTGACCTAGAAAATTGTGCACCAATTTTGCCAGAGGTTCTAACCCAAGACAAAGAGAGTGAACTTTTTAGAAGGGCATTTCAGGTTCATTGAAAATAATTTTAGTAAACCCTAGTTGTTTCCAGGGGGGTGTTGGGGGTTCTGCCTTCCCCATTTCAAATGTAAGAGGAATTTAAACATGATGCACACTCTAATGCTTGAACTAACTAGGGTGTGACAACTCACCCCCACTCAAAAGAATCTCGTCCCGTGATTTAGGATCCTCCGGGAAGAAGGTGGGGTACTCGAGTCGAAGACGATCCTCCCTTTACCAAGTGGCTTCTTTCTCAGAATGGTGTGACCATTGAACCTTGAGAAACTTGATATTACGACGTCGAGTGGTACGCTCGGCTTGATCAAGGATACGAACAGGATATTCCCGATATGAGAGGTTATCTTGTAGATCAAGCGTTTCGTGGTCCACTCCACGGATAGGATCCGCGAAGCAACGCCTGAGTTGAGAAACGTGGAAGACATCGTGAACTCTGGAAAGATGCAAAGGTAGTTCCAATTGGTAGGCAACTTCTCGTTTGGCAAGAATGCGAAAGGGTCCAATGTAACGAGGAGCCAATTTGCCTTTGATACCGAAACGATGGGTTCCCTTTAACGGAGTAACCCGAAGGTAAGCCTTCTCATCGACTTCATAAGTAATAGGCTTATGTTTACGATCATATTGACTCTTTTGACGAGATTGGGCTGTTTTCAATTTCTCACGAATAACGCGAACCTGCTCTTCTGCTTCCTGAATCATATCCGGGCCAAAGAGTTGTCTTTCCCCGGTTTCTGACCAGTTAAGAGGCGTTCGACATTTTTGTCCATAGAGAACTTCGAAAGGAGCCCTGCCTAAGCTAGCTTGATAACTATTGTTATAAGAAAACTCCGCGAATGGAAGACATTTCTCCCAACTCATTCCGAACGAGATGACAGAAGCTCGGAGCATATCTTCCAGAATTTGATTGACTTGCTCTACTTGACCACTTGATTGAGGATGGAAGGCGGTACTAAAAGAGAGACGAGTTCCCATAGCATTTTGGAAACTTTCCCAAAATCGAGAGGTGAAGAGACTCCCACGGTCTGAGTTAATTTCCAATGGAACACCATGAAGAGACACTATTTGGGAGATGTATAAATCGGCTAGCTGGCTAGCGGTGATACTCTCACGAACAGGTAGGAAATGGGCTACTTTGGAAAGACGGTCGATCACGACGAAGATGGCATTATTCCCTCTCTTGGTCCTGGGAAACCCAGTGATGAAATCCATACTGATTTTATCCCATTTCCACTCGGGAATAGCCAAAGGTTGAAGGGTGCCAGCAGGCCGTTGGTGCTCTGCTTTAACACGACGACAGACGTCACAGCTAGCAATGTATTGAGCGATTTCTCTTTTCATCCTAGTCCACCAAAACCTCTGGCGTAGGTCTTGATACATTTTAGTACTACCGGGATGAATGGTGAGAGGGGATTCATGAGCTTCCTTAAGGATCAACTAGCGTAGATGTTGTTTCTTGGGAACCACCAGACGGTTCTCGAAGAAGACAACACCTCGCTCATCCATGGAGAAACATTTAGCAACTCCGCTAGCGATGTTTTCCTTAATTTCGGATATGCCCTTATCATACCGCTGGGCAGTTATGATTTGATCCATAAGGTTAGGTTTCACTACCAAGGTGGATAGAAAACCTTGAGGAACAATGTGAAGATTAAGCTTATGAAATTCCTCATGGAGAAGTGGTTGACTTTGTTGTAACATCAGATTGTTACAATAGGACTTACGGCTTAGTGCATCAGCCATGACATTGGCTTTGCCCGGGGTGTAAGTTATTCCTAAGTCGTAATCCGAGATCAACTCGACCCAACGTCTTTGCCTGAGATTCAAATCTGGTTGGGTGAAGATATATTTCAAACTTTGGTGATTGGTGAAGATCTCGCAACGATTACCGAGGAGGTAATGTCGCCAAGTTTTGAGTGCATGGACTACAGCTGCAAGCTCTAGATCATGTGTGGGATAATTTTCCTCATGTGGGTGTAATTGCCATGAAGCATAGGCAATTACCTGATGATCTTGCATGAGTATGCAACCAAGTCCTTGTCGCGAGGCGTCACAATAGATAATAAAGTCCTTGGAGAAATCTGGTGGTACCAGTACGGGAGCAGATGTCAGGCGTCTTTTCAGTTCCTGAAAGCTGAACTCACACTGTGGAGTCCACTCGAACTTTTTATCTTTCTTGAGGAGTTCAGTTAGAGGTTTAGCAACCTTGGAGAAATTCTCAACGAAGCGGCGGCAATAGCTCACTAAGCCAAGGAAACTCCGAACTTGCTTGACCGTCTCAGGTGGAGTCCAATCAAGGACGGCTTGAACTCGCTCGGGATTGACAGCAATACCCTTGCTAGAGATTACATGGCCTAGATAGGTCACTTCTGGCAACCAAAATTCACACTTGGAGAATTTGGCATAAAGGCGATGCTCTCAAAGTTTCATCAATACCAGCCTTAGATGTTCGACATGTTCCTCTTTGTTCTTGGAGTAGATGAGTATGTCATCGAGGTATACAACGACGAATTTATCCAAATACTCCATGAAGACCGAGTTCATTAACCGAGAGAAGGTAGCTGGGGCATTGGTTAAACCGAAGGACATGACGGTGTACTCGTATTGGCCATAACGAGTAACAAAGGCCGTTTTGGGAATGTCCCCGTTTCTGATTTTGATTTGATGGTAGCCCAACCTCAAATCCATCTTGGAAAAGACTGAGGATCCAGCGAGCTGATCATACAGATCGTTGATCCTGGGAAGCGGGTATTTGTTCTTGATGGTGACCAAGTTGACAGGTCGGTAATCCACAACCATTCGATCCGTTCCATCCTTCTTCTTAACGAAGAGGACGGGGCAAGCCCAAGGAGAGGAACTAGGACGGATGAAACCCTTTTTCAAGGACTCATTGAGTTGGTTCTTAAGCTCGGCTAGTTCTAAGGGTGCCATCTTGTAGGGTCTTCTAGAAATTGGAACGGTTCCTGGAACAAGGTCTATTACAAACTCGACATCCCTGTAAGGTGGAACACCTGGCAGTTCTTCTGGAAAGACATCCGGAAAGTCTCGGACTACCAGAACATCCTCAAGGTCTGGAAGGGGGTTGGCATTTAGGGAGTAGAGCTGGCGCTTGGCCACTCGAGTTAAGACATTGACTGTCTTGCCCGATGGGTGAGTAAGTTGAACGGTTCTAGTGGCACAATCAATCTTAGCATAATGAGCTGCCATCCAGTCCATACCCAAGATGATGTTTATGTCCGAGGACTTGAGAGCTATTAAGGATGCAAGGAAGACAAGTCTATCGACAAGAATTTTGTTCCCATGGCTTACTCTAGAAGTTTGCCATTTGGAACCCGGAGTTTGAATTACCATGGAAGTGGGCATGTCACAGAATGTCGTGTTATGCATTCGAGCATAGTTCTCAGATATGAATGAATGAGATGCTCCAGTATTGAAAAGAATAGATGCCGGATGGCAGTTAACAAGGAGCGTACCAAGGACGACGTTAGGATCCTCATGAGCCTCCTCGGCTGAAACATAGTTAACATGGCCATGGGCAGTGGTGGCCGGCTTGGCGTAGAATGTCTTTCCCGCGGGCTTACCACGGCCAACGGACTTTCCAGTTTGATTGGGGTTGTTGTTCTGGGGACACTCTCGGCTATAGTGACCCGGCTCTCCACACTTGAAGCATGTCATCACATTGGGGCGTGGAGCAGCATTAGCAGCGGGGTCACCATAGGGCTTGGGCGGTGCAAACTGCTGGTTGGGACGAGGCGCCTCAAAGGATGGCCTCGGGATGAACCTGGGTGGCAGTGCCGTGCTTGGGATCCACACCCGGCGCTTCTAAGCTCCAGAGCCGGATGAAGAGCCAAAATCACGGGAGTGCTTGCGTGAAGCATCATAATCAGTCTGGCCTGTCTCAGCACTGATGGCTTTATTGACCAACTTCTGAAAGGAGGTGCACTCGTGCAGACGAAGATCGCGGCGAAGCTCAGGGCTAAGTCCCTTGCGGAACCTTGCCTGCTTCTTAGCGTCAGTAGATACCTCTTCAGGGGCATAGCGTGCATTCCCAAATTCACGACTATATGCATCCACAGTTAGTCTTCCTTGGGTGAAATTGCAGAACTCCTCCCTCTTGCGATCCATGAGACCTTCCAGAATGTGATGCTCACGGAAAGCCTCACTGAATTCAGCCCAAGTAGTGATTTGGCCGACCGGGCGCATAGCTTCAAAATTTTCCCACCAGAGGCTAGCAGGGCCTTCGAGATGGTAGGCAGCGTAAGTAACCTTGTCGGCTTCGGCTACGTTGGCAGAACATAGCTTGTGGGTGATGCTGCGAAGCCAGTCATCCGCGTCGAGGGGCTCGACGGAATGGTTAAACTTTGGTGGGTACAGCTTGATAAAGTCATTGATTGACACCAAGTCATTTTGCGGATGGCGTGCAGTGTTCTGCTCAATACGCACTAGCAGGCGGTTAGTCTCACGCTTGTTTCTTTCCGCCTCCAGCATCACTTCGGCCAGAGAAGGCGGGTGAGGTAGATTTTCACCCCTAGCTGCACTGGCTTCCCCCTGCTCCGAGGCAGCAAGGTTGCTGCGGGTGTTGACCATCCTAGGAGAAAACAAGACAACGGTTTAGACAAGGATGGCTCAAACTTAGCAAGGAAGTGCAGAATGTAATGGATAACACGGAATGCAGAGATGTTCATCCGTATGTCATGGTAATATAAAACTACCATATATATATACCAACGGTCATACACATCATACATAGTTTAGTACAAGCCCAGGCTACAGTACAACTATGATGAAAGACGTTACATCTCATCGGAGGCATTCCAAGCTCCTATACATTATTTGTCTACACCTCCGGAATTTATTACACACAAAGTCATATTCCACAAGTCACGCAGGACAGTGGAGATACAACTACTACAATACTAGTGATACTACTACTAACTCAGACAGCTCCGTAGTAGTCCTCATAGAAGTCACCTCCATAGCCTGGAAGTTCAACGTGATCATCCGGGAACAGACGGTCCTGAGGAGCCTATGGACCATAGGGGCTAGGATGAGGTCTTGGACCAACAAACGGTGGCCGGCGGGGACCACGGGATGGGGTGATGCCTCCCACATCACGCCAATCCACCATGTCTAGCAGAGCAGATCTCACAGGATACAGATCCCTTGTATCCATACATCCAGCTTGCACCGCAGGTGGAAACCGAGTCAATGTAGCCCAATGATCAGCACGGGTATTGAAAAGCTCCAGCCTCAAGGCCCGATTCTCTCGGTCCTTATCTTCGAGCATCTCGGCAGTGGTACGAGTTAATGAGTCCTCCTGAGTGGAGTCAGCATAGATAGCCTGAAGATACCCTTGCGCTCCCGGAAGTGAAGCTGGCATGTAACGGAAGTCGGTGTTCCGAAGCAGGCCAGTCCGGACTCGCATGATGGTCATCATGGAATAGGCAACATCCTGCACAACCATCTCAACAGTAACCCCGAGTCCATAGGAACAGTGAAGGGGCTCGGTAGATCCAGGATAGGAAGGAAATATCCTGACGGTGCAGAAATATTGGCTTTGATTAAAGTCTCGGAATTGCTCTTTGACGGTGTATTCGGGATACCAACGGTAACCCGTCTCGATCATTACCCGGACTAACATAGCAGTATGACCGGGCACGTCGAGGCACCGGGTCAGGCGAACCACTTGGTTTTGAACACGGTTGGCCATCTGAAAGCACAACCACAATGCAAAGACATTAGAATTTCTAGGGAAAATTGGACAGCATAACAGCTATAAATGCTCAGAAAAAGATTTGAGACATCCACAACAGTTTGCAATACCACTCAACAACATCATATCAAGGCTTTGATCCAATTAGCAACATACTAAAAATAGTAGAAACTGAACTGGGGCTTGTAACAACAATCCTAAAAGCTACTACAGATTAGTAACACGTGAACCTGATAGAAGAAGAGAGCCTAGTCCTTAACCCATGTTGAATGAGAAGAGAATGACTCAGATCAGAGGGCATAAGGTAAAGGAGTAAAAGAGCCTTACTTTCCCTCCCACAATCAATTCCCCTACATATAACTAAAGCATTTCTAGACTCGACATCGACCAGTTTGGCTCAACAAACCTACAGGTAATCCGGCTCTGATGCCAACGCTATCAGGACCCCGATTCCAAGCCACATCGATCTAGCCGGTAACACCTCATATCACTTTGCAGCCTCACGCACGGTATCCCACGGGTGTCGCCTTACCATGGCCTGGGACCGTTTGCGCCTTTTGGCTCACGTATATGATAGTGTTGCTAGCATCCATATGACAGAGAACCCGGGCCGACATGGCTAGTCGTGAACCCAAAGCGGCACAGACCTATGGAGACAGGAATACATGAATCACATCGAGCATGTCGGTCATCAGCGAGTGATTTCAGGCTGTAGCACTGGGCTAACAGGACTCCGGGGAACCCGGGCTGTAGCAGGCTAGGCAGGACTCCGGATATCACCGCGTGACATTTCCCTGAAGGGACAGACATAGGAACGAAGTGAAACACATGACGGCCAGTTAAGTGTCCTGAACAGTAGTGCTGGGCTAGCAGGACTCCGGTGAACCGGGCTGTAGCGGACTACTATGGCTCAAGGAACACTAGACTACATTTCCCCATAAGAAAGGCTGCCAAGGATAAACAACTAGATTGTCGGATCCCACTCATACCAAGCATTTCAATCATACACACAATATGCCCGATATGAGTACATACAACATGGCATCACAACAAAACTCTACAACTCAAGTACTTTATTTAAAGGCTCCAGAGAGCCATACATAACATGTTCATACAGATAGGGGTCACATGACCCGACACTCAAGTCATACAATCATACAAGCACATGCGGAAGCAACTAGTCTGAGTACAGACACTAGAAAGAAAGAAGGCTTCTCGAAGCCTGTCTATCTACATAGGTCCCTCCATGGCCAGGATCACGACCTGGGTGGCTAGTCACTCGTCGACGTCAAGGTCTACGTAGAACCCATCGGAGGGGGTGGTGTTGTCGTCTGAAAACAGTAATTAAGCAAACATGAGTACAAAGGTACTCAGCAAGTCTTACATTAGACCTCATTCTATTCTAAATTAGAACCTACTATACATGCTTATTCTCAAGAAGGTGGTGGGGTTATTGCAGCAAGCCAGCTTTGACTATTGGCTAAGCTATCCTACGGAACTCCACTAGTAAAATAGTTTTCGCACACGAGTCCACTACTCACCAACACAATACTCCACCGGGGATCCTCCCTCGTCATCCTATGAGAGGGCCATCCTCGGTACTCACACTTATCTTGAGTCTTTTAGTAGTATCCATTAACTTGTCTATGAACTGTATAGGCAACCAAGTAGTCCTTTACCGCGGACGCGGCTATTCGAATAGTTTTATACCCTGCATGGGTGTACTTCGTCATACACGCTTTCACCACTTACCGCCGTTTACACGACATGTACTCGACATCCTTCAAGCGGAGGCCCAACGAGGGTGTCGGCCACGGCCTACCTAAACACTCAAGCCTCTAGTCCAGGTTCATCGCCTATCCAGGTTCCATCCGCAGGGAGTCCGACCGAGGTTTCCACATACGGCCCCGAACAATGTGAACAGGGTTCCCGAGACACCAAACGGGTGAATCGGTACACCGTGCCACGGTGTATCTACCGCAACATAGCCCACCCCTAGGGTCAGCGCTACGCACGGCCGCCAACACATAACCTACAACACCAGAAACTATTTGCAACTCCTGGACAGAGTACTAAGGTATTTAAGAAGCCGAGAAGGTCAATTAAGGATCCCAATGCATGGTAGTAGCTGAATCTTAAATCACACATACAGATCTCAGTTCTTAGGGACGACCTCAATGAAACAACCCACCATGTACTCCTACATGGCCTCTCATCGACACCTTTACCAAAACATGTTCCACATAACCCTCACGTTACCGACGTAATCATTTCACTCTAGCCCATCACCCGGATGAACCAGACCTGGCACAACTCTAAGCATAGCAGGCATAGCAAAGTAGGAATCACATACATGGCTCAATCAACTCCTACACATGCTAGTGGGTTTCATCTAGTTACTGTGGCAATGACAGGTCATGCAGAGGATAAGTGTTCAACTACCATAGCACACAACAGTTTGAAACGCGTTGTCTTAATGCAGTAAACAAGAGCAGAAGCGGGAACATGGGTTGTATCGGAATGATCAATGGGTTGCTTGCCTGTTGTAGAGGTAGTAGGGTACTGCCCTTCAGACGGATACTCGGGGTTATCCTCGGAGGCAGAACCTACCACGAAAGACAAACTGAACATAATCAACACATGGCAATATGCAACAATATGATGCATGCTATGACATGGCAAGATGAAAGTGTCTTGGCCTAATGCAAGCTAAAACAGAAGGGAATGAACTCATTTGAATCAAAGATTCAAATATTAGCTCATTAAACATGGCCTTATTAGTGCATTACCTTATTCTGCTTAAACAGCAAGGTTAACTTGTTTTGTCATGCACGAAACCATTACGGATGGATAGATTGAATTTTTCTGATCATTTTTCATATATAAATCTTTGCATTTGGAGCTATGGTTGATTTTCTATGATTTTTAGAAGTTTTGACTATTTTCTAGAATTTCCTATTAATCAATAAATCCAGTAATTGAATTAACGCGTCAGCACTACGTCACTGTGACGTCAGCGGGTCAAAGGCGCCAGCCCAGGTCAAACCTAACTGGTGGGCCCCTTCTGTCAGTCTCTCAGCTAACTAACATAGTTGGTTAGTGTTTAGTTAGCACTAAACTGGGTTAGTTAGGCTCTGGGCCCACATGTCTGTGAGAGAGGGGTAGTTAACGACGTCATTAACCTCTAACAGAGTGATTAGCTCTAATTTAAACTAATCTAAATTAGTTAGGAGCCGGCCCCACCTATCAGTGTCTCAGGCGGAGTCAAACTGGGGTCAAACCCCTGGTCAGCGGGGTTAATCCCGCCGGCGTTGAGTCGCCGGCGAGGCCGAGACGGCGGAGAGCTTTGGAAATCGCCCACAGGCGACCAAATCGACCACGGTTTGGTCCTACGCGTAGCTGGGGCTCGCGCGCATCTAGTGGAGCAAGTGGGAGGAGCTGGGGTGGAGCGAACTCACCGGAATCGAGCTCCTGGCGGCGGCCAGAGCTCGGCCGTTGGTGGTTTTGCTGCTGCAGCAAGCTAGGGGGCAAACGGACGTTCTAGCGAGGCACTACGAGGTGCGGTGAGTGCGTTAGGCACCCGCGCTTGACCAAATGGCCACCGGAGTGACGCCGGCGTCGAGCTCGCGCGGCGGCGTGCTATAGTGAGAAAGGGGGCGGCGTCTACGATGAGCAAACGAAGCAGGGAAGAGGGGGGATCGATAGAGGAGCTCACGGCGGTTGCAGAACGCGTCTCAGCGGGCTCGGGGGAGGTCGGACGTCGTCGGGGCGTTGCCGGCGATCTCGGCGGACCAAGGAAGAAGAAGGCGTCGGGGAGGCGCTTGGAGACGTCCGGCGTCGCGTGAGTCGACGAGGAGGTCGAGGACAGCAGCGCTGAGCTAATGGGCTTGTCGGAGGGGCGAGGGGGTGGCTCTGGTGACGACTACGGCGAACGGCGGCGAGGATCGCGCTCGGCCATCGCGGGAGAGGGCGACGAGGGGGAGAGTGAGGGAGCAAGAGAGGGGAACGTGGGGGTCGGCGTGGCACCCCTGGACGCCTCCAGGGCGTCGGCAGAAGCAGGAGGTGGCCGGCGTGTGGCCGCGGGCGCCGGCCACGCGCTCCTCGTCCTCCTCGCGAGAGGAGGAGGACGACTGGCAAGGCCAGTCGGCTGGGCCGAGCCAGGTGGGCTGGGCCAGCACAGGTGAGGCCCAGGTGGTTTCCCTCTCTCTTTTTCTTATTTGTTTCTGTTTTCTATTTTTTTTCTGCAACTGTTGGGCTTTATTAAAAAATACTAAAACGTTTCCAAAAATCCTGAAAATAATTGTGGGCTCTGTTTAGAATATTTCCAATAGCAAACATTTATTTCCAGAATTATTTGAGCATTTAAATTATTTTATAGCATTTAAATGCCCAAAATCAAATACTTATGATTTAATTCAATGACCTTCTGTTGACCTAGAAAATTGTGCACCAATTTTGCCAGAGGTTCTAACCCAAGACAAAGAGAGTGAACTTTTTAGAAGGGCATTTCAGGTTCATTGAAAATAATTTTAGTAAACCCTAGTTGTTTCCAGGGGGGTGTTGGGGGTTCTGTCTTCCCCATTTCAAATTTAAGAGGAATTTAAACATGATGCACACTCTAATGCTTGAACTAACTAGGGTGTGACATCTTGGGTCAATAGTTGGGTTTGCCCGGCTCCTATGTTTTGGTGCCTTACGTTCCGCTATATCGGCTAAGGTAGCACTAGGAGAACTACTGCGATTGTGCCCCAGTTGAGCTGGGCTGAGCACCTCAGTAGAGAAAGCTAAAACTGACTGTCGTGATGAAGCGAGAGCTGGTCGCTGTTTGAGAGGTTCTTCGAGTCCCTAAAGACTTATGCCGCTTAGAGCGAGGAGTCGGCTTTGTCCGGCCAAGGTGTGGATAGTGCCCCGAATACTGTCTTCCGAATACCAGGGGCTTCGCCGAAATTTAAAATTATAGAATTCTATGGCTAAATGAGAGTGTTCAAGCATTATAGTCCGGTTGCCTTGTTCGTTGTGCCGAGCGCCTCCCTCGAAGGACCCAAACATGGGAAAAAGAGCGCTCAGGTTATCCCGAACACCCCAGCACTAGTGGCACGGGGGCAGAAGCCGACGACTCGCCATCTCTCAAATTTGATAAACGGCCGCACAGAAGGTAATATTTTAAATTCCAAAAGCATTGCTTAGCGCATATGAACAAGTTTTCAGCGCACAGGACAAAACGAGCGAGTTTTACTCAAATATTACATCCCTTGAACATTCATCCGCCATAAGGCGGGCACCCTTCAAAACGTCCTTATAATAATTCTCGGGTTTGCGATGCTCTTTCCCCGGCGGTGGCCCGTCCTTCACAAGCTTCTGAGCATCCAGCTTGCCCCAGTGCACCTTAGCACGGGCAAGGGCCCTACAGGCACCTTCGATGCAGACGGAGCGCTTGATGACTTCGAGCCTTGGACATGCCTCCACCAGCCGCCGCACTAGTCCGAAGTAGCTCCCAGGCAGAGCCTCTCCAGGCCACAGCCGAACTATGAGGCCCTTCATGGCCTCTTCGGCCACCTTGTGGAGCTCGACCAGCTGCTTCAGCTGGTCGCTCAGGTGCACAGGGTGTCCGGCCTCAGCATACTGAGACTAGAACACCTTCTCCGTCGAGCTGCCCTCCTCGGCTCGGTAGAATGCGGCGGCATCGGACACGCTAAGCGGAAGATCTGCGAATGCTCCTGGAGAGCTCCGGATTCGGGTAAGTAACAAGTAGCTCACTTTTATATCTTTGCTTTGCATAAAGAATGCCTTACCCGCCGCTATCTTTTTCACCGCATCCAACTCCTGGAGGGCCTGCTGGGATTCAGCCTTGGCAGACTTGGCATTTTCAATAGCTGCCGCGAGCTCGGATGCTCGCGTCTTTGAGTCAAGCTCCAAACTCTCATGTTTTTTCATGAGAGCCTGGAGCTCTTGCCGCACCTCGCCAACCTGGGCCTCTTACTTCTCCCGCTCGGTGCGCTCCGTGGCTGCCATCTTCTCGGCCTCGGACATCGCTTGCTTAAGGGTCGCCACCTCAGACGTGGCCCCTACAATAGCCACGATAATCCTGTCATTTTTTGCAATTGCACTTTTTATAAATTTCAATAAGGTATCTCTTACCTTCCTTCTCCTCGAGCTGCCGCTTGGCAAGCCGAGCTCTTGCTCGGACCGCTCGAGATCTTGTCTCAGCGTATCCACCTCCGCAGTTAGTGCGGCGGACGCTAGCAGCGAAGCCTGCATACGCATATTGACTCACTTTTTTGTTAGACTCCTGCGAATTTGATTTGATCCTCTATTTGGCTTTTCTTCCCGAACACCAAACAGAGCATCAGGGGCTACTGTCTATGCGGTAATATTTTTACATACTCTTTACTTACCTCAAAGCCTGTTAAAAGGCTGGCACAAGCTCCAGTCAGTCCGCTCTTGGCGGATTGAACCTTCTGGATCACCGCACTCATAACAGAGCGGTGCCCCTCGTCGATGGAGGTGCCGTTAAGCGCCTCCAACAAATTGTACGGTGCCTCTGGTTGGACGGAGGTCACTGGCTCGGCAGGCTTGCTCCTCTTGGAAGGAGGCCGCCTACCGGAGTCCGGAACCATTGAAGGTTCCAGCGTGGTGTCCGGCTCACAGCCGGACTTGGAGCCCTGGGGGGTTCCATCCCCTTTACTCCTGGAATCCGGGAGGTCGCCTTGCGGCGCCTCCGGGATCACCTCCTCCTGACTTGGAACCTGTTGGGACAACACTTCGGCGTCGTCCGTAGGGCAGGGGGAGGTAGCCGCCGAAAGTGAATTCACATCCGACGAATCCAGGGAGCCGCTCGACGACTCGTCGAGCCCGGCCCTGGGCGGACTGCATAAATCATACTCGATGTAAGGAAAAGCTGTGCAATAAAGGAATACTATGAATTACTATGGTATCCGGATACTTACGATTTCGCCGGGCGCTTGGCCCTGTGAGGCCACTCCCCTTCGTCGTCGTCAGCGTCGGGGGAGTAGTCCGGAGGAAGGGTCTTTCCCTTCTTGGACCCTTCGACCTCCCCGGTCGGGGCGGCCTTCCTTTTCTTTCCTCCCCCCATTGGAGGGGGAGAGGTTTCTTCTCCCTCCTCCTCGTCTTCATGGGAGGAGCGCGTCTCGGATTCGTCGGATGATGAATCCGACACCTCCAGGCGCCGGGCACTCTTTCGAGTCCCTGTGGCCTTCTTCTTGGCCTTCTTCTCCGGCACCACATAGGGTGCCGGAACCAGCAGCTTCGCTAAGCAAGCATCGGCTGGGTCTTCGGGCAAAGGGGCCGGATAGTCGATCTGTCCGGACTTCGCCTGCCAACCCTGTCAAAGGAAAGGGAGCTTAGATCCCGCATAGAGTCAAACTATGGAAAACTAATATCCTGTAAAAGGTAAAAATAGCTTACCGCACTAGTGTGACGCTGCGTGCTGAATCCGCGGTCCTCGGAAGCGGATGCAGGAGCCTCAGCGCCCTTGAATAGCACCTTCCAGGCGTCTTCGTATGTCGTGTCGAAGAGCCTGTTCAGAGTTTGGTGCTGCGCCGGGTCGAACTGCCATAGATCGAAAGCCCGTTGTTGACACGGGAGGATCCGGCGGATGAGCATAACCTGGACTACGTTGACGAGCTTGAGCTGCTTGTTCACCAGGGTTTGGATGCATTTTTGTAGTCCGGTTACCTCACCTTTGTTGCCCCACGACAGGCCCGTCTCTTTCCAGGACGTGAGCCACGTAGGGGGTCCGGACCGGAACTCGAGGGCAGCAACCCATTCAGGGTCGCGCGGCTCGATGATGTAAAACCACCCCGATTGCCACCCCTTCAGGGTCTCCACAAAGGAGCCCTTGAGCCATAGGACATTGGCCATCTTGCCCGCCATGGCACCTCCGCGCTCCGCCTGGTTGCCGCGCACCACCTTCGGCTTGACATTGAAGGTCTTGAGCCATAGGCCGAAATGGGGGCGGATGCAGAGGAAAACCTCACACACGACGATAAAACGCCGAAATATTGAGGATGAAGTTCGGGGCCAGATCGTGGAAATCCAGGCCATAGTAGAACATGAGCCCCCGGACGAATGGGTGGAGAGGAAAGCCCAGTCCGCGGAGGAAATGGGGAAGGAACACTACCCTCTCATGGGGCCTTGGGGTGGGGAGGAGCTGCCCCTCTTCGGGAAGCCGGTGCGCGATGTCGTTGGACAAGTATCCGGCCTTCCTCAGTTTTTTGATGTGCCCCTCCGTGACGGACGAGTCCATCCACTTGCCTCCCGCTCCGGACATGGCTGGAGAAGGTCGAGGTGGGAAGTGCGGACTTGGGCGCTGGAGCTTGAGTACGCGGAAGATGGATAGGCAAAGGAGGAAGAAGGCGTAGGTGAAAAGGTGGATCCTTATCCCCTTATATGGGCGGATGCGGCTATGCGTCCCCACCAGCCTGATAAAACTCGCTTATCTCCCAAGCACCGTAATCAATGGCGCGGTTGGGTTACCCACGTCCGTATTGATGAGAATCCCGTAAATAAAGGGGACACGATCTTTGCTTTAACAAGACGTGCCAAGGAAACCGCCTCGCAAAATGCGCTGAGGTGGGGGAGTAAAAACGATTCGAATAAAGGCTTGGCCATAGTGTGATATCACGCTACGGAATACGTCAGCAGATTAGATTTGTGTAAATATTATTCTCTCTATGGCAATATGTGGAAACTTATTTTGCAGAGCCAGACACTGTCTTTTGTGTTCAAAATCTTCCATGAAGTACTTGGAGGAGGAACCCGCCTTGCAATGCCAAAGACAATCTGCGCACCGGACTCGTCGTCATTGAAGCCTGGTTCAGGGGCTACTGAGGGAGTCCTGGATTAGGGGGTGTCCGGATAGCCGGACTATACCTTCAGCCGGACTCCTGAACTATGAAGATACAAGATTGAAGACTTCGTCTCGTGTCCGGAAGGGACTTGGCGTGGAAGGCAAGCTTGGTGATACGGATATGTAGATCTCCTACCATTGTAACCGACTCTGTGTAACCCTAACCCTCTCCGATGTCTATATAAATCGGAGGGTTTTAGTCCGTAGGACAACACAATAATCATACCATAGGCTAGCTTCTAGGGTTTAGCCTCCTTGATCTCGTGGTAGATCTACTCTTGTACTACCCATATCATCAATATTAATCAAGCAGGACATAGGGTTTTACCTCCATCAAGAGGGCCCGAACCTGGGTAAAACATCGTGTCCCCTACCTCCTGTTACCATCCACCTAGACGTACAGTTCGGGACCCCTACCCGAGATCCGCCGATTTTGACATCGACACCCCTCCCCATCAACGGGACCCCCATTTCGACCGTAGGAGGTCCGTTTCGTCCGTTTTGCGGTACGCCACACCCCTCCCGATCAACAGGACCCCCGTTTCGACCGTAGGAGGTCCGTTTCCTCCGTTCTGCGGTACGCCAGGCCTCGTTTCCATCGCCTATTCCGTCCAGACCCTCCCGATGAACACGACCACGCATTCCATTGCCTCCCCATGAACACGACGACGACGCTGTTTCTCCGTTCCGACCCAGCCATGTACACGAGCCCTGGCCATACGTATGCGCGAGTAGGCGTTCGAGACCCCGCCCGTATGTACACATACGTGGCCGTATTTTCTTTCTTGCACCCTGGCCACTTTATGTACGTGTACATGCTACGTGCGCGCCTCTACTACGACACGTGCGCGCCTCTACATCGACCAGTATATATGTACGTACACGTTCACGACCAGAATGACAACGCTACGTACGCTTCGACCAGGTGGGTCCCGACTGTCAGGCACTTCATTGCCTGCGGAGATGTAGCTGGTGGGTCCCAGCAGTCAGGGGAAGAAATACGGTGGCCCGTCCGGTGGGTCCCCGCTGTGAGGTGGAGGAATAATTATTTTGCACGTAATAAGGAGGCACTTCCTTGCTGCGGCCGCAGACCCAGCTGTCAGCCTCTCCACGTACAGTCCACGTCCGATGGAAGCCGTTCCTTGACCACGTTGACCACGCCGCGCCGAGCGCACCAGGGTGATGGACGACGGCGAGGCCTAGGAAGGGGACGGCGCGGAGCCGGGGAAGACGCGGCAGTGGATGCCCACGCGTAGAGGAGTACGAGGGTTCACTGGTTCGCTGCGGTGTGAGGCTGCCGTCGCCGCAGAATAACAGGGGGTGTGGGTGAGTAGAGGGATGGCCTGGCCAGCGGTGGGAGTAGTAGGGGGCGGTGAGGCCTCCGCCGCATCGCAACCGGCCACGGGAGGCAGGAGCACGAGGCACGACCGACGCTGGTTTGGGCGGCTGGAGCAAGAAGACCAGAGGTTGAAGAAGCACTACGGCCGTTGGATGGACATCGTACGGTCACTGGAGCTAGAATTGTGCATATTGACTAAGTTGACAAAGCCCTCCGTCCCCGTCAACTTAGTAGGCCCACAAGTCAATCTCCCACCAAGGTGGGTCCCAGCTAGCAGGGGGTATTCATTTTTTTGTGCGTAATAAGGAGGCACTTCCTTGCGTGCGAAGATATAGCTGGTGGGTCCGAGCTGTCAGCGGCCGTAACGTTTTTTCATGAAATACAGAGGCCCTTTCGGTGGGTCCCTGATGTCAGGTGGAGGAATCATTATTTTGCGCGTAATAAGGAGGCATTTCCTTGCGTGCGGCCGTGGACCCAGCTGTCGGCCTCTCCACGTAAAGTCCACTTCAGATGCATGTCGGTCGTTGACCACGTTGACCAGGCTGCGCCGAGAGCACCAGCGCGGTGGACGACGGCGAGACCTAGGAAGGGAATGACACGAAGGTAGGGAAGACTCGGCCGTTGTTTTTGTTTCCCACGCGGAGGGGAGTACGACTGTACGAGGGTATACTGGTTCGTCTGCCGTCGCCGAAGAATAACAACAGGTGTGGGTGAGTAGAGGGATGGCTAGGCCAGCGATGGGAGTACGGTGGGGCGGTGAGGCCTGCACGGCAGCAGAGCCGGCCGCGGGGAGGAGGGAGCAGGCAGTCCCGCCGGCGCCTGTTTGTGCGGCTGGAGCAGGAAAAGCAGAGATTGAAGAAGCACGACGGCCGTTGGATGGCCATCCAATAGTCACTGCTTGTGCGTCAACCTTTTTTTAGGAAAGCCTCAAATCTGTGGAAAATAGAATACAACCCATCTGCCATTATTTCTAATAATTTACAGCCCATTTGCTAATCATTAAGGTTTTTTTGGAGCCCATATTCTTTTTGTTAGCATTACAGCCCATATTGTGGCCATGGTTAAAAAATGATACGGAATTTTGTATATTTCGGTGCGGTCCGAACTGTTTTTAATCCCGAAATTTCGACTCACATTCAAACTGATTTTAAAAATAAATGTATATCAATATAAAATCCAACAAATTCTCCACGCATAAAAATTAATGTAATTTCAAATCTCGAAATGAAAAAAAGATATTTGAAACTAATTGCCGGTTTGATGTGTTTTAAAAATGTACAGCCCATTTCTCATTACTGGTGGGCCATTTTCTCGGCCAGCCGAATGAAAGCTCTCCTCGTCGTGAAAGATTTGCAGCCCAACAGACCTGACAAAGCGACTTACTTGGCAAATCACAAAAAAACTAGGATGTGGCCGTGGACCCAGCTGCCAGCCTCTCCACGCACAATACTCTTTCGATGGAATGTCGTTGACCATGTTGACCATGCCGCGCCGAGAGCACCAAGGTGGTGGACGACAGCGAGGCCTAGGAAGGGGACGACACGGAGCCTGGTAAGATGCGGCAGTGGATGCCCACGCGGAGAGGAGTACGAGGGTTCACTGGTTCGGCTGTGGTGTGAGGATGCCGTCGCCGCAGGGCCTAGCTAGCGGTGGGAGTAGTAGGGGGCGATGAGGCCTCATCGGCAGCATAGCCGGCCACTGGAGGCAGGAGCAGGCGGTCTCCCCGACGCTGGTTTGGGCGGCTGGTGCAAGAAGAGCAGCAATTGAAGAAGCAGCAGGACCGTTCGATTCAAATCCAACAGTTACTGCTGATAGAATCGTTTGTTGACTAAGTTGACAAGCCCTGCGTACGCGTCAACTTACTATGCCCACAGCTCAGCCTCCCAACCGGTGCGCCCCAGATGTCAGTGCGGCCAGGCTAGCAGAGGGAGTAGGGTGGGCCGGGGAAGCCTGCGCGGCATCACAGCGGGCCACCAGAGGAGGGAGCAGGCAGTCCCGCCGGTGCTAGTTTAGGCGGCTGGAGCAGGAAGATCAAAGATTAAAGAAGCACGTCGGCTATTGGATGGACATCCAACACTAACTGCTGCTAGAATCGTGTGTTCACTGACAAAGCCTTGCGTAAACAAGTCAGCCTCGAAATCCGTGGCGTGTACATCCCATTTGCTATTATTTTTATAACTTTTACTCATTTTCTAATTCATATGGAATTTATTGCAGGATGTTTTCCATTTTTAGAATTGCTGGCCATTTTCTGGTCAGTACCAGGCTCAAAAAATTAACTAAATATGTGGGAAATTTTGAAAATTCGCAAATTTTTGCTGGGGAACGAAATATTCTTAATCCAAAAATTAATAGCCATAGTAAAACAAATTTAAAAATAAATTAGTACTATGTCATGTTAAATCCAATGAAATACGTATAAGATATCAGTGAAGAACAAAAACAAAAAAAAGAAACTTATATCCCATTTGCTATTTTTTTTGGAATTTTCAACCCCTTTTGATATTACTTTTAACAAACATTGACCATACTCTTAACCCAGGCCGGAATGCATCCCTCCTCGTCTTGAAAGATTTGTAGCCCAGTAATTCGGAGAAAACAAATAGGCCTAGCTTGGGTATTCTTCAAAAAGAAATACCGGGCTACCTATTTTCCCAAAGAACTGGTGCATGAGCATTTAGCTTTATTTATTTATTTACTTATTTATGTTTAGGGGACCATGAGCATGTACCTGGGCTGGATTCATGTGAGAGCCTCCCATCCAGTTAATTATGGGCTTCTCTATTGGGCCTTCATCAGTGGGCTGCATGTTATCAACAAGTGGAAAATGTGTTCTGAGTTTAAAAAAAAAGTGTTCCGTACGATAAATAGTATGCGCTACGTACGGTACGGGGCACTAAAGGATCAAATCATGCAACGACTTCCAAAACATTGTGTTTGTCGTTCTAACAACACATTTATTCAACCAACAGATGAAATATACTACTGATTGTACATTGAAAACAGCAGCAGCAGCAGCAACCAGGGCTGGGGGTGCAACAGAAGCAGAAGCAGGCCAGAAGAGTGAAGATGCAGCTCTCTCTTCCAAACCAAACATCAGCCATCATTACAAAAGGGCTACCAAAAAAGAACAAGTGTATGCATCAAACTAAATAAAGTTCCTACTACACCAAGTGTACGCATCTAACTAACTGGCTTAGTTAGACGTTACTATTTATTAAGCTGTGGAGATTGGCTGACGGCTTGAACCAGATGGGTGCCTGATGGGGGAAACTCCAGCCAGCAGGTCAAAGTATGATACTTGTGACCCTCTCTCCTACTTTGGGCTGCAGAGCGTGGCGGCACATATCAGGGTATGGTGCATGCAGAGACGCATGGTATGCTGTGTACACACAGTTTTGCCTGATGAACGAAACCGCACTGCCATCATGATCCTTGCCGTCGGTTATCTCCTGGTTAATCAGATAATTCAGTCCGACAAACAGAGAGCGTGTACCAAGGCTACTTACCAGCCTCCAGTCAAAAATTCCTGAAGGCCCAGAGAAGCTGGGATCCTGCTCAAAGACCTTGCAGTGACTATGATTGTATTCCGCGAAACAACACGTCCGGTACGTGCGAACGATCATCAATCTTTCGCCGTCGTCTGATCGAGCCAGGAACCACCTGCAACTGCCATGCCGCTTTTCTTTGAAAGGTTCTGGGATTAGGAAGGGTTGGGACACCAGGCAGCCTACAACATCATATCAAGTTGGAGTCAAATAAAAAAGGGCTCTTGGTTTAGTTAATCTTAAGAATAGCATGTTATGAGCATGAATATTTTTTCAGCAAATGTTGACAGTAATATAAGCAAGCCATCATGATATCATAGGAAAGTAACATACTGCTGTAACAGCCGTTTGTAGCGATGACTGGAGTAGGCCAGCAATACGTCCAGCCATAGAAGGAGTCGACAGCGTAAATGAAGCCCTTGTGTTCAATGGCATCAGAGAACCATGGAGGATGTATGATCCTGCGATGGATGTGCAGATTTATCCACTTACCGCAGTGACCTGTCAGATAGGCGAGACCGCGGTTGAAGAACGCAATTAGCCTGAAGTCTTTATAATTCGCAGATCTTGTGGGCACTTGGCAGATTACAACCTTGAGCAAATCAAACTTGGTATCATGTTGGCTACTGTAAGATTCCGAGTATTCTAGGCCGCGGTGCCAAAGCAATGCAGTGTTAATCGAAGGAAGGGGGATCAATCGCCGGGTGTAGACCTCCATGAGCATCCAGCTGCCGCCACCGTCGACGAGCACCATCAAAGACGTGTTCATGCCGACCTAGTACATACCATTAATGTAGTTGAGGCTGACGGGGATCGGATCGCAGTCAAGGGGGTTGATGCTTGCCACCCTACGATCGTTATGCTGCGTGACACGCCATTTCTGAAGATCAGGCGGCATCAGCAAGCAAGGAGCTGGCTTAAAAAGCTCCGGCCTGATGGCTTTGAGTAAATGATACAGCCCTGACGAGCACGCGGCGAGCGGCATGGTACTGAGATTGTCCACACGCGAAACAATGAGCTTGATTACCTCTATGGGGAGCGAATTCCAGCCACTCTTTCGAACGAGGGGGGGAGGCGCCTTAGCGGGGATGGAAGATTGGACGAGATTATGTGCGGACAAAGATGGAGAAGCAAATATGTGCTGCGGGAAGTGGACAGGTGATGATGACTACAGCACGCCGCTTGACTTACGAGACAGATACCAGCAGTGTAGGGTCATGTCGATGCCAGACAACTTGCTTGAGTGATCACAGTACTGGTACTCCCTACAGTGCTATGCCCTAACTTGCTTGAGTAGAGTAGTAGAGTAGGACTCACTCTACTACTAGCACCGGAGGAGTAGTATATTCTAATCTAAAATAGTTACAAACTTCAATGCCCGAGCGTGGAACGACTACGAACCATGCTCAAAGACCGTGTCTACGTGGTGTTTGGACATGGGCGACAACCTCAACGCCAATGGTGCTGCTCCTGTTGCACAGTATGTGTTTTTGTCCTTCCTGTTCGAAATCGTGGTAGAATTCATGTTTCTACTCTGTATCCTACTACTATGCTAGTCCACATTATTAGTTTCATCTCTGTTATAGCCGTCATGATTTATTTTGTGCTTATTCGGATTAAATCTCGTAGTAACTTGCTCATATATTCAACTGGCGCAACGTCCCCTACAGCCACTCCCGTTTCATGGACGACCTGGTCGATGTTGGAATTTTGCTAGTAGGCCTTTATAAGGTGAGCTCTTCTACCACTTGTATGAGCATGAGAAGAGGAGACCTACACGCGCGCTCCTCCTCCTCGCTTGCCTCGCCACGCCACGCCTCGTCACGACGTGCCGCGGGTTGCGGGATTGAGCCGAGCCGAGGACAAAGCTATACTCCCATGACCTACCCGACCCGCACTATATAGTTTCTCACCACCGTTCTAGATCATTGCGCCTCCAAGAAAGTCTTCTCCATCCCTCCTTTTGGTGTGCACCGGGAGAAGGGACAGCAGGCCTCGGGAACCCCGCCTCTCGTGATCCTGTACGGGAGAGGGGCGATCAGGTTTTTGGGGAGGGCACTCGCGCGACTGCTGGCAGCAACGACTTCGCGAACGACGACTTCTTCCCCGACCTCGGCAACCTCATCCTCGACGACATGGGCGACAACATCGATGCCGGCGGTGCTGCTCCCGCTGCACCGTATGTGATTCTATCCTTCCTGTTCGAGATCGTGGTAGAATTCATGTTTCTAGTATGTGATCTGTTCATCTGCTATGCTCGTTCACATGATTAGTTTAATATCTGTCAATGCTGTCATGATCTATTTCCTATTTATTCGGATTAAATATCATAGTAATTTGCTCATATTTCCAACAATCCAAAAACCTGATAATAGGCCCTTCATCCACTGCTATGAGTGCCCGATGCCGTTTTGTGGCTCGCCGGCGAACATGGTGCATCACCTCACGGATGCGTGCAGCAATCACTGCTGGCCCTTGGCGGAGAACATCAAGTATGAGACATGCTACCCGTTCACCATGCCGGAGTCGCTGGAGGATCACCGCCGCCTGCTAGTCTCGGAGGAGGACGACAGCGTCTTCCTCTTGATCGTGGGCACCGGCGAGGCCCGAGCAGGCCGCCGCCCCGTCTCTGTAATTTGTGTCAGGGGCGATGCCGCTGACGCTGACACTGACATGAGGCCGATGTACGGGTGCGTGGTCAGTGTTACTACCCCTCCGGGTTGCGTGGGCGACGACACCGGCCACATCGAATGGACTTGGACTCTGGGGAGATGGGACTATCCCGCCAATGTGGACTTGGAAAACCCATGGCATCTTTTACCCACCCATGCGGTGCATGGGGACTCCAAGGAGGTTCACCTGGACATACGCATTATCAAGTTAAATGTTGATCATTAGTCTTCGCTCAATGTAATCCGCTGTCTAAGCATGTGGAGACTTCCATGCAGGATCTTGCTCTATTGGAGTATCACGCATGAATAAAAGTGTATCCTTTTATGGTTTAGTCTAGAATCTTCCATGTATGAATTTTTACTACAGTACTGGTGAAAGACTTACGATGAACCATTTCTTACATCTCCTCTGCCCACTTGCAAGTCATCCTGATTTAATCCCTCCGTCTAGGTGTATAAGGGCATGGTTAATATTACTTAATAGTATAGCCAACTGTTGACTATAAGAAAGTGCCATGTCATCTGTAGCCAACATGTATAACAATCGATACTCAAAAACTAATTCTTAAAGATCATTTCTTGCAAAGCACAATAAGTGTTATTTCTTCACAAGTTTTGGATGCAGGTTGAACAGTTGAACGCTTTTGTTTGCAAAAGATACCTTTTTATCTATTTCACCCGGATGTTTGTGAGCTCTAGAGATGAAATAATATCCAAAGAAACCTATCGATACCCGTTACACATGAGATGACCCCCACATCCTTTGTCAAAATAAACAACTCCCCGATCAATGCATTTCACTCTTCGGTGGACGACGCAGTGGACGGCGCAGTACTATTCGATTTGACAACTACAACCAGTATATTATAAAAAACAAAGAAGAGTAGTAGAGATAGAGATAAGAATAGAGACTAGGGAGGAGCACCATCTACTACTTCGTGGGCTACTCTTGCGCTCCATTCGGCAGCCGCAACGTCCCCTATAGCCACTCCCTCCTGCGCTCCATTCGGCGGGCGCTGTTGAAATTTGGGGAGCGCACTCTCGCGACTGCTAGCAGCGACGACTTCACCGACGACGACTTCTTCCCCGACCTCGGCAACCTCTTCCTCAACGACATGGGCGACAACCTCAATACCAATGGTGCTGCTCCCGTTGCACCGTATGTGTTTCTGTCCTTCCTGTTTGAAATCGTGGTAGAATTCATGTTTCTAGTCTGTGTCCTAGATTCGATCTATTCATCTACTATGCTAGTCCGCATGATTAGTTTAATCTCTGTTATAGCCGTCATGATTTATTTTGTAGTAAATCTCGTAGTAACTTGCTCATATATTCAACTGGCGGAACATCCCCTACAGCCACTCCCGTTTCATGGACGGCCTGGTCGATGCCTCCAAGGAGCCCTTCGTCTACTGCTATGAGTGCCCGGTGCCGTTTTGTGGCTCGCCGGTGGACATGGTGCATCACCTCACGGATGCGTGCGGCAATCACTGCTGGCCCTTGGCGGAGAACATCAAGTACGAGACATGCTACCCGTTCACCGTGCCGGAGTCGCTGGAGGATCAATGCCGCCTGCTAGTCTCGAAGGAGGACGACAGCGTCTTCCTCTTGATCGTGGCCATCGGCGAGGCCCGCGCAGGCCGCCGCCACATCTCTGTAGTGTGTGTCAGGGGCGACGCCGCTGACGCTGACACTAACACGAGGCTGATGTACGGGTGCGTGCTCACTATTACTACGGAGGTACGTGGGCGGTGACACTGGCTACGCCGAGTATACTTGGACTCTACCGAGCTGGGACCTTCCCGCCGATGTCGACATGGAAAGCCCATGGTGTTATTTGGACTCCAACAATGTGCACGGGGACTCCAAGGAGGTTCACCTGGACATCTGCATTTTCAAGTTAATTGTTGATCATTAGTCTTCACTCAATGTAATCCGCTGTCTAAGCATGTGGAGACTTCCATGCATGATCTTGCTCTATTGGAGTATCGCACATGAATAAAAGTGTATCCATTTATGATTTAGTCTAGAATCTTCCATGTATGAATTTTTACTACAGTACTGGTGAAAGACTTATGATGAACCATTTCTTACATATCCTCTGCCCCCTCTCAAGTCATCCTGATTTAATCCCTCCGTCTAGCTGTATAAGGGCATGGTTAATACTTAAATAGTATAGCCAACTGTTGGCTATAAGAAAGTGCCATGTCATCTGTAGCCAACATGTATAACAATGGATACTCAAAAACTAATTCTTGAAGATCATTTCTTGCAAAGCACAATAAGAGTTATTTCTTCACAAGTTTTGGATGCAGGTTGAACAGTTGAATTTTTTGTTTGCAAAAGATACTTTTTATCTATTTCACATGGATGTTTGTGAGCTCTAGAGATGAAATAATATCCAAACAAACCTATCCAAATGAACTAACCGAGGCATCTCCATCTAAATTTACTCTTTCAAGTCGTGTGTGGTCCCTTCATCGTGAAAATGCTCTGGCCGTCGCATTGATTTGCATGCATGGATAGCACCACCATATTTTCAAAGGAGGAGCGAGCTCTATATTTCAGCCAAGGCATGCATGATTTGATGAATTATGGTTGGGCATGCATGTAGAAAAGGGAGGAGAGTAATTTGCATATGAGGGATTAAAGGAAGGGAGGCCAGCGGCTAGGCATTCAAAGGAGGCTGCATGCAAGATTACACGGGATCCAGATACTAGTCCCAAAATCAGTTCCTCTTTTTGCGGACACGCCTTGGTATGAAAGATTGACAAGTTAGGCCCTGTAAAAATGGATAGAGGGAGTAGTAGTACATGTAGAGGGCGGTGCTGCACGGGAGTCTCACCTCTCACCCCGCTCGTGGCGCGGCAGTGAAGCCGTCATATCACAAAACCCAACCACTCCCAGTAATAAGTGGCCTGGTAAAATAAACGGACAAGCAACCATCACATCCCTCCGTCTTTTTTGCATTTCATCTCTCTGCATTTACTTTCTCCGGTTCATCTCGCACACTCGATCCCTAGCTACTACTCCTAGGGCCAGTTCTTTTGGCGGCTTCCCCAGCTTTTCCCACAAGACTAGTCATAGTGGAGAGTAACAATAAGGCGCCTCACTCATTTATTTGGGCTTCTAAACTACTATTCCGTCCTGGTTTATTCCTCACCATTGTAATTTGTGCTAAATTATGACCAAAGATTTAACTGGTTTATTCCTCACCATTATAATTTGTGCTAAATTTTGACCAAAAATTTGACACAGATTACAATGGGGACCAATAAACCAGGACGAAGGTAGTAGTTATGGGATTACTAATCTATAAGCCTAAAAGAACAAGCCCCTGGTACTCCTACTAGTAGTAGTACTCAAGTTGGAATTCCAATTGCACGGCACAACCTGTTAGGCAAAAAATTCGATACAGGGTGTAGGAAGCGGTTTGGGAATTTGCATGCCTTTCCAACTAGTGAGATACTCCGTACAAAGTACGACAGAGAAATAACCACAGAGAAGGAAGCTAAAAGTAAACAATCAAACGAGCATTTTTGCATTTGTTTTGCATTGAATCATTTCACAAGCTTGTCTAGTGTTGTTTTTCCACTTTTACAAAAACCGCATCGTAATGTTAAAACGTGCATTTGCACGTACATAAGTAATAGTAGTACTCCCTTCATCTAGGTGTATAAGTCTTCCCTCCTTCTTGGTCACGGTGCACAACCGAAGATGACTTATTGACCTGGACGGAGGGAGTAGCACAGCCTGCAAGCATATATCGAGAGAGACGTGTAGTGTGATAGTATATAGTAAAGTTTGTGCTATATGCACGTACTTGCAAAATGCGTACGAATACACAAGGTTTCCAAACTTTCCCTTTTACATACTTAATTAAGGACGCTAAAAATTCCTGAACGTTCGGGATTTATCATTTGCGTCCCAAAACTAATGAGATCGCCTTACGAAACAAAAATTATACTCCTCCTAAAAGCCACGGCGCTCGCAGGAGCGCTTGCGGCACGCCACGAGTGCCCTGGTGCGCGTCCGTTTCCCAGCGCGCCGACACAACGCCTCTTCCCCAGCCTCGCAACTCGCGAGGTGCTCATTGGCGGCTTACCGGCGGGCGAGCGCGATCTCACCGGTGTGGTGATCCGGCGCCAACAGGTACTCCTCCTCGCTGGAAGCATGCACCTGGTCCATGTACCGCCAAGTGTAGATGAGGCGCTTGGGCCCGACTGCACTTAGGGCGTCGGCACGGGCGTCCTCCGCCACCCTCATGGCCCTCGCACGAGCCTTCTGCCAAAGAGCCAATTGCCCGACTCTCTCGGACGCGACATAGGCCTCCCAGGCAGCTTGTTCCGCGGTGCGCTTCTCTTCCTCGGCCTTCTTCTCCACCTCTATTTTGGCGCACTCTTCTGGAGGCAAAGCCTCCCACGAGGTGACATCCATTTCTTTCCAAAGCTCCTCAAGGCTGGGGGGCTCGGCGGGCGGCGCGGCGTTCTCCTCGTAGCGGGGAGCCAACGCGTCCTCCGGCGCACGTGCTGGTGAGATTGGGAATGCCGACGCGTCCACCTTGACGCGTCGCAGCAAGGAGCGGAACACCGACGCGTCCTCGTCGACTAGTGGCGGCGAGGAACGGAATGCCGACGCATCGCGTTGCGGCGAGGAGCGGAACGCCGACGCGTCCTCCTCGACTAGTGGCGGCGAGGAACGGAACGGCGACGCGTCGCGTAGCGGCGAGGAGCGGAACACCGACGCGTCCTCCTCGACTAGTGGCGGCGAGGAACGAAACGGCGATGCGTGACCGTCCGCACGGTGCAGCGAGGGGCTCCTAGGGCTTGGGAGGGGCGATGCCATGGTGGTCGACGTGAGAGGGAGGGGGAGGAGATAGCGATGAACGTGAACATGAGGGGGAGGAGATAGCGATGTCGTGGGAGGCGCAGTATTTATAGCGAGCAATGGCACACCTACGTAAGATATGGACTGAGCTGCACTGACTTAACTGCAGGTCTAGTTGCATCACTGACATGTGGGCCAGACCCCTGTTGGGCCCATATGTCAGTGACCGAATGCACCTGCAGTTAAGTAACAGCTACGTGGGCATATTTGTTGGAGTAAATTACGAGGGAGCGAAGGGGTGGAAATATTGCTGGTCACAATGGATTGGACG
>NC_041382.1:735497520-735608061 GCF_002162155.2 Triticum dicoccoides
ATGCAGATTTTTTCACACGGGGTGGAGTGGTGGGACCGCCGGAGGGAGAAGGGGAGTTTGTCAGGCATATTGTTTCCACACATGGAGAGGAAAAGATTTGGAGACGAACGGGCTTCCAGCAGGTATGGGGAACGGTGCATAATAAGTCATCTTGCATGCCGGGCTAGGTATAGTCTCAAGTCATTAAAAACAAACACGCCCACACATATTCATATTTCAAGGTGCACTAAATTATTGCATGTGATGATTAAGGCTGGCCATAATGGTGGTATCTTAGCTGGTATCATGCACACGGGAATAGCAAACATGCTGATGTGGCAAAGAATTAAAGAAGAGAGGGGGTTAGAGTAACTAGTGTTCATGCATGCATTGGTAAACACATTTTTTTGTGGAGAACGACAACACTAGTTGAGTACTTTTGCAGACTTCAAAAACTATTCCACAATGTGTCAACATTCACAATGTCAAATCAATATTTTTACACTCATTATAAAACGTAGTTCTTATACTCATTATAATCAGTACTCCCTCCGTCTAGGTGAGCAAGTCATCTTAGATTGTGCACTGTGACCAAGGAGGAGGGAAAAACGAGAGATCTTAATGTTTATTTGCTAATTAATAGCATTGCATGCAATGAACTAACCACTGCATGTCGTGTTTGGTAGTCTCAAGTCATTAAAAGCATGCATACCCACATCTCCTATTGGTTGATATGTCATGAAACAAGAAACGAGGTAGAAGTTAATGCACTGCGCCTAAGTGTTTTGGGAATATTGTATCAAATGAGTGTACTGGTGTGGCTGGTTAATTAATATAAGGTGGTGTTCAAAAAAAAAGTATAAATTTGGTCAAACATTTTGCAACCGGTTGACGGGAGTAAAAAGGACCAGAGGGAGTATCATGCATGCGGAGTAGGCAAAAAAATTGCTTGTCTAAAAAAAGGCAATTTTTTTTTCTCATTTATAGCCGGTCGAAGTCTCCAAGGGAGCGACCGCGCGAGGGAGGCGAAGGTCGTGGGAGGCGCGACGTTTGACGGAATTAAGTGAAGTTACATCCACGCGCCGGCATGGCATGCGAACAGGCAGAAGCTATACCGTCAGGCCTACAATATGGGTCTAGTAGACATGACATCTAGTGGGTCCCGCATAGTTCTCGAGAACTCTTTGGGGGCTTGCAGCCGTTTATCCACCGGGCAAGCCAGCAACCCCACGCCGTTCGCACGCCCTACTCGTCCCCATCTTCTACCTTACAACAGTTCGCTCCCAGTCGTCCCGTCCTTTCACATTAGTTCGCTCCCAGTCGTCCCGTCCTTTCACATTAGTTCGCTCCCAGTTTTTTTTGCGGGGTACAACAGTTCAACTTCTCCTAACCCTCCTCCAAAATCCATGGCCTCCCAAATCTCCATGGTCGCCGCTGAGTACCAGGTTAGAGCCATCACCGCGATCAGTTCATCGTCATCTATACACGTGGATCCGAGACGGTGAAAGCATGGCTTGCTCGCTTCCTACACATGTTCAACAGTTCAACGGATGAGTGGGTCGCTGGGCTAGATGTTGAGTACACCACAGTCCTGGGACGAGAGAAGGATCTAAAGGACGAAGAGAGGAAGAAGCCCGTCGTGATCCAGGTTTGCGTACATAACGTTTGCTTTGTCTACCACATATGCCATGCCGACGTTGAGTGCCAGGATTTTAAGAACTTCCTCAAGGACAAAAGAGTGAAATTCGTTACTGTAGGCTTTAAGAACGACAATGACGTCCTGCGTCGGATAGGTCTTGTTGTAGGCCAGCCCTTTGATCTCTAGAAGGCAAGCCTGGTGTCCTCCTCTCAACCTTCAATGCTGACCCTGGCAGCAACCATGATTGATCCTTCGTACGCTAAACTGAAGAAACCTCATCACGAGTTTCATCATGCATGGGAGTCGAAGACATTAGATGAAGATCACATCCTGTACGCAGCAATGGATGCCTACCTTTGTTTAAATATCTACAAAGGTTGGATGAAGAAGCAGAGCTCAGTGTCCGGTTCAAGCAAAGAAGCATCGGCGAAGAGGAAGAGGAAGAGGGACGAGGACAAAGTTGAGGACGTGGACTCGGACTCCAAGTAGGTGGCAGTGCCGTCGCTCATGCTGGTTCTACTGCAGTGTCAAGCGGACTAGTTGCTTACTAGTTTATTTTCAAGGGTGTGTTGTGCTGAGGCCCCAGCAGAAATATGTTTATGTTCTTTCTCGTTATTTGAACTCTTTAGTACGTACAGTAGTACTAGTACTATGTCTTACTACTGTTCTTCTTGCAGTTGGTACTACTGCTCGTATCTTCATGTTCCTACTGTACTTAATACGTTCGTACTAGTAGTATAATTTGGGTCAGTCGATTTGTGAAACAAGTTCGATGGAGCGAATGAAGAAGACGGCAGAAGAGGTGGAAGAAGCCCTTCTAGCCATCCATGTTGCATCAAACGGCTCACATGAGTCGACTGACCCAAATTGCTCCTTCAGATTGCAGGATCCACGTGGCATTCAAGGTCTCGAAGGTAGATTCCGCGTCCGCACCCGGTTTGCGGGCCCGACGCGCGCGCGACCGGCTTCCGCCGCGATAGCCACCATGCGTGCCTCCTCCGTGCGGGCGGAGACGACAATGACATGCTAGTTCCTCCTCGCCGGTGTGCTGGAGCACGCGCTCGTCCTCCTCTTCGTACGCTGCGTGCATAGACGCGGATCCACTAGCTGCTCGCGTGCTTGGCAGCGCGGCGGCATCACGAGGAGGGACTGTAGACGACGTGAGCGGGCGAGCCTTCGGCTTCATGGCACAGGGATGGCGGCACGGCGGTGATGGGCGAGAAATTGTTGGCCGGAGCAGGCGGGCACCGACATGCGCAACGGCGGTGGCATATTGATGAGTGCGCGTGTGGGAGCTTACTTTAGTTTTAAATATAAGGTTGGTCAACCATACTAGTACACATAAACATTAGACTTAGGCAACACTTTTATTAGTCAATACCACAACCACGATACGGAATCCTATGCAAGCGCGTGAACCGCGGCCGCGCGGTCGATCGAACGGTGCGTGTCGCGCTCGAAGGACATCCACCGAACCTTTTTGTGTGTGTGAAAACAATCCTTGAGTATTACTCAACTTTTTTCCTGTGAAAGTTCTCGACACTGCAATATTTCCATATATTTGAATTTAGCTGCAGTTCGTGTTTATTTGGATTTGGACGTTTTAGGTGCGCCCTAGTTTTTTTAATACTGATTTTGTGTGTGTGACTAAGAGAGAATGTGTGTATGTGTCGATATGTGTGTTGTGGCGGAAGGGCAATGTGGAGATGGTGTGCGTGTGATACAGACATAGAGAGGTGTGAATGTGCAAATGATCATGCATGAGTGAGACATAGACAGATGCCGATACGTTGTGTATGCATGAGAGAACGGTCTTCTAGTTTACTTGTGTGTGTGTGTGAGAGAGAGAGAGAGAAAGAGAGAGGAGCATCCGTAACACAACAACCATCTCTCTCGATTCGTCCGTCCCTCGCATGGTCGCATGCAACACATGCATCAACGCGCACATTTTGACACCCTCATCCGGCCCCTGCCCACCTCAAGGACCGCACAATCTCTTCATGAATACCCATTTCTCTCCTTAGGTTTGTTTTCTCTCAATATCTGACACACACACATAGAGAGACATACGCAGCACAACACACACACACACACACACTCCCCCGAGCACACAATTCATCCCCATGCAAGGTTATATGGCGACCACTCTCGCTTGTGCTTCTTTGCACCCCAACATGCACAACACCTCAATCTTCAACGAGGGCAACAAGCAGATCGAAGACGGCGACCACACCGTGCTAGAGAATGCGGGGTCATTTGGAAGCAGGGTGATGTGACGACGGCTGACTGACTCCTCCCCCCACCCTCTCCCTCTCTCTCTTGCACAAAATTACCAATCCCTCTCTCCCCCGCACAAAATTGTCAATCCCTCAACCCACGAGATCCTTCCCCTCTCGTCCATGTTTTTCCTGCTCTCTCATCAAACATGTTGTCTCTTCTCCTTCCACGTATATAGAATCCAGATGCACACGCATCTCATGTATATTACATGTATGCATCTTTCTGACAGACCTAACTTCTTCCTCTCTCTTTCTCTCTCTATCTCTCTCTCTCTCAGTCTCATTAGGTTTGTCTCCTACTCTCTCGTCCACATACATACAATCTTTCCTGCCCTATCTGCTCCATCTTCAAAAGCTCTCTCTACACGTTTCATTCACACATTGGGATATGTCAAAATGTTGCTTCTATAATGGCTGATGTAGAGTTATGGTTGTTCTTGTTGCATCCTACAAAGTAATAACTATGAAATGCATTTAGATTCTCATTTGACTGGGATTATGTGAGTTTGAGCATGTTGTGAAGTACTATAGACCTTGTATACATCTTGGGATTCGACAATGATTGTAACTATTGAATTGTATAGACCATTAGATTCGAAGTCAATAGCCTAATATATTTATTTCACAATTTCAACAAATGATTAGTTCACTACAAACTAAGAAAAAAAATGTGTACTCCCTCCATTTTTATTTAAGTCCGCGTATTAGCATTGGTCAAAGTCAAGTTTTGTAAACTCTCAGAAATCTTATAACAAAAAAATATTAACATATACAATAACAAATAAATTCCATTAGATTCATTATTGAATGTACTTTCACATCATACATATTTGTTATGGTAAATGTTTATATTTCTCTATAAACTTGGTCAAACTTTAGGAAGTTTGACTTCGGTCAAACCGAATATGCAGAGTTTACTACTACTACTCGCTAGTTGCTTAGCCGAATCACTCAACATGCCACACGGGGAGTCTAGTGTCACAAAATTTTGAGGTCGGCGAGAAAATCTCCCACGACCTTGATTCGAGTAGTAGGAAGTTACCATCATAGCCTTCAGAACAGGCCTATGGATGACGCTTGGTAGGGGGCTGTTTTCGTAACTTCAGGTTCACCCTACCTAGCCAACCCCACCCGGCACCTAGAGTAGTACACCTGAATACTCCCCAATTTCTATCCCCACCGCTAAATAGACTTCTCCACGGCATCGCAGCCTTCGTGCTCCTCCCCTTTACATCGGCGCACTCATCCACCGCAGCGCATCTGCCTCATCGACGACCTCGTACGCCGCACTAGAGCCGGTCCACCGTCGTCGTCGTACACAGAGCCTCTTCCCCGACATCGTCTTCCACGGTCTCAGATCTGCTTCCCAGAAGCCGACGCCAAGCACAGAAGTACCACCGTCATGGACAATGAACTGACTCCCGTTACTGACCATGACGCATAGAGGCTGCCGCGACCATCGTTCTCCTCCTCGATTGGTAATGTGTGTATTGAATCACTTAGCAGTACATGTGCAGTTCCAATTTTGTTCATACCTACCCTTCAAATTTCCTGGGTGCTATTGTTCTCGTAAAAGTAATTGGTTATAGCCTCCATTGTCCAATAGAATATCAGCTTGTAATTGTGCATCGCTCCTGTATCGTGCTATACTTGGGTAGGTTTTTCATCTGCAACCAGTAGTGTGGCAAATGATGGAAAGGTTTTTAGAACTAGCAAAATGCCCATGCATTGCACGCATCAAGATGCATTTGTATGAGTAGTTTATCTTGTTGGAGATGCTCTAACATGGCAGATGAGTGCTTTAATGTTACCCACAAGATGCGCGAGTATTACTAGTAGTATATTTTTCTTGCCATGTTGAGATTTTAAAACCACAAGTGCGAACATGCAGAGGAGCAATGAAGACCAAACATGGGATATTCGGGACATCTTCAAGGAGCATGGAAAGTTAAAGAGGAGCTGCACCGAACCTGTAAAACGAGCTTTGGTAAGTAACACCCTTTCAATTACTTTCGTGTAGCCTCGTGTTCTTCGATGTGTATATGTTGTAGTTTCTGTTTCTCTTAAGCGTGGTGTTCTTTGATGTGTAATAAGAAGAGTCTTAATCATCCTAATGCTTTCGTTTTTAGCTTGATGTAGGAAGTGGGTGTTCTCACCTTGTAGTCTGTTTTTATTTATTTATTTCCTTTTGAATTCACTTCTCCGAGTTCTGTTTATCTGGCTTCTACTAAATGGATCTAGGTTGCTCTGAGTATTGATCTAAAAAAGAAGTAACTTCATGTCAGGATGCAGTTCCTGCGAGGAGGGAAGTATGGTCAACCTCGAGATCATGTTTCCAAAATGAGGCTGGATTACACACAAGGTGCCAGTTCCCTAATGATGCTGGATTAGACACAAGGTGCAAATTCCCAGATGATGCTGGATTACACACAAGACAGGTGGAGTCGTTAGCTATTCGTGTCCTCATGGCATTAGTAAAGGCTGAAAGAAAGCGTGCGGCAGCCCTTGAGAATGTAGCTGAGTTCCTGAAGAAGCAAAAAGAGCAATCAGATGCTCTCTTCACCCAAGCCAAAGAAGAGATGGAAGAAGCCAGAAATAAGCTAGCAGAGGCAGAGCAGGCTAGGCGTCTCCTGCTATCTAAAACTGTCGTCAATACAAAATTTCCTTCATAATAGCTAGGTTCAAATGTTTATCCAGTCAGCATGCCTGTTGTGATGTCCGTGCATCTACTGATGTGGCACAAAATGTTTTTTTCCGGGTCATGTAATAACAGTAATTACTTTCCAAACAATAACAGACGAAGCATTGGACATGGTATAGTTCACACGCAAGCCCGACATTCCAAGTTCAACTTCCACATCAAACTCATGTTCACAGATATCTGCACATTCATACATAATGTCCACAACCATGATTCACTTCAAAGACAAAAAAATGTGAGGAGAGTTATAAATAATGAAAATCCTCTACTAGTTCCTGCTACCAGTGCGAGCACAACAAGTCAAGACCATGCGTAAATTAATTATATTTTAGTCATTTTTTGTGTTCTAAAATGCCTGCCGGCTCGTGGAAGGACGTGTTGCCGGCACACGCGCGGATTCAATGAAGGCAGGCGGGGCAGTCTTAAGCTGGTTGCATGCGGCGAGGAGGCGTGCTCAGCCGGGCCTGTAGCGAGTGCGGCCCTCTTGGCCGGCGCGCCAGTTCAATGCCTGCGCTATGAGAGGTCGCGTCCGTGTCAGAGCAATCACTCCCTCCAGTCCTTTTTTGTTTGGGTATAACAAAATCTCGTTTTCCATTCACATTTTATAAGTAAAGTTCGTGGACAAACTTTGACCCAAAGTACGATGGGACTAGTAAACCAGAATGGAGGTAGTAGTTTTTTTAATCGAAGAAGGGTTTCCCCTTCCGATTTTCATTAAAGAAAACCAGCATCTAAATCTAAACCATAGTATTTTCCCTAGAACTACCAGGTTCAACATCTCGCAACATAAACCCATACAACCTCCATCGAAAAACAAACAAACCATACAACCATACGCTAAGGAGGTACGTAGTACTATGAATTCCATTTTCGCTCCGTCCAATCGTTCTAAAAACTACTTACTACTTATAACGCGCCATTGAAAATTGGAACTCTTAACCCCACTAAAAAACGATATTTTAAACGTGGCTACTCGATCTGTGGCAACTGGCGAGCCACCGCGCTCCAAGTCATTCACCTGTGGTCCCGACCATCAACTCCTACGGATCAAATTATCACGCGAGCTGACTATTCCTACAAAGGTGCTCCACCACGTACCCGGTACCCGTGAATGCAGCAATCGTGCCCCTAGGGTTTTAGAGTTTATTTGTTAACGTCGCCTTTACGTAACACTCATGTGTGCGAGACAGCGAGAGGTCGACTGCGTGTGTGCGCCTCTTCTCTTTGTATATGTACTCCACTATTTGTCTGGTGTCCAAAAAATTATAATAACTACTAGCAATGTGCCAATGCGTTGCCACATGATCAAAGTAGATTAATACAGTGGCGGAGCTAGATGCAGATTACGCTTGGGGCTGTGCTATGTTGAGTGATAAACTTCTATGATTTTCTATGCTTTGCATGAAGAAATTACAAAGGAAGTTGTTTCTAGGCCTGGGGCTATAGCCCTAGCTGCCCCAGGCCTATCTCCGCCACTGGATTAATACATATTCACCGATTTGATAGAAAAAAAGTCTAGCTTTGAAATACGTATATCACTAAAAATATGTTATGTTTCACTCAAAATATATTCCTTTGGCGGTTTTGATGAGATAAGGGAGGAATGTTGTTGGTTTCAAGATTCGAGAAGTGGTATATGTCTAATTTCTACTCTTACTAGCAAGATGCCCGTGCGTTGCACGGAACATCAAGATCTTGTGGGAGAAAAGGATGAACGAGGGAAGGCCTTATCTGCAAATGTGGTGAAGAGTGCGGGTAAATTGCCATATTTTCCTTTCTATCCGTCAGATATAAATCAGACGACCTACATTGCAGGATGGCAGGCCCACCATCATCACCAACTCTATTTTTTTATCCCTACTCTTATAATAAGCATTGTCGGTGATGATCGTGTGCCTGCCATCCTGCAATATAGGTCGTCCGATCTATATCTGACGGATAGGAAGGAAACTATGGCAATTTTGCAAAAAGATACGCACACCCCTCTCCACATTTGCAAATAAGTCCTTCCCTCCTTCATCCTTTTCCCCACGAGATAAACTACTCATACAAATGCATCTTGATGTTCCGTGCAACGCATGTGCATCTTGCTAGTTGTTGCAAAAAGCCCATGTGTGTGAGAGAGAGAGGGCGAGTGGAGGAGGACGGAGTGCATGTGTGACAAAGACACAAGGAGTGTGTGTGCGATAGGTATCAGCTTAAAATGAGGCGATAGTGTGTGTGCACGATCGAGAGGGCGTGTCTCAAGAAGGGAAGAAAAATCTACATAGATACAAGGAGCGGGAGAGAGACATGTATGCGATGGTGGAAGCATGAGTGTGCGGGTGTATAAACCTATCTAGAGGCTAGCTAGTCGATAAATGTTTGTGAGAGAAATACGAGTCGGGGTGCGAAAGCAAGAGTTTTGTGTGTGTGAGAGAGAGACGGTAGTCGGGAAGGGGAGTGGAAGCAGGAGTTGTGTGTGTGTGTCTGTGAGAGAGAGAGGAGACGGTAGTCGGGGTTGTCTGATCAGTAAACAAATGAATAATGTCAGTCTGGGATGGAGACGAAAAGGAGACCGCAACAAATGTTGTGTCTACAGGAGAGATAGAGAGAGTAATTTTAGTGGTATGAGTCATATGTAGAGACATATAGGGTGTGTGAGAGAATCCCATAGAGAGAAAGACAAAGTGAAAGACGAGTGGAGACTGTGTGTTTGGCGGTGAAAAAGAAAGCTTAGGTAACGAGTGATACTAGAGAACAGTAGAGACGTGAGAGATAATGAAAACCGTGTAATGTATAATGATAGGGAGAGTGTGACACTTCTCAAGGGAGACGTCGAGAGACCATGTTTGCGAGGATAGGAGCAACATGAAGTGAGTGTGCGGGTGAGCTGGAGAAAAGAGAGTGATAGCTACCTGAAGGAGCATGCATGCGAGAGAGATGGGCGTGAAAGGACTGAACAAAAAAGGGATTCAAATATTTGAATTCGAGATGATGATACATGTAATCCATACTCGAACCAAAGTTGATCTATCAAACATGCATACTCATATGAATTCACGCACATCTATGTTATTTAATATGTAGATATTACTGATCCATACATTTTAGTAGAACATAATTTGGTTAAAAATTTTCGAATTCAACCTTAAGATTTCGAGATCGTTGTATTTGTAAATCATATTATACATATAAAGGAGTAGAATTCTTTGTTGTGCTTTTGAAAGTATATATAGAAAAATGATGTATATAGAATGTAATTCCAATTGAAAATGGATCCCACCCGAAAAAAATATAGAATACAAACGGGATTCGAATTGAGTTGGCACGGTAAACGTGCACTCTGCAAAATTTGAACGAAGCGGGGAAAGTCGGAGTAACCGCCTGAAACCAAAATCGGCGAGATGGAAATCACTACTGCCTATCCCTGCCACGCAAAGCCTATATGCTGGATTTCTATAGGTTTCGATAGGGGTAGGTTTGTAATTTCACCCAAACGTGACATAACCGCCTCTCACCCGGATTCATACACGGTGGGCGCCAAAACACAGTGTGTCCTCGGCCGAAATCGACTCCGTCCCCGATTCATATTCATACATGGTGGGCGCCAAAAACAAACTCTTGTCGGCAAATATTCGGTGTATGCGAGATTACCGTCCTATCCCCAACCGACTAGTGTTGCTGTGATGTAGTAGAAATTTGAAACGGGGGCTAAGTTTGTAAATTTCCTCGCATTTGAGACAAGCGCGCCCTGAATACATGGTTCCCCCTTCCTCTCTACCTCCCTTTTCCCCATTCGTACTCCGTGGGCGCCAAAACACCCTCTCCACCCCACCCTGCTCCGTCCGCCGCCGTCGTCCGCCACCACATCCACCGCCGTCCTCCTCCACCATGCCGGAGCTGATACCCCGATGCCGCCGTCCATTACAAGATATCGACCTCTCTCATCCACGGCTTCGGACCAGGATCCTTGCATCCCGTCCTCTCGCTTCATCCCCACCGTCGTCCACCTTGCCGGCGCCGCTCCTACGACCGTCTCGTCCACCGTGCCCCGCCGCCATCATCTACCCTCCTAGATCTGCTTCCACGCCACCGACAGCCATCGCTACCGCAGCACCATCAAATTCTCAGCAGATGCGTACACGGCGCCGCACCAGAGGGCGTACTCTTTCGTATCTGCTCAACTTATTTATTGCAGCAAGAAAATAGATCGCCATTGCTTTACTCTGATTTCTTGTCTTGGTTGCGAAGTTGCCTTTGTCCGGTTTGCACCTTCAGATCCGCCATGGCACGCTCAACACCATACTCGCAATGCTCATGGGTTTCCCCTTTTATATTCCACACTAGTTAAATCACAGTAGACTAAATTTCAAAATTGGGTTAGTCGATTTTTCAGAGCTCGCCGGAGTTCGCCGGTGCAATCGAAGGGGCTCGGGTGGGGACGGTGGTTGTGGGGGGCGGTGGTGGGGCCTCGTCGAACAAAGAAAACTCAACGCGGGTGGGGGCGGGGGTGGGGGTGTGGGTGGCGGAGGAACACAGGCGGTGGGGCCGGTGGTTCGGCCGGCGGCCCGTGCGGTGTTCTATATGGGAAGCACAATATGTTCCTTGTCAGGAAGGGGAGCATGGACATCTGCAGTCAACAGCTGATAGAGCTGGCCTGTACGTGATCGATAGGCTTTCAATTACTAGCGGCAATACAACACTGTAATTTCCAGCCAGTTCTACTTTCCCGATTTATATATCCTGGTTATGGTGTACCACTGTTATGTACACTATGATCTGCCTAGTTGCTGTGTGCTCTTGTTATCATGGTTTGGCAATAAACTCTCTATACAGTATATTATAAACCTATCATCTGCCAGCTATCCTTACTTCTGGAGCCTATTTTTTGTGTACTTGTGCCAGATTATATAAATGCACGCACCATATTACAGCACACATGAGCTCTCTCGTCAGAATCCAGTGATAGCACACACGTGTTTACAAGGGCGCCCCTATATTAGAATATCATCTGCATTACAAAGATAATCTCACAACTATTTATGTTTTCATGGTTCTCAGATATCATACGCAATTACAGTGAATATCAGAATCCGCGCATCAGAAGAATATTGTGGAACACTGCAATGACTTACAAAATTGGCACCAAGGCATTGAGTGCCATTATGGAAGCAATGAAACTCGTACGCTCCCCACCTGTTGATTCTTGTTCAGAATATCATCCTAATGACTATTCTAACCTCGAGGAGTCAAAGGCAGATGGCCTGTCCTGTTCACCCATCAAGGTGCCTGTTCTAATTTGGCAAGGTTTTATTGATTGCGCGTATCTTGCATATGTTGTCTTGCATTTCTTCTACTTTGTTGCACGGCCATCTGCTTAGTTTACTCATCATATATGTCGAGATGCCATGCCCATCCATTACCAATACATATTCCATCTGTCATCATACCATGTTTTTCCACTCAAATGCTGTTCTTGTGCATCAGACATCAAAAAGGAAGAGGGTGATTGCCGAACCTGAAGGAGCACCAGCAAAGTCCTTGAAAAAAGTGGTGGTGCCAGAGAAATCAGACAGCACCCCACTTATATTGGCTGTACAACCAGTGACACAAAATGTAGGACCGACTTCAGCAGACTGTACCCATACTTCACTGGCCACACCACTAGCCCCACCACACAGGACCTGCACTCCAGCAAAAGGTATACCGATTTCATTTGCCATAGCACCAGCTGTACCACAGAAAAATCTCACTCCAGGAAAAAGTACAGCAAGTCCACTGGCCGAAGACCTATCCCAACTGCAGAGACGGTCAATTCCTGCAGATTGGAACCCCATTCCATTTATTCCCAGTTTAAAAGACAATGCTTTCAATGTTGTTAGGGACTACGTGCATATATTCCCATCATGGGAAGATTATTGTGAAAACAAACACCATTTTCACATCTTCCTGTCCAACTTACGTGTAAGTGCTATTATTCATGGTTATTATTTTCCTATTTTCTGCTGATTGAACACATCAATGATTTACATTACATTGTTGTAACTAGGCGAGGGTCAATCTAGATAGTCATGACGAGCAAAGCTTGCTTGTGCTTTTCAAGGAAGCATTGCAGCAGTATCGGTGTTACCTGAGGAAATCACACTTTGATGGCAAGTCTATAAACGAATTTTCGGTGAAGTCTCCTGTGCTAAATTTAAAAGACATTGAATGGAAAAACCTTGTTATGCACTGGTCTCGTTCCCAGGATGAGGTACTGTCTATGAAATCACATGACAATTTGAACTTCTACTTTTCCGCATGTGCCTTACGGATTTTTTTGCAGGAAATCTGCTCGAAGAAGAATTCCAGTTTGACAAGACCGACAGGATATCGCAAATATCCTGCCCGCTGCTTTGCTCTTGTTAGTACCTGTTGTCCTGTATCACTATACTTGCATACATACCTGGTTCATTATGTGACAGTAGTATGCATGATAGCTTGCTTATCAATTGTTCGCTCCAAATTATCTGATCTGTATGAATGGTCACATTAGTGTAGAATATATCCAATGCCAATGTTTTTTTAGCTCTGCATTGCTCTTGTAAGTACATGCTGTCCTTTATCAGTGTACTTATAATGACAGGTAGTTGTTCATGTACCACCACTCTGCAGCTTATTTTCCTTTGCCCTCCATTTTCTACACATCAGATCTATATTTACTCTTACCATAAGGTTGGTACTGAAGAAGTTTAGCTGTGCATTGCTCTTGGCTATACCTTTTGCTTGTATCGCTGCACTTACATTTATAACTACTTGGTTATGTAGCATCACTCTTCATCTTATCTTAAATATTCTCCATTTTTTCGTATATTATCACATCTATATTTACTCTTAACAAAATGTAGAATAAAGGCAATGCTTTTGAAGAAGATTCTGTGGTAAACTTCTTGAATTGCCTCCCCCATCAGCATGGACAAGGCCTTTATAGAGCTTGTCTTCACCAATAATGTAAGTTTGTCCATCTCAAGCCTTCAAACTTTGTTGTATATATTTGGTTAGGCATGACTGCAACAGCTATTTATTTTTGGTGTTTGCATCAAATTGCTTGTTTAAAGTTTATTATTTGTAGTTCATAAACAAAAGTTCGTCCTTTCTCAATTTAAGTTTTCAGTTGTACAACCAAGTTCCTTCTTCATACAATGTAAATTAAACTATACAGAGCAAGTGATCTTCTTTTGCACTGCATGTATGCTTCTGTTCTTCATCTGTAATCCAGTGGTGTGGTGAACCTACCCACTACAACACAATGTCATATTCTGCAATGTCTTAACTATGAACAATGTCATATCATTCTACTATTATTTAAACCATCTCTTTGTTTGCCAATCTAAAATGGTATAAATTGACAGCACACTAACCATTGATACTTATGAGTTCTTGATCTGTAATCCAGTGGTGTCGTGAAGTTGCCAACTCCTTCACAATGTTATTTCCTGCCATGTCTTTACCTGAACAATACCATATTGTGTTAATGCAAATTTAAACTGTGTCACTTTATTCGTCAGTAAGAAATGTGATGAATTGTCAGCACTGATACTTTTATGTGCAAAACCTGTCATCTGTCTGCTTGTTTATCTTTCAGAGTGAGGAAGATATAAGTGTTGAACAAGAGCAGTCTCATCATCTTGCTCAGCTGCTTGCGCTGCAGCTCCCCAGCAGGGCTAACCTTTCTTGAACTCTATTGAAGTGCTGTCAGTTTTGTATATTATTTTGTCGGTGTGTTTATTTGCACTGGTGGCGATCTTTGATGCCCAGTGTATGTAATCTGCTGTCTGCTTGTGCTTTATTATCATAGTGGCGAACTTTGATGCCCAGTGGATGTAATATGCCATAATTTCTTTATTGTATAGTCTAGGTTTTTTCTTATTCACGATGCTGCAGTTATCTTACTATATATATGTATATATATATATATATATATATATATATATATATATATATATATATATATATATATATATATCCTGTCTTCGCAGTAAACCGGCCAAACCGTAAAATTACGGTACATAATCGGGCCGTCATGCAATCACGATGTAGGTTGGGCCTGAAACGTGCCGATCAGCTCACGGGCTGGCAGCAGCCCGAAATGAACCCCGGCCCATGATTGTGCGAATCAAATCACGGGCTTTTAACAGGCCGAAAAATTGTCTCGGTCCTGTTTGGCCCAATCAGATATCGGCTGCGAGCAGGTCGGGTGCAAACTGGGCCGTAGTTAGGCCCAACTATATGACGGGCCTTTAACAGGCTGAAATTAATATAGGGCCGAAATGTTAAATGGGCCCTTAACAGGCCAAAACTAATATCAGGCCGAATTGCTAAGTGGGCCTTTAGCAAGTGGGCCCAAAAGCATAGTGTCCAGTTGACGGGCCGAATCTAATATGGGCCATAATTGAGCCCAAAGCCTCTTAAAGGGCCGAACTTGATCTTGGCCGTAATTGGGCCCAGAACATGGTAGGCCTTTAACGGGCCAGATCTCATATGGGCCACTATTAGGCCCGGAGCGTGGTAGTCCATTAATGGACCGGATCAAATATGGGCCGACATTTGGCCCAAAACATGGCAGGCAGTTAATGGGCCGGCCTACTAGGGTCCTCAAAATCTTGTGGGCCTACAGCTGGGCCGGCCCATTAATGTCGATGAAATCTCGTGGGCCTTTAGCTGGGCCGGACCATTATGATCCGCAAGAATCTTGTGGGCGTTTACCTGGGCCGGCCCATTACGGCACACAAAAATCTTATGGGCCTTTACCTGGGCCGGCCCATTATGGCCCGCAAAATCTTGTGGGCCTTTAGCTGGGCCAGCCCATTATGGTCTGCAAAATCTCGTGGGCCTTTAGCTGGGCCGGTCCATTATGGTGCGCAAAATCTTGTGGGCCTTCAGTTGGGCCGGCCCATTTAAACTTGATGGGCCGGTCCACGTGTCAACATATCATAGGCGCGTCTCGCCCATTGGATGAGTTGACACGTGTCTCCTTCAGCCTATGATGATTTTACACGTGGAAAATCCCCATTGGTCGGGGTTGTTAACGGGTTATCGGATCCAAAACCCGACCGATAGCTTAATGGCCTTCCGTTACGGTGGATGCCACGTGTCGGTCACCCTTGATGAAAGCACTTCTGTGACGCGTGATTTATTGTCATGGAAGTGGACACTTCCATGATGATAATTTTGGTAATGTCATGGAACACTTCTACGACAGCACATGTATGACTATCTTGATTCTGTCATAAATTTGTCATGGATGTACATGCATGACAAAAAAAGCGACCTACTCTGACAAACACGTATCATCACGGAAGTGTATTTTTTGTAGTGATGCTTAAGATTAATGTTCCCTTTGGCAACATGGTCTCGAATGAAATGATGACGAACTTCAATATGTTTAGTTCGAGAATGTTGCACGGGATTGTGAGCAATCTTAATAGCACTTTCATTGTGACACAGCAATGGAACATGTTTCACATATATCCCATAATCTTTAAGAGTTTGGGTCATCCAAAGTAATTGAGCACAACATGATCCAGCAACAATGTATTCCGCCTCGATACCGAGTTTTGTTTCTTGGAGGACCAAGACACAAGAGATCTACCAAGAAATTGACAAGTACCCGAATGGACTTTCTATCCACCTTGTCTCTGGCATAATCCGAATCGGAGTAGCCAACAAGATCAAAGGAAGACCTCCTAGGATACCAAATGCCAAAATTTGGTGTATGTATTAAGTATCTCACTATCCTTTTCACAGCCTTAAGATGACATTCTTTAGGTGGCTCGATATCGTGCACACATGCACACACTTAGCATAATATCGGGGCGAGAGGCACATAGATATAACAATGAACCAATCATAGAGCGGTAAACTTTTTGATCAACCGGTTCACCATCTTTGGTCAAATCAAGATGTCCACTAGTAGGCATGGGTGTAGTCATACCTTTGCATTCTTGCATATTGAACTTCTTGAATAAGTCCTTGGTGTACTTTGTTTGAGAGACAAAGGTACCTTCCTTAGTTTGCTTGATTTGCAAACCGAGAAAGAATTTGAGTTCACTCATCATAGACATCTCAAACTTCTCCGACATTAGCTTTCCAAACTTCTCACTAAAATGAGGGTTAGTCGAACCAAATATAATATCATCAACATAAATTTGGCACACAAATAGTTCTCCATTAACCCTTTTAGTAAAAAGAGTAGAATCAATTTTACTGATTTCAAAGCCTTTTTCAATAAGGAACTTGGTCAAGCATTTATACCACGCTCTAGGGGCTTGTTTAAGACCATAAAGGGTTTTGTGAAGTTTGTAGACATGATTAGGTTTCTTAGGATTGACAAAGCTGGGAGGTTGCTTAACATAAACTTCCTCCTCAATTTCACCATTTAGAAAAGCACTTTTTATGTCCATTTGGTACAAGGTGATATCATGGTGATTAGCATAAGCAAGTAAGATGCGAATGGACTCAAGTCTAGCAATGGGAGCATATGTCTCACCATAGTCCATACCTTCGACTTGAGTGTAGCCTTGGGCGACTAGACGTGCTTTTTTGCGGACGACTTGACCATCTTCATCTTGCTTGTTGCGAAACACCCATTTGGTACCAATGATGTTGTGGTTGTTGTCCGGCTTCTCGACCAATGTCCATACTTAGTTTCTCTCAAAGTTGTGTAGCTCTTCATGCATAGCGTTTATCCAATCCGGATCTTCCAATGCATCTTCAACCTTCATTTGTTCAATGCTAGAGATGAATGAGTAGTGTTCACAAAAATTAGCCAAACGAGTTTTAGAGCGAGTTATACTCCCGGTTTGGATATCATTGTAGATTTGCTCGACGGGATGATCTTTGGCGATTCTTGCTCGAACTCGTGGGAGTTTTGGCTTGGCTCGGGGTGGAACATCTTCTTCATCTTGTTCTTCTTCATTGTTGATGTTGTCATTCTCTTGTCGTGGTGGAGAAGGAGGTTGTTGATGTTCATCTTGGTGTGCTTCCTCGTTTTCTTCGTTTTGGTGTGTCCCACTTGTGGATGCTTCCGTATCAATTCTTGGTTCACTTTGTCGTGAGGTAGAAGCTTCCACTTGGACGGACGGGGTACTCTCCTTCACCTCCATTGGACGAATCTTGCCAATAGACAAGTCTTGGATTGCTTCCGAAGGGTCTTTGTCTCCTACATCAATTGGCAATTGCTCTACTTGCGAGCCGTTAGATTCATCAAACTTCACATCTACCGTCTCTTCAACCTTTTGGGTGAAATTGTTGTAGACACGGTAAGTGTGAGAGTTTGAGCCATAACCAAGTAGGAAACCTTCATGAGATTTAGGAGCAAATTTAGAACGATGATGCTTATCAAGAATGTAGCATTTTGAGCCAAATACTTGAAAGTATCCAACTTGGGGTTTTGTCAGGACCGGTTTTCCAATAAAACATTTATTGAAAAGCCAACCTTGTATTGACCAGTACATAAGAATCCTTCTTACCGGTAGACAAATCCTTGATACAGAAATCCAGAAGTACTAAATATTATACAAGGTTGAGTTGAGGCTGCTCAACAATTTATTACAAGCACGCCGATATTATACATAAAGGCAGATATGACACAAGGGTGTTTGGTGGCATACTACTGACTCGTAATAAAAGTGGTGGTGGATATGTCACAGTGAAGTGGGTGACGTGACTCCAAAAATCTTACAGCTCATCAAGCGTCGGAGTGATGCTCGATGATTTTATTGGGTAGCGGAAGCGTATATAATACAAGTGATCAACTCCAGGATCGCACGGGACTGACTGGGACTCCTCTAAGCGTCTGACTCGCTATCGAACTCTTCATCCATAAGATCGCCTTCGTCAACATCTGGCCAAATCAACAAGCCAGGTGAGTACTTTGAATGTACTCGCAAGACAGTTTGGACATAAGATATAACAAATGCAAACATGATGCACATGAGCAGATTTGTAATGCACACTCAGATAAATAATTGCACTGCATGTAAAATAAAAAGGAAGTCAGGCGGTAGTCCTCCCGAAATCCCAATAAAAATAGCAGAAGGCCGATCGGGTGTCTGAAGCGACGCCTCGAAAGGTAAAGGTAAATTAACATGCCGCAGTCGGGCGTCGGGGCGACACAACATAAAGGGCTTATATTGAAACGTAAATAACAGAGCGTGCCACATTCGGACGTCTAAGCGACATCTCGAAAAGGGCTTATAATGAAAGTAAATAACAAGGGTGCCACAGTCGGACATCTGAGCGACATCACGTAAAGGGCTTATATCGAAAGTAAATAACAAGCATGCCACAGTCGGACGTCTGAGCGACATCACATAAAGGGCTTATATCGAAAGTAAATAACATGAATGCCATAGTCAGACGTCTGAGCGACATCACATAAAGGGCTTATATCAAAAGTAAATAACAAGAATGCCACAGTCGGACGTCTGAGCGACATCACATAAAGGGCTTATAGTTTATCATTCGAATTCAAGTAGTTCATGAATTTAAATCATCACAAGGAAATACTCAGCACATAATAATAAACTGGTTAGTCCATTCACAGGAATAACATTCAACCGAGTTTACCACTCTCAGTTTCATGCTTATTCTCCAGAGACTGTCACTGGGGTTGACACTGAGATCGACACTGAGACTGACACTGACACCGAGATGATGTCCAAGTCCCTAGTCGTGGACATGGATACTAGAATGGTTTGACTTTGCAGAGTTTGTACTCTTTAACCACAGCCAACGGATCTTAGTAGTCACAAAGGACTAGTTCCGTTTACGGAATTTCAGAAGTAACACATCTAACCAGTACACACCCATTCCACATTCCGCTGCCAGGAATCACCCTAGCAGCGTTCAAGAAAAACTTTAAGACGGGGAGGTCACAACCTCGAATAGCATGGGATCAAATTTATATCGCGCGCTCTAAGGGGTGCCCCCCCTCTCGGTCCCAACCAGAAACACCCATGCCCCCTGACCGAATGACGAGCTTTAATCCAGGGCCATGGAACCCTCATCGCGGTCCCTCTGTTTGGTGTGTACAAGGAAAGAGGTTTGCAACTTACTCAACCGCACTCTTTGCAGAAAACATGTGGCAGCACGAAAGGGAAACGAACGGGTTCGAGACTTGATCCATGTTAACACTGGAGTTAGACGGTTGATGTAAGACTGGCAGGCTTCAACAATACCAGCTTACAACCTATCATGCCACCACATGATCAGGTTATCTTATCATCATATGAACATATCATACTTCGAAGCTCACCTGTAGCTTGCCTTGCATGCAACATAACATTCACTAATGCTTATATAAACATGCCATGAGAAAAACTACTCGAGCAAACATGCAAAACACTCATCATATCAAAGGTTCAAACATGCTTTCCTGGTTCGAAGTAGTCGGAGTCTAGCTCGGGGAAGTTCGCGGTTCCGTCACCTCCTCCGGTATCTACGGTATAAAGAAATCGCATACTAACGTAAATACCGTGTGTGCATAAAAATTGTTCCAATTTTTTTTCAAATAAATATGATAAAAAACTAGACAGAAAAATAAAGATGACAGAAAAAGAATCAATTCAAAATCATCTTCTGTTAAAATGTTATAAAGGTTTTAGCCCAGGGACTTATTTGTAATGAAACAGAAAGTTTCCAGGGGTTTGTTTATAAAAACAAAAAACGTTTCAGTAAGAAATACGCCAATCCAAAGGGAAAGCGTACTTTGCCCGAAGGCGTTTTCCAGGAAAACGGTTCGAATAGAAAAAGAGAGGCTGACGAGGGGGTCCCACCCATCAGGTTTAAAAATTTGAAAAGGAAAAAATAGAGCACACCGGCGCCGAGGATCGCGGCGGTCGCCGACGTCAATCCACGGCGAGGTAGGGGAAACAGTGAGTACCTACAGGTTCACGGAGTCCTTCCGCGTCAGTGGGTGGTGGAGTTGGTCGTCGGCGAGCACCACATCGACGGCGGCCTCCACTCCGGCGGACGATGGTTCGGGCGGTGATGGATCTCGCCGGGGAGGGCTGCAAATGTCGAATTAGGGCTCGAGTTAGAAGAGTGGGTGTACTAGGAGGCTTCTGGCAAGGTTTAGGAGGCGGGGGTGGTCTCACCAGACAGAATCGTGCCGGAGCCCGAAGCGAATCGGGGCGGCCGGAGTCGGGGGAGAAGGCCTCCTCGAGGTCCTCCTAGTAGCTACGCGTGGCTCTGGTGAGGTGGAGGGGTGGTTCTGGGTCGAGAACGAGCTCGAGGCCCCCTTTTATAGCCGGTCCGAGGCGGTTGCCGAGAACAGGATAACTCCGGCGATGATTACGGCGAGGCAGCGGTCGAACGGGGGGTTTAGGAGCCGGGGCAGCTGCAGATTGGATCACTGGCTTCATCCCATAGCTAAACTTGGCCAGACTTGGGCAACACTCCAAGCCCTCGACGAAACGGCTCACGGGCACGTTGGCGGTAGAGAGCGCGCTCTGCGCTTCTGCCCACGGTGACTGTGCTGCAGTATGCACGGGGAAGAGGACGGCCACGCGTAGGTTTCTGGTGGTTTGGGCGGTGCTGGACGGCGCCGAATGGCAGGGCTGGTCCCCTGCTGGCCGCCATGGGCGGTTCTGCCACCGCGGAAGACGCCGGCGCAGGCGAGACACGTCGCCACCAACGTTTGCGCCCGTCCAAACGACCGTGCAGCGCTCTGGATAAGGAGGAGAAGTAGTGAGCAAGATGCCAACGCGGGCACTGGCGAGATTGACGCCGTGCTCTGAAGAAACGACACTGTCGACTAAACCCAAACACTGAAACTCTGAACTTGACAGAAACAATGCCGGCCACCTGTTCGACGAAATGATTTTGGCATGTGGAAATTTTTTCTTGAGCTGATCTTTGGTGGGGTGGTCTCTTGATGCACCTAGGGGCTGCCTGAATTATCTCAGATTTTTAGGAGAAGAAAACAAATGAATTTCACCAAAAATGGCAAATCTGGTCCAAACTTGCAGCAAGCATATTTTAAAAAAATTGAACTGTGGACCAGTGGATCTTGATGAATCTTGGTTGAGGGTGCTAAGGACTAGCCAGAGAAGTTTATTTGAAGTTAAAACTCAAAGGGAAAAAGGCAGTTCCTTTGTAAATCCCTAAGGTCCAAAATAAATGACAGAAAAGATTTTGAGGTTAAAATAAATAGAAATAAAATTTAGATGAAGTTGAAACTTGCTAGATTTGGATGTTTGGTGTCACATCCCTAGCTTCTGGTGCTGTCTGGTGTGTGCATCATGTTTAAATTCAAATGAAATTTGAATTGAGGAATTTTCAAAAGCCTCAGGAAACCTCTAAAAATAACCAACAATTAAATCTTCTCAAATGTGTCCAAGAAAATGTTCCTGTTATTCCATGAAAATATTGGTAAGAGGTAAAATTTAAACCAATATTTTTGAAGTCACAGAGATAATTATTTTGGCCATTTGAATTAATCCAATAACTATTTGCTTTGGATTTATATTTAATATATATTAAATATGACTCCAATAATTCTGGAAGTTTGTGAGTGGCTTTGTATATATTTTAGCAAGCCACATAAAAATCTACAGAATTTATTTAAATGATTTAGTTGCTAAACTAAATCAAAACAAACTACAGAAAATAGAAAAAAATAAAAAGAACAGAGCCTACCTGGCGCCTACCTGTCCAGCCCAGCCGGCCCAGCTCCTCCCGCTGGCCCAGCCCACCGCCGCCCCCCTCCCCTGTCGTCTTCCTCCTTGCCAGGAGGACGGACACCGCGACACCGCCGCGCGCGCCACCTCCACCCTGCTCGGCCACCTCCTGCTTCCTCCCTGGCCTCCCTAGCAACGCCCCGGACGACGCCACGCGCCTCCCCGACCCCCTCTCACTTCTCCCTCGCTCTCTGGACCTCCCTCCCCTCTCTGCTCCCTTCCCGAGCGGAGCCCGTCGCCGCCGCTCATCGCCTGCGTAGCCACTGCCTCCCCCTCGACCCCTCGCCGTGCCAGCGAGCTCCGTCTCGACGTCCCCTACCTCCTCGACGACCCACGAGGCCCCGGACACGCTGCAACGCCGCCACCGAGGCTTTTCCCCTCCTCGGCCGCCGGAGATCGACCTCGCCGCCCCGCTCAGCTCCGGCCTTCCCCGAGCTCGTCGTCCGCACCGTTGCAACCGTCGTAAGCCTCTCCCTCGAACCCCCCTCTCTATTGTCCTGTTTTCACACCGTGGCTCCTAGTTCACCGACGACCGAAGCCGCCGCCGCCATGGACGTTGAGCCACGCGCTCCCGAGCTTCGCTTACCCGCCCAATGGCACAGACGTGCTCCTGGTGACCCCACGACGCCGTCCATGCCCTTGGTTGAGCTCCTTGTGCTCTGCCTCGCCGCGCCCATGCAAACCCGAGCTCCGGCCACCGCCAAACACGTCGCCGGCGCCTTTTCCGGCGACCCCGAACCCAACTACCTGCACCACTCGCCGCGGCCCACTCCCAGCTATCCATAGAGCCCAACGGCGCCCCGAACGGTGCCCTGTACGTGAAACCCGCACCTGCACCGCCGCGTTTAGCCTCGCCGGCGGCTAAACGCCGGCGTGTTGACCCCGCCGACCAGAGGGTTTGACCCTCCCCTATCTCTCACTGACATATGGGCCCCACGCCCTTAATTAACCACGGCTTAAACTTCTGTTAGTTTAGGTTAATCATAGTGGCCCCACGCGTCAGGTTGACTTTGCTGACGTGGTCATTGGCCGGACCCACCTGTCATTGACCCTGGGCAGCACTGTGTCACTGACCAGTGGACCCCACTGGTCAGGTTTGACCTGGGGCGCCCAGTTGACCCTGCTGACGTCACTGTGACGTGGGGCTGACGCAATAAGTATTTTTTTTGGATTTAAAAATAATCAGGAAATTCCAGAAAATGCCTAAAACTTCAATAAATCAGAGATAATTAACCATAACTCCAAATTAAATAATTTATATATGAAAAATTATCAGAAAAATTCAAGGAATCCATCTGTACCATTTTCATGCATGTTAGAACAACTTATAGCTGCTGTTTAGCACAAATCATATAAAGGGCATTTATTTAATCACATATGGAGTTTGAATTTGAATTTTATATTCAAACCAACTTCATTTAATCTGTTGCTAGTTGCATTAGCTCAAAACACATTCATATTGCCATGTCATGAGCATGCATCATATTGTGCATTGCATTGATTGTGTTCCTTTCTGTGTTGCCGGTATTTGTCCCCTCTCGATAGACGTGATACCGATGATGTGATCGTTGACACTGATGAAGACTCAATGTTATCTTCAGAAGTGCCAGGCAAGCAAAACCCCCTTGTTCATTCCGATACAATCCCACTCTCTCGCTCCTGCTCTCTTTTACTGCATTAGGACAACATCGATTCATCTGTTACTTGCTGCGGTAGCTGAACCCCTTTATCCTCTGCATGACATGTCATTGCCACAGTAAATAGATGAAACCCACTAGCATGAGTAGGAGTTGTTTGAGCCCTGCTGTGCCTACTCATTCATGCTTGTTTGTCATGCCTGCTACTGCTTAGAGTTGAGTCAGGTCTGATTCATCGGGGATGAATCAGAGGTGTGTGAACATGTCCTACTGTGTGTGAGCTAAGTGTGTGAACACGATTTGGTAAAGGTAGCGGTGAGAGGCCATGTAGGAGTACATGGTGGGTTGTCTCATTGCAGCCGTCCTCAGGAACTGAGTTCTGTGTTTGTGATCCATGATTCAGCTACTACCACGCATTGGGCCCCAAACCAATGGACCCTCTCGGCTTCTTGATCACCCTTGTCCTCTGTCCAGGAGTTGCAAGTAGTTTCTGGTGTTTGTAGTATGCTGGAGGCCGTGCGCAGCGCTGACCGTAGGGGTGGGCTGTGATGCGGTAGGCACGTGGCCGGGTAAACCGGGCGCCCGTTTGGTGTCACGGAACCCTGTTCACATCGTTTGGGGCTGTGAGCGAAACTCCGGCCGGATCTCCTCATGGATGGAACCCGAATAGGCGATAAACCTGGACTAGAGACTTGAGTGTTTAGGCTGGCCGTGGCCGACACCCACGTTGGGCTTCCGCTTGAAGGTTGCCGAGTACATGTCGTGTAAACGGCGGTAAGTGGTGAGAGCGTGTGTGAAGAAGTACACCCCTGCAGGGTTAATATGATCTATTCGAATAGCCGTGTCCGCGGAAAAGGACTTCTGGGTTGCTTATATCAGTTCATAGACAAGTGAAAGTGGATACCCTAAAATACGCAAGATAAGCGTGAGTGCTATGGATGGCGTTCTCGTAGGGAGACGAGAGCGGATCCATAGTGGTGTATTGATATGGTGAATATGTGGACTCGTGTGCGCCACCTCAAAAGAGTCGCTTGCAGTCGTAGTTCAGGATAGCCACCGAGTCAAGCTGGCTTGCTGCAGTTAAACCCCACCATCCCTTTGTTGATAATGATGCATATGGAGATAGTTCTGATGTAAGTCTTGCTGGGTACATTTGTACTCACGTTTGCCTATTTTATGTTTTTGCAGAGAGACTTCGGTCTCACTAGTAGTTTCGCGCGGACTTCGACGTTTAGCTTGATACCTCAGCTACGATCTTGTGCCCTCGGCAGGATCTGATAGATAGTCAGGCTTCTCAGCCTTTTTCATTTATAGATGTCTGTACTCAGACATGATAGCTTCCGCTTGTGCTTTGATTGTATGCTCTGAGTGTTGGGTCATGAGACCCATGTTTGTAATATCTCGCTCCTCGGAGCCTATTGAATAAATTACTTGAGTTGTAGAGTCATGTTGTGATGCCATGTTGTATCTGCACATATCGAGCATATTGTGTGTATGTTGTTGAAATGCTTGGTATGTGTGGGATCTGACTATCTAGTTGTTTATCCTTAGTAGCCTCTCTTACCGGGAAATGTCTCCTAGTGTTTCCACTGGGCCATGGTAGCTTGCTACTGCTCCGGAACACTTAGGCTGGCCGGCATGTGTCCTTCTTCGTTCCTGTGTCTGTCCCTTCGGGGAAATGTCACGCGATGAATACCGGAGTCCTGTTAGCCCGCTACAGCCCGGTTCACCGGAGTCCTGCTAGCCCAGTGCTACAGCCTGGATTCACTCGCTGATGACCGACACGTTCGATGCTGGGTCATGGATGCCTGTCCCTGTAAGTCTGTGCCACTTTGGGTTTACGACTAGCCATGTCAGCCCGGGCTCCTTATCATATGGATGCTAGCGACACTGTCATATACGTGTGCCAAAAGGCGCAAACGGTCCCGGGCAAAGGTAAGGCGACACCCGTGGGAATACCGTGCGTGAGGCCGCAAAGTGATATGAGGTGTTACATGCTAGATCGATGTGGCATTGAGTCGGGGTCCTGACAGCATTGGTATCAGAGCTTGACTGCCTGTAGGGTTACCAAGCCAAACTGGTCGAAGTTGAGTCTAGAAATTCTTTAGTTATATAAGGGAATTGATTGTGGGATGGAACGTAAGGCTCTTTTTACTCCTTATACCTCATGGCCTTCTGATCTGAGTCATCATCTTCTCTTCTACGGGGATTAAGAACTAGGCTATCTCTTCTTTCTATCAGGATCACGTCTTACTAATCCGTAGACTTATAAGATTGTTGATTCAAGCCTCAGTTCAGTTCCTACTATCTTCTGTATGTTAACTGTTGATCTCGAAACCTTGATATTGTGCTTCTGAGTGGTTATGCCACCATTTTTGTGAATGTCTCAAATCTTTTTTGAGCATTTACAGCCGTTATGCTGTCCGAGTCATTCCAGGTTTCTAAATAGTCTGATGCATTTGCAAAATCCTTTTCCTCTGGTTTCGATGCTCCTTTATGCCAGCTCAATCACACTAATTGTTGAGTTGAGGTATTCTACTGCCTCGACCTTTATGTTGGAATAATTATTATGACCCTAGGTGTCTTAGGGGATCATCTAGTAATTTAGCCATGATTTGTGTTTCCAGTGTGATGATTCTGGCCATCATTCGCGTAAGCATCCCTTGATGCCACTTAGTTAGTAGGTATTCCATTCCGGGCTTCTTGAACCCGAGATTCACCCTACTTACTTCATGTTGATAGTTTTGCTCGTTCCTTTAGGATATTAGTAACTTTGTGGTAGTCCTCGAAGTCCGTGGTATCTTCTTCTTCCAAATACCATGAACTACTTATGGCAGAAGTTCCTCGTTGAACTGAAATATCACAACAGGATTGTTCTTGATGAGTTCTCCATTATATATTGTGACTCTGCCAGTTCTACCTTTCTGCATGGGTTATCCGGAAGAAATATGTGGACTTGGTTCGACATACTAATCTATGCATCCACAACTCAGAAAATTATATGTTCCTTTGAGATGTTCTCTTTAGTTGCCTTCTGACCCTCGTCTATCAATTGATAGTCAAGAGTATGCGTGCGTTCGTTTATCGATGCCTATTACTCTTGTGGTCCGTCAAGCCATTCTATCGCGGAATGACTAGGAGAAACAAACTCCAATACCTCATCCATATCCAGGATCGGGTCAAATAAGTTGTCTTCCGCACATCAAGTTACAATCCAGCTTCTGGTCTGCTCTACCCTGAAGTATTACCGTCTTTATGTCAGGATTTTCATGAGGATTGCACCGGCTCTTGAGAATTTTTGATGTAGTGATACTTCTCGCCATCATTATTCATCCCTCGGTTCCGTGCTGTCGCAACCGGGATGCCGACAAGTGAATCGTGATGTGTGAATTCAATACTCCTAACAACCTTGTTGCTTGGTAGTTAATGGACAATAATTTCATTCTAGCGTATTGGGTTTCGAATCATCCTTCTAGGACTGATCGTGCTACCTAGTCCTTATTTCGGTGCACTCCTCGATCGATGAGTTAGGATTATTTCAAATCCTTGCTCTATTGATCATATCGTCTTGCCCTGAAAAGCAAGATTGTTCTCGAGCTTAGTAGCATACCGGTGGTTCGTGATTTTCCGAATATCTTCTCGGAAGTATTACCAGGTTGTTCCCTGACTGTTATGTTGAGCTCGTGATCAAGTTGGTTTCCTGTGAACCACCCTTTCTCCAAGAATCTGTGATGGATATCCCTGAGCTAGTTGGTTAAGCTAGACAACAACTTGGAGAGTTGGAAGGTAAAAGCTTGCCTGACTTAGTTCGTCCCAAAGGGATATTCTTGTGTAGTGTGTGTTGAAGGAAGATGTTATCTTCATCGATTGGTCCCTGTGATCAGTTGCAGGACCTATTGTCTTATCAATCCTTTGATTTGAGTGTGGGCTATCGTCAAATCAAGTCAGAACCAACGATGATCGTAATGTTGTCTTCCTCGTGGTTGATCCCTCGACCATACACCATTATATCTTTTGGGTCTGACCAATGCTATCACCGTGTTCACACGATGGTGGAAGTCCAGTGATATGGAAATTCCGATGAGTTGTTGTTGAGTCCATTGACAACATCCTTATCTCCTCCATGATGTTGTTGAACATTAAGTTAGTGTTGGAAACTTTTGAAAGCATTTTCTTCATGCTAGCTCATGAAGTATTTGTTGATGAAAGGAGTGACTTCCTTTTATACACGTGCATTTGGTGAAAGTTGCCGCCGTGAATTGAGAAAGTTAGTTTTGCTTCCTCTGGAATCATCCCAAGTCAGTCATGCATACGTGCGAAGTATTCTGTGGTCTGGAGATTTGCAACCTCCATTCTATATGTATATCCTAGCACACCAAGCCACTGATTGAGTTGTTCAAAGATAAAGGAGTCTGTCCAAGGTGAACTCTTTGTACTTCCATGCGTGGAGACTTCGATGTCATTAATGATGGTTTCCCCTCCTGAACTCGGTAGTGTTTTATTATAAGACTACTTTGTGGTCATGCTTGTCTTGGACATCGTGTTCACATGTTGTAGCAGAACCAGCTCATGTTTTGGAGCTTACTATCGTAGTTCATTCCCCGAGAATCTCGCAACGTCATCTCGTCGAATTGTGTTGCAAACTTTCATTTTTCTTCCTAGACTCGATGAGTCTGGAATATCCTGACACCAACCAGATCTGAATCTCAGGCAGATATGATGGTTTGGAACATTTCCCAAGAACTATGATATTGGTCCCTCGATAACCGGTAAAGTGGATGTCGTGGCCAACACACCCAGCCGGAAGACCTATTATTGTAGTATCTTGTTTGAGGAAGTTGGCCACCTCCCCATAAGGACTTCGTAGGATTTACCCCCTAGCTATGCCTTATGATTTTAGTGTTTCCGAAGTACGACCTTTACCTGATGTTCTAGATACCAAACCATTTCAATGAATGGGATACGCTAGCACATCAAGGAGAACATTAGAAGCGGAGTGCTAAATGTCTCTCGGTCGATCATCCAGATTTTATTTCCTTGGCCCCGCCAAGGGTGAAATCTGAGAAGGTGTTATCTTCCTTTGGCATCTGCATCCTCTATCACCATTCATTATGGTAGTAAGTTGTGTTACCGGACCCTTGACACGGATGTTGGTAAAACCTTGATGATTATGGAATTGCTCAAGTTCTTGAGAGCACGCACAAGCGCTAGGTGTTATCATCGGCACTAACTGGGTTTGCTCTCAGTTTCCTCGGCAATGCTATGATCTTTTCAAACAGTAAATTCACTCTCTGTTGTTGGGTTCTTCCCCAGTTACCAGAATCATTCCCAGCATTTGCATTTTGTTCCCAGCTTGCACCGCCAATGTGCCATTCTACCACGGGTCTCTTCCATTTCCGGTGATAAGCAAATTCATCCATTGCGTTGTCTTCAACAAGGTAATCCACATCATCCAAGTCCAAGTATGCCATTCTACCGACCCCGCCAATCGATTGCTGTGATTTGCCTTAGGCTGATATAGAGAGTCTCAATGATCTCTATATCAAAGGTAATTCTTTTTGCCACTTGAGGGGAGATATCTATGAGTCACGGTTCCGAAGGTGTCTCGTTGTGGTATCATGGCAATTCAACTCCTCGCTACGTTGACAATTGTTTACCACCTTCTTAAGCGTGAAATTGTTGTCTACCTAGTGAACCCTCGTCATCTGTCTTACTCCATTTCTTCGGATCTGTGCTTCGTCTCTCAGCTCAAGAGATGTTGCTATGTCTCATCCCATGAGTTGATCCTAAGTTGTTCGGTCTTCTCGAAGATCGATTGTTCTAGAGTTTTCCTTTCCTCTTCTTGTCATGATTAGCTGAAGTTCTCAGAGCAAGACGACAAGACAAAGATGGTGTTCGAATCAACGTTCATTTGAAGTGAAACCTGGATCGTGAAGATTATACCAGTTTGCGTCTCCCCTTCACCTTACCCTACGCTTGAATCTCGGGACGAGATTTTTGTTTAGTGGGGGTGAGTTGTCACATCCCTAGCTTCTGGTGCTGTCTGGTGTGTGCATCATGTTTAAATTCAAATGAAATTTGAATTGAGGAATTTTCAAAAGCCTCAGGAAACCTCTAAAAATAACCAACAATTAAATCTTCTCAAATGTGTCCAAGAAAATGTTCCTGTTATTCCATGAAAATATTGGTAAGAGGTAAAATTTAAACCAATATTTTTGAAGTCACAGAGATAATTATTTTGGCCATTTGAATTAATCCAATAACTATTTGCTTTGGATTTATATTTAATATATATTAAATATGACTCCAATAATTCTGGAAGTTTGTGAGTGGCTTTGTATATATTTTAGCAAGCCACATAAAAATCTACAGAATTTATTTAAATGATTTAGTTGCTAAACTAAATCAAAACAAACTACAGAAAATAGAAAAAAATAAAAAGAACAGAGCCTACCTGGCGCCTACCTGTCCAGCCCAGCCGGCCCAGCTCCTCCCGCTGGCCCAGCCCACCGCCGCCCCCCTCCCCTGTCGTCTTCCTCCTTGCCAGGAGGACGGACACCGCGACACCGCCGCGCGCGCCACCTCCACCCTGCTCGGCCACCTCCTGCTTCCTCCCTGGCCTCCCCAGCAACGCCCCGGACGACGCCACGCGCCTCCCCGACCCCCTCTCACTTCTCCCTCGCTCTCTGGACCTCCCTCCCCTCTCTGCTCCCTTCCCGAGCGGAGCCCGTCGCCGCCGCTCATCGCCTGCGTAGCCACTGCCTCCCCCTCGACCCCTCGCCGTGCCAGCGAGCTCCGTCTCGACGTCCCCTACCTCCTCGATGACCCATGAGGCCCCGGACACGCTGCAACGCCGCCACCGAGGCTTTTCCCCTCCTCGGCCGCCGGAGATCGACCTCGCCGCCCCGCTCAGCTCCGGCCTTCCCCGAGCTCGTCGTCCGCACCGTTGCAACCGTCGTAAGCCTCTCCCTCGAACCCCCCTCTCTATTGTCCTGTTTTCACACCGTGGCTCCTAGTTCACCGACGACCGAAGCCGCCGCCGCCATGGACGTTGAGCCACGCGCTCCCGAGCTTCGCTTACCCGCCCAATGGCACAGACGTGCTCCTGGTGACCCCATGACGCCGTCCATGCCCTTGGTTGAGCTCCTTGTGCTCTGCCTCGCCGCGCCCATGCAAACCCGAGCTCCGGCAACCGCCAAACACGTCGCCGGCGCCTTTTCCGGCGACCTCGAACCCAACTACCTGCACCACTCGCCGCGGCCCACTCCCAGCTATCCATAGAGCCCAACGGCGCCCCGAACGGTGCCCTGTACGTGAAACCCGCACCTGCACCGCCGCGTTTAGCCTCGCCGGCGGCTAAACGCCGGCGTGTTGACCCCGCCGACCAGAGGGTTTGACCCTCCCCTATCTCTCACTGACATATGGGCCCCACGCCCTTAATTAACCACGGCTTAAACTTCTGTTAGTTTAGGTTAATCATAGTGGCCCCACGCGTCAGGTTGACTTTGCTGACGTGGTCATTGGCCGGACCCACCTGTCATTGACCCTGGGCAGCACTGTGTCACTGACCAGTGGACCCCACTGGTCAGGTTTGACCTGGGGCGCCCAGTTGACCCTGCTGACGTCACTGTGACGTGGGGCTGACGCAATAAGTATTTTTTTTGGATTTAAAAATAATCAGGAAATTCCAGAAAATGCCTAAAACTTCAATAAATCAGAGATAATTAACCATAACTCCAAATTAAATAATTTATATATGAAAAATTATCAGAAAAATTCAAGGAATCCATCTGTACCATTTTCATGCATGTTAGAACAACTTATAGCTGCTGTTTAGCACAAATCATATAAAGGGCATTTATTTAATCACATATGGAGTTTGAATTTGAATTTTATATTCAAACCAACTTCATTTAATCTGTTGCTAGTTGCATTAGCTCAAAACACATTCATATTGCCATGTCATGAGCATGCATCATATTGTGCATTGCATTGATTGTGTTCCTTTCTGTGTTGCCGGTATTTGTCCCCTCTCGATAGACGTGATACCGATGATGTGATCGTTGACACTGATGAAGACTCAATGTTATCTTCAGAAGTGCCAGGCAAGCAAAACCCCCTTGTTCATTCCGATACAATCCCACTCTCTCGCTCCTGCTCTCTTTTACTGCATTAGGACAACATCGATTCATCTGTTACTTGCTGCGGTAGCTGAACCCCTTTATCCTCTGCATGACATGTCATTGCCACAGTAAATAGATGAAACCCACTAGCATGAGTAGGAGTTGTTTGAGCCCTGCTGTGCCTACTCATTCATGCTTGTTTGTCATGCCTGCTACTGCTTAGAGTTGAGTCAGGTCTGATTCATCGGGGATGAATCAGAGGTGTGTGAACATGTCCTACTGTGTGTGAGCTAAGTGTGTGAACACGATTTGGTAAAGGTAGCGGTGAGAGGCCATGTAGGAGTACATGGTGGGTTGTCTCATTGCAGCCGTCCTCAGGAACTGAGTTCTGTGTTTGTGATCCATGATTCAGCTACTACCACGCATTGGGCCCCAAACCAATGGACCCTCTCGGCTTCTTGATCACCCTTGTCCTCTGTCCAGGAGTTGCAAGTAGTTTCTGGTGTTTGTAGTATGCTGGAGGCCGTGCGCAGCGCTGACCGTAGGGGTGGGCTGTGATGCGGTAGGCACGTGGCCGGGTAAACCGGGCGCCCGTTTGGTGTCACGGAACCCTGTTCACATCGTTTGGGGCTGTGAGCGAAACTCCGGCCGGATCTCCTCATGGATGGAACCCGAATAGGCGATAAACCTGGACTAGAGACTTGAGTGTTTAGGCTGGCCGTGGCCGACACCCACGTTGGGCTTCCGCTTGAAGGTTGCCGAGTACATGTCGTGTAAACGGCGGTAAGTGGTGAGAGCGTGTGTGAAGAAGTACACCCCTGCAGGGTTAATATGATCTATTCGAATAGCCGTGTCCGCGGAAAAGGACTTCTGGGTTGCTTATATCAGTTCATAGACAAGTGAAAGTGGATACCCTAAAATACGCAAGATAAGCGTGAGTGCTATGGATGGCGTTCTCGTAGGGAGACGAGAGCGGATCCATAGTGGTGTATTGATATGGTGAATATGTGGACTCGTGTGCGCCACCTCAAAAGAGTCGCTTGCAGTCGTAGTTCAGGATAGCCACCGAGTCAAAGCTGGCTTGCTGCAGTTAAACCCCACCATCCCTTTGTTGATAATGATGCATATGGAGATAGTTCTGATGTAAGTCTTGCTGGGTACATTTGTAATCACGTTTGCCTATTTTATGTTTTTGCAGAGAGACTTCGGTCTCACTAGTAATTTCGCGTGGACTTCGACGTTTAGCTTGATACCTCAGCTACGATCTTGTGCCCTCGGCAGGATCTGATAGATAGTCAGGCTTCTCAGCCTTTTTCATTTATAGATGTCTGTACTCAGACATGATAGCTTCCGCTTGTGCTTGATTGTATGCTCTGAGTGTTGGGTCATGAGACCCATGTTTGTAATATCTCGCTCCTCAGAGCCTATTGAATAAATTACTTGAGTTGTAGAGTCATGTTGTGATGCCATGTTGTATCTACACATATCGAGCATATTGTGTGTATGTTGTTGAAATGCTTGGTATGTGTGGGATCTGACTATCTAGTTGTTTATCCTTAGTAGCCTCTCTTACCGGGAAATGTCTCCTAGTGTTTCCACTGGGCCATGGTAGCTTGCTACTGCTCCGGAACACTTAGGCTGGCCGGCATGTGTCCTTCTTCGTTCCTGTGTCTGTCCCTTCGGGGAAATGTCACGCGATGAATACCGGAGTCCTGTTAGCCCGCTACAGCCCGGTTCACCGGAGTCCTGCTAGCCCAGTGCTACAGCCTGGATTCACTCGCTGATGACCGACACGTTCGATGCTGGGTCATGGATGCCTGTCCCTGTAAGTCTGTGCCACTTTGGGTTTACGACTAGCCATGTCAGCCCGGGCTCCTTATCATATGGATGCTAGCGACACTGTCATATACGTGTGCCAAAAGGCGCAAACGGTCCCGGGCAAAGGTAAGGCGACACCCGTGGGAATACCGTGCGTGAGGCCGCAAAGTGATATGAGGTGTTACATGCTAGATCGATGTGGCATTGAGTCGGGGTCCTGACAGCATTGGTATCAGAGCTTGACTGCCTGTAGGGTTACCAAGCCAAACTGGTCGAAGTTGAGTCTAGAAATTCTTTAGTTATATAAGGGAATTGATTGTGGGATGGAACGTAAGGCTCTTTTTACTCCTTATACCTCATGGCCTTCTGATCTGAGTCATCATCTTCTCTTCTACGGGGATTAAGAACTAGGCTATCTCTTCTTTCTATCAGGATCACGTCTTACTAATCCGTAGACTTATAAGATTGTTGATTCAAGCCTCAGTTCAGTTCCTACTATCTTCTGTATGTTAACTGTTGATCTCGAAACCTTGATATTGTGCTTCTGAGTGGTTATGCCACCATTTTTGTGAATGTCTCAAATCTTTTTTGAGCATTTACAGCCGTTATGCTGTCCGAGTCATTCCAGGTTTCTAAATAGTCTGATGCATTTGCAAAATCCTTTTCCTCTGGTTTCGATGCTCCTTTATGCCAGCTCAATCACACTAATTGTTGAGTTGAGGTATTCTACTGCCTCGACCTTTATGTTGGAATAATTATTATGACCCTAGGTGTCTTAGGGGATCATCTAGTAATTTAGCCATGATTTGTGTTTCCAGTGTGATGATTCTGGCCATCATTCGCGTAAGCATCCCTTGATGCCACTTAGTTAGTAGGTATTCCATTCCGGGCTTCTTGAACCCGAGATTCACCCTACTTACTTCATGTTGATAGTTTTGCTCGTTCCTTTAGGATATTAGTAACTTTGTGGTAGTCCTCGAAGTCCGTGGTATCTTCTTCTTCCAAATACCATGAACTACTTATGGCAGAAGTTCCTCGTTGAACTGAAATATCACAACAGGATTGTTCTTGATGAGTTCTCCATTATATATTGTGACTCTGCCAGTTCTACCTTTCTGCATGGGTTATCCGGAAGAAATATGTGGACTTGGTTCGACATACTAATCTATGCATCCACAACTCAGAAAATTATATGTTCCTTTGAGATGTTCTCTTTAGTTGCCTTCTGACCCTCGTCTATCAATTGATAGTCAAGAGTATGCGTGCGTTCGTTTATCGATGCCTATTACTCTTGTGGTCCGTCAAGCCATTCTATCGCGGAATGACTAGGAGAAACAAACTCCAATACCTCATCCATATCCAGGATCGGGTCAAAGAAGTTGTCTTCCGCAGATCAAGTTACAATCCAGCTTCTGGTCTGCTCTACCCTGAAGTATTACCGTCTTTATGTCAGGATTTTCATGAGGATTGCACCGGCTCTTGAGAATTTTTGATGTAGTGATACTTCTCGCCATCATTATTCATCCCTCGGTTCCGTGTTGTCGCAACCGGGATGCCGACAAGTGAATCGTGATGTGTGAATTCAATACTCCTAACAACCTTGTTGCTTGGTAGTTAATGGACAATAATTTCATTCTAGCGTATTGGGTTTCGAATCATCCTTCTAGGACTGATCGTGCTACCTAGTCCTTATTTCGGTGCACTCCTCGATCGATGAGTTAGGATTATTTCAAATCCTTGCTCTATTGATCATATCATCTTGCCCTGAAAAGCAAGATTGTTCTCGAGCTTAGTAGCATACCGGTGGTTCGTGATTTTCCGAATATCTTCTCGGAAGTATTACCAGGTTGTTCCCTGACTGTTATGTTGAGCTCGTGATCAAGTTGGTTTCCTGTGAACCACCCTTTCTCCAAGAATCTGTGATGGATATCCCTGAGCTAGTTGGTTAAGCTAGACAACAACTTGGAGAGTTGGAAGGTAAAAGCTTGCCTGACTTAGTTCGTCCCAAAGGGATATTCTTGTGTAGTGTGTGTTGAAGGAAGATGTTATCTTCATCGATTGGTCCCTGTGATCAGTTGCAGGACCTATTGTCTTATCAATCCTTTGATTTGAGTGTGGGCTATCGTCAAATCAAGTCAGAACCAACGATGATCGTAATGTTGTCTTCCTCGTGGTTGATCCCTCGACCATACACCATTATATCTTTTGGGTCTGACCAATGCTATCACCGTGTTCACACGATGGTGGAAGTCCAGTGATATGGAAATTCCGATGAGTTGTTGTTGAGTCCATTGACAACATCCTTATCTCCTCCATGATGTTGTTGAACATTAAGTTAGTGTTGGAAACTTTTGAAAGCATTTTCTTCATGCTAGCTCATGAAGTATTTGTTGATGAAAGGAGTGACTTCCTTTTATACACGTGCATTTGGTGAAAGTTGCCGCCGTGAATTGAGAAAGTTAGTTTTGCTTCCTCTGGAATCATCCCAAGTCAGCCATGCATACGTGCGAAGTATTCTGTGGTCTGGAGATTTGCAACCTCCATTCTATATGTATATCCTAGCACACCAAGCCACTGATTGAGTTGTTCAAAGATAAAGGAGTCTGTCCAAGGTGAACTCTTTGGACTTCCATGCGTGGAGACTTCGATGTCATTAATGATGGTTTCCCCTCCTGAACTCGGTAGTGTTTTATTATAAGACTACTTTGTGGTCATGCTTGTCTTGGACATCGTGTTCACATGTTGTAGCAGAACCAGCTCATGTTTTGGAGCTTACTATCGTAGTTCATTCCCCGAGAATCTCGCAACGTCATCTCGTCGAATTGTGTTGCAAACTTTCATTTTTCTTCCTAGACTCGATGAGTCTGGAATATCCTGACACCAACCAGATCTGAATCTCAGGCAGATATGATGGTTTGGAACATTTCCCAAGAACTATGATATTGGTCCCTCGATAACCGGTAAAGTGGATGTCGTGGCCAACACACCCAGCCGGAAGACCTATTATTGTAGTATCTTGTTTGAGGAAGTTGGCCACCTCCCCATAAGGACTTCGTAGGATTTACCCCCTAGCTATGCCTTATGATTTTAGTGTTTCCGAAGTACGACCTTTACCTGATGTTCTAGATACCAAACCATTTCAATGAATGGGATACGCTAGCACATCAAGGAGAACATTAGAAGCGGAGTGCTAAATGTCTCTCGGTCGATCATCCAGATTTTATTTCCTTGGCCCCGCCAAGGGTGAAATCTGAGAAGGTGTTATCTTCCTTTGGCATCTGCATCCTCTATCACCATTCATTATGGTAGTAAGTTGTGTTACCGGACCCTTGACACGGATGTTGGTAAAACCTTGATGATTATGGAATTGCTCAAGTTCTTGAGAGCACGCACAAGCGCTAGGTGTTATCATCGGCACTAACTGGGTTTGCTCTCAGTTTCCTCGGCAATGCTATGATCTTTTCAAACAGTAAATTCACTCTCTGTTGTTGGGTTCTTCCCCAGTTACCAGAATCATTCCCAGCATTTGCATTTTGTTCCCAGCTTGCACCGCCAATGTGCCATTCTACCACGGGTCTCTTCCATTTCCGGTGATAAGCAAATTCATCCATTGCGTTGTCTTCAACAAGGTAATCCACATCATCCAAGTCCAAGTATGCCATTCTACCGACCCCGCCAATCGATTGCTGTGATTTGCCTTAGGCTGATATAGAGAGTCTCAATGATCTCTATATCAAAGGTAATTCTTTTTGCCACTTGAGGGGAGATATCTATGAGTCACGGTTCCGAAGGTGTCTCGTTGTGGTATCATGGCAATTCAACTCCTCGCTACGTTGACAATTGTTTACCACCTTCTTAAGCGTGAAATTGTTGTCTACCTAGTGAACCCTCGTCATCTGTCTTACTCCATTTCTTCGGATCTGTGCTTCGTCTCTCAGCTCAAGAGATGTTGCTATGTCTCATCCCATGAGTTGATCCTAAGTTGTTCGGTCTTCTCGAAGATCGATTGTTCTAGAGTTTTCCTTTCCTCTTCTTGTCATGATTAGCTGAAGTTCTCAGAGCAAGACGACAAGACAAAGATGGTGTTCGAATCAACGTTCATTTGAAGTGAAACCTGGATCGTGAAGATTATACCAGTTTGCGTCTCCCCTTCACCTTACCCTACGCTTGAATCTCGGGACGAGATTTTTGTTTAGTGGGGGTGAGTTGTCACATCCCTAGCTTCTGGTGCTGTCTGGTGTGTGCATCATGTTTAAATTCAAATGAAATTTGAATTGAGGAATTTTCAAAAGCCTCAGGAAACCTCTAAAAATAACCAACAATTAAATCTTCTCAAATGTGTCCAAGAAAATGTTCCTGTTATTCCATGAAAATATTGGTAAGAGGTAAAATTTAAACCAATATTTTTGAAGTCACAGAGATAATTATTTTGGCCATTTGAATTAATCCAATAACTATTTGCTTTGGATTTATATTTAATATATATTAAATATGACTCCAATAATTCTGGAAGTTTGTGAGTGGCTTTGTATATATTTTAGCAAGCCACATAAAAATCTACAGAATTTATTTAAATGATTTAGTTGCTAAACTAAATCAAAACAAACTACAGAAAATAGAAAAAAATAAAAAGAACAGAGCCTACCTGGCGCCTACCTGTCCAGCCCAGCCGGCCCAGCTCCTCCCGCTGGCCCAGCCCACCGCCGCCCCCCTCCCCTGTCGTCTTCCTCCTTGCCAGGAGGACGGACACCGCGACACCGCCGCGCGCGCCACCTCCACCCTGCTCGGCCACCTCCTGCTTCCTCCCTGGCCTCCCCAGCAACGCCCCGGACGACGCCACGCGCCTCCCCGACCCCCTCTCACTTCTCCCTCGCTCTCTGGACCTCCCTCCCCTCTCTGCTCCCTTCCCGAGCGGAGCCCGTCGCCGCCGCTCATCGCCTGCGTAGCCACTGCCTCCCCCTCGACCCCTCGCCGTGCCAGCGAGCTCCGTCTCGACGTCCCCTACCTCCTCGACGACCCACGAGGCCCCGGACACGCTGCAACGCCGCCACCGAGGCTTTTCCCCTCCTCGGCCGCTGGAGATCGACCTCGCCGCCCCGCTCAGCTCCGGCCTTCCCCGAGCTCGTCGTCCGCACCGTTGCAACCGTCGTAAGCCTCTCCCTCGAACCCCCCTCTCTATTGTCCTGTTTTCACACCGTGGCTCCTAGTTCACCGACGACCGAAGCCGCCGCCGCCATGGACGTTGAGCCACGCGCTCCCGAGCTTCGCTTACCCGCCCAATGGCACAGACGTGCTCCTGGTGACCCCACGACGCCGTCCATGCCCTTGGTTGAGCTCCTTGTGCTCTGCCTCGCCGCGCCCGTGCAAACCCGAGCTCCGGCCGCCGCCAAACACGTCCCCGGCGCCTTTTCCGGCGACCCCGAACCCAACTACCTGCACCACTCGCCGCGGCCCACTCCCAGCTATCCATAGAGCCCAACGGCGCCCCGAACGGTGCCCTGTACGTGAAACCCGCACCTGCACCGCCGCGTTTAGCCTCGCCGGCGGCTAAACGCCGGCGAGTTGACCCCGCCGACCAGAGGGTTTGACCCTCCCCTATCTCTCACTGACATATGGGCCCCATGCCCTTAATTAACCACGGCTTAAACTTCTGTTAGTTTAGGTTAATCATAGTGGCCCCACGCGTCAGGTTGACTTTGCTGACGTGGTCATTGGCCGGACCCACCTGTCATTGACCCTGGGCAGCACTGTGTCACTGACCAGTGGACCCCACTGGTCAGGTTTGACCTGGGGCGCCCAGTTGACCCTGCTGACGTCACTGTGACGTGGGGCTGACGCAATAAATATTTTTTTGGATTTAAAAATAATCAGGAAATTCCAGAAAATGCCTAAAACTTCAATAAATCATAGATAATTAACCGTAACTCCAAATTAAATAATTTATATATGAAAAATTATCAGAAAAATTCAAGGAATCCATCTGTACCATTTTCATGCATGTTAGAACAACTTATAGCTGCTGTTTAGCACAAATCATATAAAGGGCATTTATTTAATCACATATGGAGTTTGAATTTGAATTTTATATTCAAACCAACTTCATTTAATCTGTTGCTAGTTGCATTAGCTCAAAACACATTCATATTGCCATGTCATGAGCATGCATCATATTGTGCATTGCATTGATTGTGCTCCTTTCTGTGTTGCCGGTATTTGTCCCCTCTCGATAGACGTGATACCGATGATGTGATCGTTGACACTGATGAAGACTCAATGTTATCTTCAGAAGTGCCAGGCAAGCAAAACCCCCTTGTTCATTCCGATACGATCCCACTCTCTCGCTCCTGCTCTCTTTTACTGCATTAGGACAACATCGATTCATCTGTTACTTGCTGCGGTAGCTGAACCCCTTTATCCTCTGCATGACCTGTCATTGCCACAGTAAATAGATGAAACCCACTAGCATGAGTAGGAGTTGTTTGAGCCCTGCTGTGCCTACTCATTCATGCTTGTTTGTCATGCCTGCTACTGCTTAGAGTTGAGTCAGGTCTGATTCATCGGGGATGAATCAGAGGTGTGTGAACATGTCCTACTGTGTGTGAGCTAAGTGTGTGAACACGATTTGGTAAAGGTAGCGGTGAGAGGCCATGTAGGAGTACATGGTGGGTTGTCTCATTGCAGCCGTCCTCAGGAACTGAGTTCTGTGTTTGTGATCCATGATTCAGCTACTACCACGCATTGGGCCCGAAACCAATGGACCCTCTCGGCTTCTTGATCACCCTTGTCCTCTGTCCAGGAGTTGCAAGTAGTTTCTGGTGTTTGTAGTATGCTGGAGGCCGTGCGCAGCGCTGACCGTAGGGGGTGGGCTGTGATGCGGTAGGCACGTGGCACGGTGTACCGGGCGCCCGTTTGGTGTCTCGGGAACCCTGTTCACATCGTTTGGGGCTGTGAGCGAAACTCCGGCCGGATCTCCTCATGGATGGAACCCGAATAGGCGATAAACCTGGACTAGAGACTTAGGTGATTAGGTAGGTCGTGGCCGACACCCACGTTGGGCTTCCGCTTGAAGGTTGCCGAGTACATGTCGTGTAAACGGCGGTAAGTGGTGAGAGCGTGTGTGAAGAAGTACACCCCTGCAGGGTTAATATGATCTATTCGAATAGCCGTGTCCGCAGAAAAGGACTTCTGGGTTGCTTATATCAGTTCATAGACAAGTGAAAGTGGATACTCTAAAATACGCAAGATAAGCGTGAGTGCTATGGATGGCGTTCTCGTAGGGAGACGGGAGCGGTTCCATAGTGGTGTATTGGTATGGTGAATATGTGGACTCGTGTGCGCCACCTCAAAAGAGTTACATTGCAGTCGTAGTTTAGGATAGCCACCGAGTCAAAGCTGGCTTGCTGCAGTTAAACCCCACCATCCCCTTTGTTGATAATGATGCATATGTAGTTAGTTCTGATGTAAGTCTTGCTGGGTACATTTGTACTCACGTTTGCCTATTTTATGTTTTTGCAGAGAGACTTCAGTCTCACTATTAGTTCCGCTTGGACTTCGACGTTTAGCTTGTTACCTCAGCTACGATCTTGTGCCCTCGGCAGGATCTGGTAGATAGTCAGGCTTCTCAGCCTTTTTCATTTATAGTTGTCTGTACTCAGACATGATAGCTTCCGCTTGTGCTTTGATTTGTATGCTCTGATTGTTGTGTCATGAGACCCCTGTTTGTAATATCTCGCTCCTCGGAGCCTAATGAATAAACTACTTAAGTCGTAGAGTCATTTTGTGATACCATGTTGTATTGCACATATCGAGCATATTGTGTGTATGTGTGGGATCTGACTATCTAGTTGTTTATCTTTAGTAGCCTCTCTTACCGGGAAATGTCTCCTAGTGTTTCCACCGAGCCATGGTAGCTTGCTACTGCTCCGGAACACTTAGGCTGGCCGGCATGTGTCCTTCTTCGTTCCTGTGTCTGTCCCTTCGGGGAAATGTCACGCGATGAATACCGGAGTCCTGTTAGCCCGCTACAGCCCGGTTCACCGGAGTCCTGCTAGCCCAGTGCTACAGCCTGGATTCACTCGCTGATGACCGACACGTTCGATGCTGGGTCATGGATGCCTGTCCCTGTAAGTCTGTGCCACTTTGGGTTTACGACTAGCCATGTCAGCCCGGGCTCCTTATCATATGGATGCTAGCGACACTGTCATATACGTGTGCCAAAAGGCGCAAACGGTCCCGGGCAAAGGTAAGGCGACACCCGTGGGAATACCGTGCGTGAGGCCGCAAAGTGATATGAGGTGTTACATGCTAGATCGATGTGGCATTGAGTCGGGGTCCTGACATTTGGCTTGTCCCAAAGTGGGGAGGTGGATTTGGAAGAAAAATTTCAACATGAGTCATGGCAAAAGAGAAACTTTTGAATGGAAAAAGAATAAATCCATAATCCATAGGGTTTCTTTTTAATAGAAAGGATTTCAAAAACTTTCCAAAATTATTTGTGTTGAGTCAAAATGAAAGCCCTCAAGACCAAAAATCAAGGTTGAGAAGATCACATAAAATATTTGTCAGAAAAGTTTTTGAGAAGGAGAGGCTTTTAAGAAAAATATAAATAACCTCCTTCCCATTAATTAAAGAATTTGAAGAAAAACCAAATGATTTTTTTGGAGTGTTACAGGTTTGTTACCCGTGAGGAGCTCATATGCCGTCTTGCCGAGTAGCTTGTGAAGATACAAGCGATTTGTTGCATGACAAGCTGTCTCAACCGCTTCCGCCCAGAAGTGTTTTGGAGTCTTGTACTCATCAAGCATCGTTCTTGCCATCCCAATAAGAGTCCGGTTCTTCCTATCAACGACTCCATTTTGTTGAGGTGTGTACGTAGCCGAGAAATCATGTGAAATCCCCTCTTTGTCAAGAAAGGTATCCACATTTGCGTTCTTGAACTCCATTCCGTTGTTGCTCCAAACCTTCTTGATCTTCACGCCAAATTGATTTTGGGCCTTCCTAGCGAAGTTTTTGAAGATCTTTTGGACCTGCGATTTTTCATCAAGAAAGAACACCCACGTAAATCTTGAAAAATCATCAACTATGACTAGTCCAAACGAGTTACCACCGAGACTCTTGTAGGCATTTGGACCAAAGAGATCCATGTGTAGTAGCTCGAGTGGTCTTCTCGTGGTCATGATGTTCTTCGCGTGATGACTTCCTACAACTTGTTTCCCTGCCTGACAAGCACTACAAAATCTATCGTTGTCAAATAGGACATCTTTTACTCCAAGGATATGATCACCTTTAATAAGCTTATCAAGATTTCGCATACCCACATGACCTAGCGTTCTATGCCACAACCAACCCTTAGAAGATTTAGCAATTAAGAAAGTTCTAGGTTGAGCCTTTTTAGTGAAATCAACAATGTAAAGATCACCTCTATGTATACCGGTAAAGACCATTTTATGATTGTCTCTTCGAAACACTTGGCAATCTACCTCAGTAAACAGGACATTGAAACCGAAATCAACAAGTCTAGATACTGAAAGTAAATTGTACCCAAGGGATTCAACGAGCATGACATTTTGTATGGAGCTATCATGTGAGATGGCCACCTTACCGAGGCCAACCACCTTACCCTTTGAGTTATCACCAAAAGTGACATATTTTTGAGGGCCGTCATTTTCAGCAAGCTCACAGAACATATCTTTATCTCCGGTCATATGATCAGTACATCCACTATCAAGGACCCATTCCTTTCCTCCAGCCATGTAGCAGCGAAGATTTGCCATAAGACCAAAGTGTCTCATTGCATCATCAAGATCATAGTCACTATCATCATCCTCATCATAGTATCCATCTTCAACATCATCTTGGTGATTGATCAATTCCTAGAGATGGTAGTTCATTAGATAAATGATCACTTCTGTGGTTATCTTTATGGATTCTAATAGCTTCGGAAATGATGTTTCTAATGATCCCAACATCTCCTATGGCACGCATAAGATTTGTAAGCCCAAATAGACAATTACCAAAGCTAGGGTCACTAGAATTCATCTTACTCAAGGCAATAGACTTATGGAGAATTTCGTCTAAATTTTTCAAGGAATAATCTGGAAATCATTCCTCAGGAAATCTCCATATAGTATAGGCACAATCAAGAGTAGGCAAACTAGCAATCAAATTTTTGGGCAATCCTCTTATGATAAGATTAATAGTTCTAAGATTGCGAATCATGTCAAGATCCCCTTCGGGTGTGGGATGCAAAGGATCAATATGAGGTGCACAAGGGCTAGTAATGTACTTGTTCAAATGATATTCAGTGAAAATCTCAAGCATTTCATTTTTCCACTCATGAAAATATTCTCCATCAAGAATAGGCACTCTACGTCTAAGACTCCCCAAAGTAGACACATCCATCTTCCTCCAAAGGTGTTTAAACCAAGGAAATGGAGACCAATGCTCTGATACCAATTGAAAGGATCGAGAAGAGGTGTCTAGAGGGGGGGGGGAGGTGAATAGACTCTAATCAAGAAAAGTTGCAGTTTTTTAATCTCTTGAGTTGAAGTGGAGTATTAGCACTAGTTTAAACATTCAAAATACATATCAAGCAAGCATGCGAGCATACAAAGAGTATATGAGCAGCGGAAAGTAAGGCATGCAAGTTGCAAGAATATAAAAGGATGGGATTGGAGTGTGCAAATGCAATTTGAAGACACGGAGATTTTTTATCCGTGGTTCAGATAGGTGGTGCTATCGTACATCCACGTTGATGGAGACTTCAACCCATGAAGGGTAACGGTTGCGCGAGTCCATGGAGGGCTCCACCCACAAAGGGTCCACGAAGAAGCAACCTTGTCTATCCCACCATGGCCGTCGCCCACGAAGGACTTGCCTCAATCGGGTAGATCTTCACGAAGTAGGCGATCTCCTTGCCCTTACAAACTCCTTGGTTCAACTCCACAATCTTGTCAGAGGCTCCCAAGTGACACCTAGCCAATCTAGGAGACACCACTCTCCAAGAAGTAACAAATGGTGTGTTGATGATGAACTCCTTGCTCTTGTGCTTCAAATGATAGTCTTCCCAACACTCAACTCTCTCTCATAGGATTGGTTTGGTAGAAAGAAGATTTGAGTGGAAAGAAACTTGGGGAAGGCTAGAGATCAAGATTTATGTGGTTGGAATGGAATATCTTGACCTCAACACAAGTGTAGGTGGTTCTCTCTCAGAAAATATGTATTGGAAGTGTAGGCATGTTCTGATGGCTCTCTTTACGAATGAAGAGTGGGTGGAGGGGGTATATCTAGCCTCCACACAAAATCTAACTGTTACAAACAAATCACCAAACTCGGTGGGACCGATTCAGAGAACTCAGTCGGACCGATTTGGTTCATAATGTGACCGTTAGGCATTTCGGTGGGACCGAATGGATCAACTCGGTGGGACCGATGTGCTAGGGTTAGGGTAAATCCAAAACTCGGTTTGAACGATTAACTCGGTTTGAACGATTACTCAAACTCGGTGGGACCGATTTGGGTAATAAGTGAAACAGAATGTTGGCCAAGCAAACTCGGTGGGGCCAATTGCAAATCTCGGTGGGATCGAAATTATTGCAACAGACAACAGAGAGTTTGCAAGCCCATCTCGGTGAGACCGAGATCCCATCGGTGAGACTGAACTGATTAGGGTTTCTGGTAGTGGCTATGTCAACTGAACTTGGTGGCTCCGGATATGAAATTTCGGTGGGGCCGAGTTTGACTTTTTGGATTAGGACATATGTGGAAGTGAGAAAGTGGTTGAGGGCTTTGGAGCATATCACTAAGCATTTTGAGCAAGCAAGCCAATAAGCAACACCTCATCTCTTCTTAATAGTATTGGCTTTTCCTATAGACTCAATGTGATCTTAGATCACTAAAATAGAAAATGTAGAGTCCTGTGCTTTGAGCTTGAGCCAATCCTTTGTCCTTAGCATCTTGAAGGGGTTCCACATCCTCTTGTCCATGCCACTCCATTGTTGAACTTATCTGAAACATACTAGGTAGAAGCATTAGTCCAACAAGAGATATGTTGACATTAATTACCAAAATCACCCAGGGAGCACTTGTGCTTTCATATTCGGTGCACAACTGTGTGTTTAAGAAAAGTTGGTGAAGTAAACATAGTTTGCACTTGAAAATGGAGTCCTGTTTGGTTTTAAATTGAGATATGTTTCACTAGATGGTTTGAATAAGTTTGATAACATGGCATTGCTATAGGTTTTGATTGAAAAATTGATTCTTGTTTCGTTTGATTTTTGAATCAGAGTTTAATAGAAAATGATTATTTTTTTTGGTTTTTTGAATTGTGATTTTTCCAATGGTTAACCAGCTACTTGAGTATCCATAAGAACTACATTTGTTCCAAAGGATCATTCCGACAGTTCAAACAGCAAGTTGAGGGTCCGTAAGAGCTACATAAGTTCCAAAAGATCATTCTGATAGTTCAAGCAACCACTTGGTCCATAATAGTTACATTACTAGCATTCTAACAAGCAAACTTATAGTAACCAGTGTTTGCTCAAGGGAGGCATCATCATGAAATGACCGCCGAACATCCTAGGAGATACACTGTTTCTTCCACTTTAGGTGCTGGTTCCAACCTACGGAATGTGTTGAATGATGATGGACACAGAACGATCATGGCACTCTTTGAAAGTGATTAGAACAATGTTCTTTTCAACAAAGGATGCAGCTGATATGAAGTCTCTGAAAGAAGACCTTTCTATTACCATCCTGGCGTCTTTTTGCAGATGTAGTACGACGAAGGAGTGATGACATGGGTAGGTTCATCAGGATCTTCAAGGGTCACCTTGCCATTGGTTGGCATGTCCACCCATCTCTTCAGTGTCGAGACAACGCTCCTCAGAATTTTCTGGAAGAAAGCAAAATTAAATAGAAATTAAAACTATTGATTTGCCACTTGGACTTTAAATAAAAGAATGGATGAATACAGTCAGTGCGCAATCATTAAGAAATTCCATATTGAAACTAATATATTTCTTGGCATGTTCAGGTTTGTGAGTAAATAGCTAAAATAATATATTAAGAGAAGAACAAAAGTTTTGTTGTTTTAGGATTAATAAATATGTTCTTTATAATTTTACATATAAGCAAGATTACCTCAAAATTGTTTATTTTACATATAAGCAAAATATGTTTGGTATTTTAACAAGGACAGTTGTAACCAACCATGATGTTGTCTTTGGTGTTAGTGGGAGTGAACACGTGGACAAATGGATGGCAATAGATGAAAGTATCTCCGAAAAGGGCGTTGTAGAAAGAATCATGTCTGGTCGTAGGTAAGCTCAATATCCTTAGAGTAGACACATCATTGAACATGGTCGAAATCGTCAAAAGAAAGATTGTCAAGAGCTAGAAAAAGAACAAGTATTCAAAGTTAGATAAAGTTATATCCAACACGAATATTATTTAGTTCGATGCATGCATATAAAAATACAATGAAAGAAGATAACTTTGGAATATTAAATACCTACCAACGTGGGGGTAATGGAAGCAACCTTTTGTCATCCCGATATGTTTGTATTTCCATATTGAGTCCCTCGTCTGGTTGTTCAAATTCTATGTGGTCTCCAGCACATAGTTCATAATCATCCGCAAAGGTGCACCTCTCACCACCGCAAAACTTTGTGTAGTTCGCTTTATGCTTAAATAAAGCATTGCAAGACTTTCCTTCATGTGTAAGAAGGGCTGGCTCTACCTGCTCTTTATGCAATATTCTTGCTTCTTCCTTGTTCTCATCAATGTATTCAGCAAGAAAAGCTCTGACATTGCAGGGTACACACTGGAAAAAATAGTAAAAATAACAGCTGTAAGTATAAATTTGAACTCACGGATCATTAATGTTAAAAGTTTTCTTAGCTTGCATCTGAACTTTTGATAACAATTAAAGATAACAACATAATGGTATTATAAATTAATGGATACAGATTTTTGGCATAGGTTGACGAATTTTAATTAGAATTGAAGATCCACTATAATAATTAAGGCATAAGTAGGCAAACTAATGGAAAAAGAAAACACATGACATGTGCAAAGAAGTGACAGCAAGGGAACCTAGCGTAGGTGCAAAGGGGTTTGAGTAATAGTGATGATTTCTACTGTGTTGTAAGCAACTATTATGTTAGAAATGCTTACTAACCATGCGGCTCCAGCATTTTTCATCAAGAATAACCTCAAACTGCTGGAGAACTTCAGGGTGTCGTTCACAAGGGCCACCTGGTTGGTGGCAGGTAGGGCAAACCATACCTAAATAATTCAGAACAACTATGTTAAGATAACAAGAATATCATAACAATTTAAAACAAGCTTCGATGTTGAAGGTAGACAAGAACTAGCTTCAACTATGTTAGCCATACTATGTTAGCCATAATAAAAATATCGGTATGAAGGCACACAACAACTACAAATTTACCAGAAACCTTCTCATCTACTGCTTCCAGAAAAGCAGTATGACAGAGTTTAGATCACTTGTTTAGATTTGCAAACACTTTTTATATTCCTTTAGAGAATGAAGTCGTTGTACCGGATCTAATACTTCAATAACTATCAAATGAAAAACCTAAACGTAAAACAGTAATAATTTAAATATTGTTTTCTAAATGTAAATACAGATCGAAGCATGCTGCCCACGCATATGCTTTTTACCTGGGAAAGAAGAACAACGGCTGTCGACGAACGGAGATTGGGGTAGGGGAAGCTTAGGGCAAGCACCCACCACGAGCAATCTACGAGAGAAGCACAACTTAGAAATTAATCAAGACCCAATAAAAACTCTATAATAACCTGTTTGAAATCAGATTGTGTGCGGCGAAGAAGCACGAACCCTAGAAGAAGACGACAGAGAAGGCAGATGGGTTGTGATGTGGCTGAGGGAGTCGGAGCTGATTGAAATATAAAGAAGACGCGAGAGAGCAAGAGTAGTAATGAGTGCTTGTTTTTTTATTTTTTATTCTATGAAATGGAATGAATGCTGGTTGTAGATGGTGTGTGCATTCCGAGGTGTTATGGGGACACGAGATGTTTGACTCATCCAGCTGCCTCCCACTGGAGTTGTCCAGCTGTGCTGCCTCTCACCGGACTCTTCTACGTGCTTATCATGCCTCACAACTTTTTGTGAGGCACAATTCTACATGCTGAAAAGCGTACTCGTGCTTCTGTGATTTAATTGTTTTTAATCACATGTTTAATCAGATAGGGTTGGGTGTGTGTTTACGAGAGGAACTGTAATGACTATTTTAGTTCACTGCCCTTGTAGTAGATGCATGGTCATTGAAGCAGGAGAGGCATGGTCGATACATCGGGGGAGGCAAATTTAGGGGAGGCATGATCATTCCCAATGAGAGGCACATTTTCAGCTGAAATGGAGTCACGGTTCATGACTCTGCGTTTGCAAGTGTTTTTCAGGCACTCGTTGACCCAGAGAGCCACTGTTTTTCAAATGTTCGTTGGGTTCAGGCGGGAATATGTGTGATAGACAACCATTATATGTATGTCAGAAGCATGTCCGTGCGTTTGTTTTGGCAATGTTTTTGGTGGTACGCAGACATAGAGATGCAGGTCCGTCGATATCACTCAGGTTTGTCTTTAACAAAGTGGAGGCACACGCGTGGCTTTTCTGCTGGTCGAACCATGCTTCTATTTTAGTTCACTGCCCTTGTAGTATTTGTATTCTAGAGATCTAGGTTGCACAACAGGATCATCGTTTGCCTCCTCGCATTCTTCTCTCGGTGAAAAGATGTGCTTGTGACTGATGGGATGCTATTGGTTGTTAGTATTCAATGTGCCAGATACCATGCTAGAGTTAATCTAGAGGCTCCTCGATTACCGTGTGGCAGCCATGACTTTTGAAATGCATGTCTCCACAAGCTGCAGAAGCACAACTGTCTACTCAAGGTTCCCGATGCAATTTAATGGGCGCATGGTAACCGAGTCGTCTCTCCCCAAGGTTAAATACTAGTCTATTCCGGGAGGTCACCGCGTCTTATTCTCGCCACAGAACTGCAGGTAGTTCCCATCATCCTTTCACCACGTACGAGTGACGCCGGAAAAGCACAGTCGAACTCCATTGTCACTCTAACCCTCGTTTCCATGGACGACTTCAGGAACACTACTGAGCGTCTCTTTGTAGATGCCGATGGTAACACCAAGCTCGAGGTGTGGTACACCAACGAGTCCTACAAGGTGGAGGATGCTCTTTCTCTTTATGAGGAATGGCTGCGTGAGGACAGGTACAAGTTTGTTGGTCTTGATCTGGAGTACACACGAGAGGATTATTTTGATCGGAGCAGAAAAGTCGCTGTCATGCAACTGGCGATGCACAAGCATGTTCTTGTCTATCACTTGTGCAAGGCCAGGACGGAGTTCCCTTCTCTGAAGGATTTCCTTCGAAACAAAGTTATAACTTGTCGGATTTCGGGTTCCGGCAGACCCTTGAGGTTCGAACACTGGGGTGCGCGCGGAGATCTCTCCCCTACCGATCTATGTCCGATCCTCTCGTGTGAACTAAGATGAAAGCGATGAACAACACAAGGGACACGAGGTTTATACTGGTTCGGGCCCCCGTTGTGGTGTAATACCCTACTCCAGTGTGTGTGGTGGTGGATTGCCTCAGGGGCTGAAGATGAACAGTACACAGGAAGAACAGCCTCGCGAGAGGTGTTCTTGAGCTGGTGCGGTGTGTTCTACTTGGTCTAGATCTCTCCTTCTCTACCAGCTTGTTCGATGTCTCTACTTTGTGGTGGTTAGCCCTATTTATAGAGCCCTGGGCCTCTCCCCAAATAATTGAGCGGGAAGGGCACCAACAATTGGCCATTTTGAAGGGGAACATCTAGTACAAGTTATCCTGACCAAAGGTGGTCTTCGGCTGCCAAAAGCACTGGTGGTGACGCCGTCTTGGGCTCCATGGTGACCTCCGTCCGGCCGCCCGGCTGGTCTTGGTCTCGTTGTACCGGAATGGTAACCTTTGCCTGATGCCTTGGCCTGTGCTTGCCCCCTTTGCACCAAAGGGGAAACAAGGACTCTGCGCAGGCCGGCGCCTGCCTGGCGCCCGCCTGGCCTTGATCGTCATGGCTTGCATCAGGGGATCCTCGCGAGGTACCCTTGCATTGATCTCTCCGCCTCCTCGCGAGCCTGCCTGAGGAGGCCGCTCTTGAGGAAGCTTCCTGTCGTCCGCCCCGCGAGGCTTGGCCCCTCACGAGGGTCTTGAGCTTGAGTTGATAAAGATGGGCCGCGCTGGGCCCCCACTTGAGCCATGCCGCAGGCCGCAGGAAGGCAAGTCTGGGGACCCCCATTCCCAAAACGCCGACAGTAGCCCCTGGGCCCAAGGCACGCGCAGGCTTGTCTTAGCGAAGAAGCGAAAGGGCAAGCGCGAAGCGCTGCGGGCCCTAACAGCCTGCGGCCTTGGGCGCCGCGTGGCGGTTGATTGGACGTGGGCGTCTGCACTTCCCATGATGCCTCGGCAACTGCATGACTGACAGAAGGGGATGCCCAAGCCAGGCTTACTTACCCTACTCTCGCCCGTCTCGCCCTAGATCCCCTTTCTCACTCTCCTTCCTCTTGCTCCCGAAATCCTCCAGATCCGTCTCAATCCCTCGCATCCGGCACGCCATGGCGCCTCGCAAGTCTCCGGCCGATGCTTGGTACTCGCTGGCCCTGGATCCCCCGAATTTGTCGAAGAAGAACCTCGCCCTCGTGCGCCTGATGACGGTGGCGCAGGGCAGCGAGGGGGCGACTGTGCTCAAGGTCGGCTCCAACCAGCCTGAGGGCAAGGGGAGCACCTTCTATCCATTCTTCGTGAGCGCCATTGTCGCCTGTCTGGTGCCTCCTTTCTCTGAATTCTTCCATGCCGTTCTCCGCCAATACAACTTGCAGGCTCTGCATCTCCACCCTAACTCTATCCTTCTCCTAGCGATTTTCGCCTATTATTGCGAGGCTCATGTTGGTGTGAAGCCCTCGGTGGCTTTGCTGCGCCACTTCTTCTCCCTCCGAGTTTCTGGCGCTCAAGTCTCCGCATGCGCGAGCTTCATCGCGTACTCCAACTCCAATGCCATCTCGAAGCTTGGAAAGAGGATCGAAGGCTACCGGAGCAAGTGGATCATGATGGATGTCGGGCGCCTCCATCCTCATCTGGTATTGCCCACGGGGCAGCCTAAGTCCGTTGACGCATGGTCCCGCACGAAGCTCGTCGACCCTCACACGAAGGCGGTGCTGAGGAGGATGAACGCGAACCTGAGGCCAAGCAACTTGGGGGCGGCAAAGCTGACCAGGGCCTCGCTCCTGAGAGAGTTCTTGGAGCACCGGGTGGCTCCGCTCCAGGAGCACTCGCTCCCATTGTGGAGGCTTGGAAGGGCAGACACCGCCCTGCGCCTGAGCTCCGAGGCGCTGACCGACGAAGATCTGGCCGCGGCCCTCCATTCCTTGGTTGGGGGAGACGTGGCGAGCCCGGTGGGCGCCTCCGTCCCCCTGTTCCTTCATGACGATTGGGAGCAGGTGGTGAATGCCATGCCCACCTTCAACGGCGAGGGGATGGTGCCTGCGGCAGCCCCCGAAGATCTGGCGGTCCTAGCGATGGTGAACTTGTCCTCCGGCAGCTCCAGCGGGGGAAAGGGGGAAGAAGAGGTGGAGGAGGAAGTGTCTGACTCGGAGGAGACTGGCGAGGATTGGGGGAGTCCTTCCCTCGGCACAGGTCCCGGGCCCTCCGCTCCATGCCAGACGACGACGAGGCCGACGCCAGGTGAGGAGGGGAGGGTTCTTCCTCGGTCACGAGGAAGGGCAGGTCGAGCCTGGTTCCCCCAGGGTCTGCTCTGGTCCCTGGGGGGTCCAAGGCCGGCTCCATCCCTCCTGACGCGCCTTCTGCTTCTGGGCCCCCAAGGCTGACCCCCGCTGCAAGCTCTCCGGCTTCAAGTTTGGTCGGAGGTTGCTTGAGTCCACGGACGATGTCCAGTAAGTGCTCGACTTATGCTCCGCTTGGTTTCTGCTGTTGAAACTTGACGTTTGCCCCTTCTTTTTACCAGGCTGGCACCTGCGGCCAAGAGGTTGAAAGAGTCTTCTGCGGCCCCGCTTGGGGCGAACCCGTCCGTCGGGGCGGCGCCTTCGGCCGCTGGGGGAGAGGACGGCGAGGCTCGCGAGGCCAACTGGGGCACCCCGGCGAGGAGTCAGCCCCAGTGGCCCCGCTGGACCTGGAATCGACTGTACCTGACGCTGTGGCCAAGGCGGCCAAGGCTCAGGAGGTCCCTTCCTGCCAAGCCGTGGTCACGCTGCCTTCTTCTCCGCCCGCTCCACATGTCCTTGTCTCTTTTGCTCCCTCTGCCGTTGTCTTGGACTAGGTTGCCAATGAGCTGAGCCAACTACGGGAGGATCTCCTGAGCGTGGACCCTCGTCTGGTGGTCGGGCGCCTAGAGTTGGCTTCTGGCTGGGCTCGTTCTGCCGCCTCCATCCGAGCGGCGCTGAGCTAGGCTGTGTCGTCCTCCGACGAGGAGAGGCAGGCCACTAACCAAGCCAAGGCCGCTTGCGATGCTGCCCTCGGCGACGTTGCAACCGCCCAGGGCCGCTGCAAGACGCTTGAGGCCGAGCTACAGGGCCTGCGCGATGAGCTCGCCAAGGAGGTGCATAGCCGGAAGGAGAAGGAGAAGGAGATGAAGGCTAGGGAGGCTGCCGCCAAGGACCGGGATGGCAAGCTCGACGACCGTCACAACCGACTGGAGATGCTGGAGCGGTCGCTGAAGGCGAAGAGGACCGAGCTGGACGCCAAGGAGAAGGTCCTGGCGGAGGACCAGGTGGCCTTTGCGAAGCTGGAGAAGAAGGCTCGTGGCATACTGAAGACACTGTATGAGAGCGGCCTGGAGGAGCCGTTGGCTGGTGCAGAGGACGGCCACGCCAAGCTGCTCCCCTTCCTAGTTGATGTGCTTGAGGATGTCGCAGACGGCCTTGGCCCCATGGTCGAGGCTGAGGCGCGTGTCCTGTCTTCCGCGGCGCTGACGCATGTCCTCAGCCATGTCTACCTGCGCGACCCCAACGTCGACTTCGACAGCCTGCTGGAGCCCGTGAGCGGCGGCACGGCCGCTGAGGCCGTGAAAGGCCGAGCCGAGGTTTTGCTGGGGAAGTTTCGTTCCTGCAGCGTCCTGCCCGGGCGCGGCGCCGCCGGCCTTGCAACCTCGAGAGGCGAAGCCGTCCAGCATGACTCCACCACCGGTGACGACGTTACTGGGGAGTGATCCCTTCGCGACTTCCATCCTGTTTTATTCCTGCACATGCACCATGCCTCGCGGAGGCGTTTAAATTTGCGTTTGGCGTTGTGGAACAATCTTATGGCTTGTAATATTTGCTTTAAATTTCCTGGAATTTACATTTTCCTCTCCTACTTGATTGCGCTCTACATCGGCACGGCCCGGCCCCGCACGTACCTCACCCAGCGTTAGCCCCGACCGGAAACCAAGGACGTGACTAAGGAGTGAGGGGCTACATGGCAAGTTAGGCTCCTGAGTCGTGATGCTCAGGATTCCCCCTTGACGCGCGATCAACAAATAGGGAAAGGGGAAGGCGAGGAGTGGATTGACCGTTCTACGTCGGTAGGGTCCGGCCCTGCGCGTACCTCACCCAGCATTAGCCCCGACCGGAAACCAAGGACGGGACTAAGTAGTGAGGGGCTACGCGACCAGTTAGGCTCCTGAGTCGCGATGCTCAGGAGTCCCCCTTGACGCTCAAACGGGTTTCGTACCTTGGCTCCGCTCGGGGAGTGGCGCACGACGATCAGGTCCGAGGGACCTAGCTGGGTGGCGTGCTCGGGCGAGGCCCGAGCGTAGCCCCCGTGTCTAGTCCCCTCGTGCGGCACTCCCGAGGGGAGGCACTGCGATGGTGCCGGACACTGAGCTCTGGGCTCCCTGAGGTTGGTACGTCCGTCGGCCGCCCTCAGTTGTTTATCACCAGTGCGGAGCATAGCGCTTCTGTATGTGTACGGGCATAGCCGCTCCTCGGCAGTGTCGTCAGCCAGCGCGGAGCATGGTGCTTCCACTGGTGCGTGGGAGGGGGCTCCCCTCCGGGAGGAGCCCCCAGGGCGTGTACAGCCCCGCCCTGACACGTGGCCGGCACGGTAGGGCTAGGAGAGGTGTATCTGGGCACCCGTGAGCCAGCGCGGGACTCACGAGGCCCTACCTCGAGGTGGGTTGCGCCTGGCTCTGGGCCTTTATCGACTGGTGTGTTCCTGCAGGGTTGTTAGAATGCAAATGCTCTACGTCCTCAGGTCCCGGCCCTCGAGCGAGCTCAGCCGCCACTGGTATGACAGGTCGCGATGCCATGGGTCAAGGCCAGGGGGTGAGGGCTGGAGAGCCAGTAAGAGCCCGTGAGTCGCGATGCTCAGGCGCCCCCCTTTTAACGTGCAAGCAGTTTGCATGGTGATAAGCAGTAGGTGATAACTTACGGGAACCAGATTTAGCGTGAAAGGACACTTCATCCTAAGGCAAATACTAAAAAAAAGCAACTGCCGCTGGGTCGGGCCCGAGCGACGTGGGGGTGATGCAGCCCGAGGGGCGCCCCCAACAAGGTAAGTAAATAACATAAGCAAAATGGATACATGCCGCGGGGACGGACCCATGGGGCCTGGGAATGGTGCAGTCCTATGGGCGCTCCCAGCTGAAGGTAGAACTCTGAAAGATGTCACCTGATGCTGTTGAAGATGAAGTGATGCTGAGGAAGTGAGCGATGCGCGGTGAAGACATCGGCCCTCACGAGCCCCCAGGCCCAGGGGCCTCGGGAGGCTCCGTGGGCTCAAACGGGTCCTCGAGAGCCATCTCCATCTCTGCCAGGACCGCATGGTGCCTGACCTCCTGAGCCTCCAGAATGCTCCTCAGCAGGCGCTGGCGAGCGGCGGCCGCATTCGGCAGGCCAAAGGGCATGCGAACGTAGCTGTGAGGTGGCCCCTCACAACGCACCACGCGCGAAGGCCAGAGGCGCTCCTGAGACGCGGCTCAGTTGAGCCCCGGGACGTCAATGTAGATGCGCAGCCCACCATCCTCACCTGGATGTGGGGCTACGGCGGGCAGGCGGCGGCTGCCGTGCATGACTCTTGACCCTTGTAGCTCCTGAGTGTTGCTTGGGACGAACTCCTGAGGGTTTGGTTTTCCTTGCCTTGTACCATCCTGAGGGAAACGTGCCTGAAAGCACCCCTACAAGTGATGCCCGAGCGCCTCCCTCGCGACCTTGGCAAAGTCGGTGGCTCTCCAAGAAAGAGCCCCCGAGCCCTGCCTGAGGAGGGCGCTGGGTGCGTCTTCCTATGCGTGAGAGGGTGGTGCTCCCTGATCGAGCGCGGAGCCTGACGCAACAGCTCCGGAGGCGCCAGCCCCCTTGTGGCTTGAGCCTGGCGAGGTCTTCTTCTTTTTGAGGGCCACTTCGAGAAGTCTCCCGCCCCTGTGATCCGGGTCTTCGACTGCTGCGGCTTGGAACGCGCACTCCAGTGAACACACTGCATCTCTTTCTTCACAGGGCACGGTGATGACTCCACCACTTCCAGGCATCTTGAGGACATTGTAACCTTGGTGAGTCACTGCCATGAACTTGGCTAGGGCCGGGTACCCGAGGATGGCGTTGTACGGTAGGCGGATGTGAGCGACGTCGAAGTCGATGAGTTCGGTGCGGTAGTTGTTGCGCTGCGCGAAGGTGACCGGAAGGCGCACCTGCCCAATTGGAATAGTAGAACCATCTGTGACTCCCGAGAAAGGCTTGGTTGGCTGAAGCTGATCGTATGACACTTGGAGATCGTCGAACGTCTTGACGGACAGGACGTTGAGTCCAGCACCGCCATCGATGAGGGTCCTGGTGACCTGCACATTGCTGATGACTGGGGAGCAAAGCATCGGGAGGACTCCAGCCGTTGCCGCGCGCTTGAGCTGATCCGCCGAGCTAAATGTGATAGCACACGTAGACCATCTGAGAGGGCGCGTGGCCTCAAGCTTGGGATGGACTGCATTCACCTCGCGAGCAAACTGCTTGAAGATGCGTTGTGAGGCTGGGGCCTGGGCGCCACCCAAGATGCAGGCAATTGCGCGCGGCTCCTGAAAGCCCCCAACCCCATCGTCTTGATGTTGGTCTTCATTCCTCCTTGGCAGTGGCGGCAGAGGAGGGAGGCCTGCGTTGCCGTGCGGGCAGTCCTCGCGAGGCTGGTTGTTGGTGTCAAAACCGGCGGATCTCGGGTAGGGGGTCCCGAACTGTGCGTCTAGGCGGATGGTAACAAGAGGCAAGGGACACGATGTTTTTACCCAGGTTCGGGCCCTCTCGATGGAGGTAAAACCCTACTCCTGCTTGATTAATATTGATGATATGGGTAGTACAAGAGTAGATCTACCACGAGATCAAGGAGGCTAAACACTAGAAGCTAGCCTATGGTATGATTGTTATTCTGTCCTACGGACTAAAACCCTCCGGTTTATATAGACACCGGAGAGGGTTAGGGTTACATAGAGTCAGTTACAATGGTAGGAGATCTACATATTCGCATCGCCAAGCTTTCCTTCCACGCCAAGGAAAGTCCCTTCCAGACACGGGACGAAGTCTTCAATCATGTATCTTCATAGTCCAGGAGTCCGGCTGAAGGTATAGTCCGGCCATCCGGACACCCCCTAATCCAGGACTCCCTCAGTAGCCCCTGAACCAGGCTTCAATGACGACGAGTCCGGTGCGCAGATTGTCTTCGGCATTGCAAGGCGGGTTCCTCCTCCAAGTACTTCATAGAAGATTTTGAACACAAAGGATAGTGTCCGGCTCTGCAAAATAAGTTTCCACATATCGCCATAGAGAGAATGATATTTACACAAATCTATTCTGCTGACGTATTCCGTAGCGTGACATCACACTACGGCCAAGTCTTTATTTGAATCGTTTTTTACTTCCCCACCTCAGCGCGTTTCGCGAGGCGGTTTCCTTGGCCCGTCTTGTCAAAGCAGAGATCGTGTCCCCTCATTTCACGGGATTCTCATCAATATGGATGTGGGTAACCCAACTGCGCCATTGATTACGGCGCTTGGGAGATAAGCGAGTTTTATGAGGCTGGTGGGGACGCATAGCCGCATCCGCCCATATAAGGGGATAAGGATCCACCTTTTCACCTACGCCTTCTTCCTCCTTTTCCTATCCATCTTCCACGCACTTGAGCTCCAGCGCCCAAGTCCACACTTCCCACCTCGACCTTCTCCAGCCATGTCCGGAGCGGGAGGCAAGTGGATGGTCTCCTCCGTCATGGAGGGAGACATCAAAAAACTGAGGAAGGCCGGATACTTGTCTAACGACATCGCGCACCGGCTTCTCGAGGAGGGGCAGCTCCTCCCCACCCCAAGTCCCCATGAGAGGGTAGTGTTCCTTCCCCACGTCCTCCGTGGACTGGGCTTTCCTCTCCACCCATTCGTCCAGGGCTCATGTTCTACTATGGCCTAGATTTCCACGATCTGGCCCCAAACTTCATCCTCAACATCTCGGCGTTTATCGTCGTGTGCGAGGCTTTCCTCTGCATCCGCACCCATTTCGGCCTATGGCTCAAGACTTTCAATGTCAAGCCAAAGGTGGTGCGCAGCAACCAGGCGGAGTGCGGAGGTGCCATGGCGGGCAAGATGCCCAACGTCCTATGGCTCGAGGACTCCTTTGTGGAGACCCTGAAGGGGTGGCAATCGGGGTGGTTTTACATCACCGAGCCGCGCGACCCTGAATGGGTCGCAGCCCCGAGTTCCGATCTTGACCCCCTACGCGGCTCACGTCCTGCAAAGAGACGGGCCTGTCATGGGGCAACAAAGGAGAGGTGACTGGACTGCAAACATGCATCCAAACCCTGGTGAACAAGAAGCTCAAGCTTGTCAACATAGTCCAGGTCATGCTCATCCGCCGGATCCTCCCGTGTCAACAACGGGCTTTCACCTGTGGGAGTTCGACCCTGCGCAGCATCGAACTCTGAGCAGGCTCTTCAACACGACGTACGAAGATTCCTGGAAGGCGCTATTCAAGGGCGCCGAGGCTCCCGCATCCGCTTCCGAGGATCGCGGATTCAGCACGCAGCGTCACGCTAGTGCGGTAAGCTATTTTTACCATTTATAGGGTATTAGTTTTTCATAGTTTGACTCTATGCGGGATCTAAGCTCCCTTACCTTTGACAGGATTGGCAGGCAAAGTCCGGATAGTTCAACTGTCCGGCTCCTTTGCCCGAAGACCCAGCCGATGCTCGCTTGGCGAAGCTGCTGGCTCCGGCACCCTATGTGGTGCCAGAGAAGAAGGCCAAGAAGAAGGCCACAGGGACTCGAAAGAGTGCCCGGCGCCTGGAGGTGTCGGATTCATTATCCGGCAAATCCGAGACGCGCTCCTCCCGTGAAGACGAGGAGGAGGAAGAAGAAACCTCTCCCCCTCTAGCGGGGGGAGGAAAGAAAAGGAAGGCCGCCCCGACCGGGGAGGCCGAAGGGTCCAAGAAGGGGAAGACCCTTCCTCCGGACTACTCCACCGATGCCGACGACCGCGAAGAGGAGTGGCCGCACAGGGCCAAGCGCCCGGCGAAATCGTAAGTATCCGGATACCAGAGTAACTCATAGTATTCCTTTATTGCACAGCCTTTCCTTATGTCGAATATGATTATGCAGTCCGCCCAAGGCCGGGCTCGACGAGTCGTCGAGCGCTCCCTGGATTCGTCGGATGTGAATTCACTTCCGATGGCTACCTCCCCCCGCCCTATGGACGATGCCGAAGTGTTGTCCCAACAGGTTCCAAGTCAGGAGGAGGTGATCCCGGAGGCGCCGTAAGGCGACCTCCAGGGTTCCAGGAGTAAAGGGGATAGATCCCCCAAGGGCTCCGAGTCTGGCTTTGAGCCGGACTCCGTGCCGAAACCTTCAACGGTTCTATAATCCAGTAGGAAGCCTCCTTCCAAGAGGGGCAAGCCTACTGAGCCGGTGACCTCCGTCCAACCGGAGGTACCGGACAATTTGCTGGAGGTGCTTAACGGCGCCTCCATCGACGAGGAGCACCGCACTGTTATGAGTGCGGTGATCCAGAAGGTTCAGTCCGCCAAGAGCGGACTGACTGAAGCCTGTGCCAGCCTTTTAACAGGCTTTGAGGTAAGTAAAGAATATGTAAAAATATTACCGCATAGACAGTAGCCCCTGATGCTCTGTTTGGCGTTCGGAAAGAAAAGCTGAATAGAGGATCTAATGAAATTCGCAGGAGTCTAACAAAAAATGAGTCAATATGCATATGCAGGCTTCGCTGCTAACGTCCGCCGCACTGACTGCAGAGGTGGGTACGCTGAAGCAGGACCTCAAGCGGTCCGAGCAAGAGCTCGGCCTTGCCAAGCGGCAGCTCGAGGAGAAGGAAGGTAAGAGACACCTTATTGAACTATATAAAAAGTGCAATTGCTAGAAAGTGACAGGATTAACGTGGCTATTGTAGGGTCCATGTCTGAGGTGGCAACCCTTAAGCAAGCGTTGTCCGAGGCCGAGAAGAGGGCGGCCACAGAGCGCACCGAGCGGTAGAAGTATGAGGCCCAGGTTGGCGAGGTACGGCAAGAGCTCCAGGCTCTCATGAAAAAACATGAGAGTTTGGAGCTTGACTCAAAGACGCTAGCGTCCGAGCTCGTGGCGGCCATTGAAAATGCCAAGTCTGCCAAGGCCGAATCCCAGAAGGCCCTCCATGAGGTGGATGCGATGAAGAAGATAGCGGCGGGTAAGGCATTCTTTATGCAAATCAAACATGTAAAAGTGAGTTACTTGTTACTTACCCGAATCCGGAGCTCTCCAGGAGCATTCGCAGATTTGCCCCGTAGCGTGTCCGATGCCGCCGCATTCTACCGAGCCGAGGAGGGCAGCTCGACGGAGAAGGTGTTCTGGTCTCAGTATGCTGAGGCCGGACACCCTGTGCCCTTGAGCGACCAGTTGAAGCAACTGGTTGAGCTCCACAAGGTGGCCGAACAGGCCATGAAGGGTCTCATAGTTTGGCTGTGGCCTGGAGAGGCTCTGCCTGGGAGCTACTTCGGGCTGGTGCGGCGGCTGGTGGAGGCCTGTCCAAGGCTCAAAGTCATCAAGCGCTCCGTCTGCATCGAAGGTGCCCATAGGGCCCTTGCCCGCGCTAAGGTGCAATGGGGCAAGTTGGATGCCGAGAAGTTTGTGAAGGATGGGCCACCGCCGGGGAAAGAGCATCGCAAGCCCGAGATGTATTATGAGGGCGTTCTGAAGGGTTCCCGCCTTATGGCGGATGAATGTTCCAGGGATGTAATTTTTGAGTAAACTCGCTCGTTTTGTCCTGTGCGCTGAAAACTTGTTCATATGCGCTAAGCAATGCTTTTTGAATTTAAAATATTACCTTCTGTGCGGTCGTTTATCAAATTTGAGAGATGGCGATTCGTCGGCTTCTACCCCCATGCCACTAGTGCTGGGGTGTTCGGGATAAACCTGAGCGCTCTTTTTCCCATGTTTGGGTCCTTCGAGGGAGGCGCTCAGCACAATGAACAAGGCGATTGGACTATAATGCTTGAACACTCTCACTTAGCCATAGAATTCTATAATTTTAAATTTCAGCGAAGCCCCTAGTAGACAGAGTTCGGGGCGCTATCCATGCCTTGGTCGGACAAAGCCGACTCCTCGCTCTAAGCGAAGTCTTTAGGGACTCGAAAAACCTCTCGAACAGCGACCGGCTCTTGCTTCATCATGACAGTCAGTTTTAGCTTTCTCTACTGAGGTGCTTAGCCCAGCTCAGCTGGTGCGATCAAGGCAGAACGATACAAATAACGCGATAAGCAAAAGGTTGGACTATTTAACATGTCCTTTCCAGGGGCAGGCTGCGGAATGGTATGCGAAACAGGTATACTGCTCGTGATAGAGACCACCTGGGAGTTCCATAATGCGGCGTAGCTTTTCTGCTTCCCTAGTTCTTGCATCATTTATGCGGCAATTATACTGCCGAACAGGCCTTCCAAAGAATGGAGTCCTGAAAGTAAGAGAAAATCAAAAAATCTGCAGCCCCTAGTGCAGTTTAAGCCGTGTTTCGGGCGTGCCGTGATGGTGCCCCTCCCCCTGTGCCCATGGTATGTCAAGAGCGTAGTTATGTACGCGAAGCACTGGTTTCGCATTTGCGCGAGGGCTGGGGTTGGGGCCGCATTGCTACGCCTGCTCGGAACGTGCCAGGCGGTCTTGTTGTAGGTTACTCCGGGCGCGCTTGACGATGTCCGGCCATTTAATGGCCGGACTGGGGAACTGCCTTGAGAGGTTGCTTTGTACTTCTGCTGCGAGGGCCGCCGTATGCTCCTCCGTTCGGAGGGAGCGTTCGGTGTTTCCATTGACCATAATTTCTCCTCGAGGGCCTGGCATCTTGAGCTTAAGGTATGCGTAGTGCGGTACTGCATTGAACTTGGTGAATGCGGTTCGCCCGAGCAGTGCGTGATGGCCACTACGGAACGGGACTATGTCGAAGATTAACTCCTCGCTTCGGAAATTATTCAGAGATCCAAAGTCCACTTCAAGTGTAACTAAGCCTGTACAGTTGGCCTCTACACCTGGTATGACGCCTTTAAAGGTCGTTTTGGTGGGCTTAATCCTCGAGGGATCTATGCCCATTTTCCACACTGTATCCTGGTAAAGCAGGTTCAGGCTGCTGCCGCCGTCCATAAGGACTCTAGTGAGATGAAATCTGACAATAATTGGGTCTAGAACCAATGCGGCGAATCCGCCATGACGGATGCTAGTGGGGTGGTCCCTTTGATCAAAGGTGATCGGACAGGAGGACCATGGGTTGAACTTTGGGGCGACTGGCTCCATCGCGTATACGTCCCTTAACGTGCGCTTCTGCTCCCTCTTGGGGATGTGGGTTGCGTATATCATGTTCACCGTCCGCACTTGTGGGGAAAAACCCTTCTGTCCACTGTTGTTCCGCGGCCGGAGCTCCTCATCGTCATCGCTATGCAGCCCCTTGTCTTTATTTTCGGCATTTACCTTGCCTGCCTGCTTGAACACCCAACAATCCCGGTTGGTGTGATTGGCTGGCTTTTCGGGGGTGCCATGTATCTGGCACAAGCGGTCGAGTATTCGGTCCAAACTCGACGGGCCCTGAGTATTTCTTTTGAATGGCTTTTTCCGCTGACCGGATTTATACCCTCTAAATCCGGCATTAACTGCCGTATCCTCAGCATTGTCGCCGTTAATGCGGCGCTTTTGCTTGTTGCGACGCGACTTGCCACTGCTGTCCTTGGTATCTGAATTACGAGGGTTCTTGGTTATATTGTTGCTATGAGCAAGCCAGCTGTCTTCTCCCGCACAAAAGCGGGTCATGAGTGTCGTGAGGGCTGCCATAGATTTCGGCTTTTCCTGTCCAAGGTGCCGGGCAATCCACTCGTCACGGATATTGTGCTTGGAGGCTGCTAGGGCCTCTGCGTCCGGACAGTCGACTATTTGATTTTTCTTTGTTAGGAACCGTGTCCAGAATTGCCTGGCCGATTCCTCTGGCTGCTGAATTATGTGGCTTAGGTCATCGGCGTCTGGTGGTCGCACATAAGTGCCCTGGAAATTGTCGAGAAATGCAGCTTCCAAGTCCTCCCAACAACCGATTGATTCTGCTGGCAGGCTGTTAAGCCAATGCCGAGCTGGTCCTTTAAGTTTGATGGCGTGTAGATCATCGCCGCGGGCCATGTGGATATGAAGGAGATAATCCTCGATCCATACCGCAGGATCTGTTGTGCCATTGTATGTTTCGATGTTCACGGGTTTGAAACCCTCAGGGATTTGATGATCCATTACTTCATTTGTGAAGCATAGTGGGTGTGCGGCGCCTCTGTATTGGGCTATATCACGACACAGCTTAAACGAGCTTTGTCTATTGTGTTTGGCCCGGCCGGATTTATTATATCCGGAGTGACGATCACCGTCACTTGCCGTGGGGCGCCCGCGCGATCCGTAGATCGATATTGTTTGCCTTGCCCTGTCCTCCAATATATCTCGTAGGTCTGGTGCATTTTCCCGTGCCTTGGTATGTTTTGAGCGGCGCCGGGGTGCGGCTTGAGTGGAGGGCCGAGAGGCCTCTCTGTTGCGGCCACGAGGTGGCCGGTCGGCCGTATCATGCGCTGGTGATGTAGGTTTAGGTGCTTCCTCCTCTAATCGGGGTAGCAACCTGCGCTTTGGGTAGCTCTTGGAGGGGCGTTCGAGTTCATACTCTTGGGCCGCAAGGACTTCAGTCCATCTGTCAGCTAGCAAATCTTGATCAGCTCTAAGCTGTTGTTGTTTTTTCTTGAGGCTGCTTGCCGTGGCCATAAGCCTGCGTTTGAAACGCTCTTGTTCGACGGGATCCTCCGGCACGACGAATTCATCATCGTCGAGGCTTGCCTTGTCTTCGGAGGGAGGCATATAATCATCGTCCTCGACCTCTCTGTCTGCCGCTCTCTCATGAGGGCTGGCTTCTCCATCCTCCTGTGCTGAATCTTGCCGGAGGGGGTTTTCTTCGGCACTCTCCGGAGTGTTATTATCTCCCGTGCCGGAATCACCGTTTTTGCTTTGGCGGGATTTAGAGCGGCGCCGCTGACGCTGGCGCTTAGGCTGTTTCTTGGAGGGGTCATCCTCCGCTGTTCCATCACCATCTCCTTCTTTTGGGGTGTCCACCATGTATATGTCATACGACGAGGTGGCTTTCCAGTGCCCTATAGGTGCTGGTTCTTGATCATCTCCTGCATCGGCGTCCATACCGTCAATGTCTTCAGAGTCGAAGTAGAGCACGTCGGTTAAATCATCGACAGTGGCTACAAAGTGGGTGGTGGGTGGGCTTTGAATTTCTTCATCGTCCGTATCCCAACCTTGCTGACCGTACTCCGGCCAGGGCTCTCCTGATAAAGAGAGAGACTTTAGTGACTTCAGAATATCACCAAAGGTCGAGTGCTGAAAGATGTCCGCGGCGGTGAACTCCATGATCGGCGCCCAATCGAATTCGATTGGCAGGGGCGCGGGGGGCTCAGAGTCCGGAGAGGAGTCCGGCTCCTCGGAGTCACAAGCCTCGCAGAGGACAGGGCTAGTGTTCGGCTCGATCGTCGTAGAGATTGCAGCCCCCGAGGCGGTGTCTAACCAGCCATCCTCGATTGGCGTAGTTGGCTCCGAATTAAGGGTCGGAGCCGATGCGGGTGCGGCTTCCAGGGCATTGTTCGACGGCAGAGCTAGATCATGCCCATCATGACAGTGCGGCGCACTCGGCTGTGGCTCGAATCCGTCGAAGATCAAGTCCCCACGGATGTCAGTCGTGTAGTTTAAACTTCCAAATCTGACCTGATGGCCAGGGGCGTAGCTTTCGATTTGCTCCAGATGGCCAAGCGAATTGGCCCGCAGTGTGAAGCCTCCGAAGACAAAGATCTGTCCGGGGAGAAAGGTCTCACCCTGGACTACATCGCTATTGATGATCGGAGGAGCCATCGGGCCTAAAAGTGACGACACAGAGGAACTCTCAATGAAAGCACCAATGTCGGTGTCAAAACCGGCGGATCTCGGGTAGGGGGTCCCGAACTGTGCGTCTAGGCGGATGGTAACAGGAGACAAGGGACACGATGTTTTTACCCAGGTTCGGGCCCTCTCGATGGAGGTAAAACCCTACTCTTGCTTGATTAATATTGATGATATGGGTAGTACAAGAGTAGATCTACCACGAGATCAAGGAGGCTAAACCCTAGAAGCTAGCCTATGGTATGATTGTTATTCTGTCCTACGGACTAAAACCCTCCGATTTCTATAGACACCGGAGAGGGTTAGGGTTACATAGAGTCGGTTACAATGGTAGGAGATCTACATATTCGCATCGCCAAGCTTGCCTTCCACGCCAAGGAAAGTCCCTTCCGGACACGGGACGAAGTCTTCAATCTTGTATCTTCATAGTCCAGGAGTCCGGCTAAAGGTATAGTCCGGCTATCCGGACACCCCCTAATCCAGGACTCCCTCACTAGTCCCTCCAGCCTCCCTCGCGAGGCTGGTCCTGCCAGCGGTCCTCGCGAGGGCGGTCACCCCATCCCTGGCGTGGGCCTCGGTCTTCCCATCGTCCTCCACCTCTTCCTCCTCCTCGGCCATAGCCCTTGTCGTTGCGCTCGGGGCGTCGGCCGATTCGCCCGTCTTGCACATCTCTGAGCTCTTGGCATTCGTTGGTGTTGTGGGTGTGGAGGTCGTGGTACACACAGTAGCGTCCGCCCTTGGATGACTCAGGCTGATCCCTGCCTCGCTTGGTGTATGGTTCCGCTGCCAGCACAGCAGCCGCCTTGCGCTTCACGTCTTTTTCCTTGAGCTTCTTCTCTTCTGGGTCGGCTGCTGGGAGCTCGAGAAGGGAGAGGCGCCCTTCCTCAGCCCTGGCGCACTTGGTCGCCAAGTTGAACAGCTCCAGGGATGTGCACAGGTCTTCATGGATTGCTAGCTCCTCCTTCATCTTGATGTCACGCACGCCGTCGGAGAAAGCTGAGATGATGGCTTCCTCAGTCACCTTGGGGATCTTGAGGTGAGCATAGTTGAAGCGCTGGATGTACTTCTGCAGGGTTTCCCCTGGCTGTTGCTTGATGCGGCGCAGGTCGCTCACGGCCGGGGGCCGGTCGTGAGTGCCCTGGAAGTTGGCGATGAAGCGGGTGTGCATCTCGCTCCAGGAGGAGATCGTGCCGGGGGCCAGGTTCAGGAGCCAGGTGCGGGCGCCGTCCTTGAGCGCCATGGGGAACCAATTTGCCATGACCTTTTCGTCCCCGTTGGCGGCTACGATGCCCAGCTCGTAGAGCTGTAGGAACTCCGCGGGGTCCGCCGTGCCATCATAGCAAGGAGGGAGGTCAGGCTTGAACTTGCCTGGCCATGTGACGCCGCGCAGCTCGGGGGTGAAGGCGAGGCAGCCCGCTGTGGAGGTGCCGGACTTGCTCTTGCAGGTCATCACGCGCCACCACTGGGAGCAGCGCGGGGTCTTGTCGTGGAGGCGCAGGGACGCGATCTTGGCGCGCCGGCGCTGGGAGCGCGCGAGCACCTTCTCGGGGACGTGGGATCTCTTGGCAGCTCCTTTCTTGCTGCGTAGGCGCTGGACGTGGAGGGTCTCGCCCTGGGGCTGCACGCCTTGCAGCCAAGGCGCCTTCTTGGGGAGGATGTGGTGGAGGCACCTCCTGATCATCGCCTCCTGCGCGGAACAGAGGGCGAGGCAGCGAGGGGGACCGCGAGGGGGAGCCCCCTGCGGTGCTGACGAGCTCGGTGATGCGGGCGAGCCAGTCCTCGTAGAGGTCGTCGACGGGGCGGTAGCGAAGAAGCTCTTTTGCCAAGAACAGCGAGGCGCGCGCATCCATGGGGGCGCAACGGGCGTGGGACGACGAGCCAGCTGGGGTTAGCGACGGGGTGGCAGTGCGGCCATCCCGCCGCACCGAAGGATGCTGGGATGAGGCCTGCTGCTCGTTCCCCACCGAGCCGGTGGCGGCTTTGGTGGCGGGCGACGGGGAACGACGAGGGGGGCCGCCGATGGGCGCCGTTTGGGCGACGCGGGTGGCGAGAGTAGCCCGGCGCTCGGCGCGAGCCCGACGAGCGTCAGCCATGGACATGACGGAAGATCACACGCGAACAGCAGAAGAAAGATTCCGGCGCACCCCTACCTGGCATGCCAAATGTCGGATTTTGGGTTCTGGCAGACCCTTGAGGTTCGAACACTGGGGTGCGCATGGAGATCTCTCCCCTACCGATCTACGTCCGATCCTCTCGTGCGAACTAAGATGAAAACGATGAACAACACAAGGGACACGAGGTTTATACTGGTTCGGGCCACCGTTGTGGTGTAATACCCTACTCCAGTGTGTTTGGTGGTGGATTGCTTCAGGGGCTGAAGATGAACAGTAAAGAGGAAGAACAGCCTCGCGAGAGGTGTTGTTGAGCTGGTGCGGTGTGTTCTACTTGGTCTAGATCTCTCCTTCTCTACCAGCTTGTTCGATGTCTCTACTTTGTGGTGGTTAGCCCTATTTATAGAGGCCCTGGGCCTCTCCCCAAATAATTGAGCAGGAAGGGCACCAACAATTGGCCATTTTGAAGGGGAACATCTAGTACAAGTTATCCTGACCAAAGGTGGTATTCGGCTGCCAAAAGCACTGGTGGTGACGCCATCTTGGGCTCCATGGTGACCTCCGTCCGGCCGCCCGGCTGGTCTTGGTCTCGTTGCACCGGAATGGTAACCTTTGCCTGATGCCTTGGCCTGTGCTTGCCCCCTTTGCACCAAAGGGGAAACAAGGACTCTGCGCAGGCCGGCGCCTGCCTGGCGCCTGCTTGGCCTTGATCGTCACGGGATCCTCGCGAGGTACCCTTGCATTGATCTCTCCGCCTCCTCGCGAGCCTGCCTGAGGAGGCCGCTCTTAAGGAAGCTTCCTGTCGTCCGCCCCGCGAGGCTTGGCCCCTCACGAGGGTCTTGAGCTTGAGCTGATGAAGATGGGCCGCGCTGGGCCCCCGCTTGAGCCATGCCGCAGGCCGCAGGCAGGCAAGTCTGGGGACCCCCGTTCCCAGAATGCCGACATAACTTTCGCTAGTGTCGACGTCAGGAACGATAGAGATGTTCTCGCAAATAGTTTCCTCAAAATTCCAAGAAAGTGTCACATCAACCTTCAAGAGGAGCTCATGATCAAAGGAGGCAATCTAAGGGACTCCATGGCAGATTTGGCAGGAGCCGTTATAGACAAATCTTACTTGAGTATGAAGTCATCTTTTCTGTGAGGTCAACATGACTATTGGGAACGGAAGCCACTTTCCCTGACCACCTGAAATATGTGGCAATTGTAAGTGAAGATTTTGTTTTTATGGATTTTCTGTCTTTATATTTTTTATTGCAACAATAGTACTTTTTTTTGTTTACCTATATCTTCATTCTCATCCGCTTTTTGTTTTAGGATGGGTATGTCATGAGGACATGGCTACCACAGTTACACCCATATTCCCTACCGTTTTACCTCTTGGAACAATTGCTAGAGCTCAGATACACCAATTAAATTATCAGGTACTTTCGTTTCTTGGTAATGTTTCTAGTGTTCATGAGAATATGATGTTGCCTAACTTAGATACATTTGTGTTGCTTGCAATTGAAGGGCCTAGCACAGACAAGAAGGTTGAACATTGGAGCATGGTCAAGCACGGAGATGAAGGTGCGTGCGAAGAGAACAAGAACGAAGGTTCAAGTGGAGATTTCCGGACTTTGAAGCCACCATGATGACATACAAGAAGATGGATGAAATATACAAGATGGCCTTTCATAAATTTCGTCCATACCTTATTATTGGTGTTGCGCCACTTATTTTGGGCCAGGCCCATGTAATCTATTTTTAGAGTCCATATTGTAGGGGAAACGACTTAGGAGGTGTTTTAGTCCCACCTTGCCAAGGGTGGACAAAATCCCCTCTCTTTTTCCTATAAATATAGCCCTGAAGGCATCGTTTAGACTTGGGTTTTGTTTAGATTAAAGTTCGCCATAGCTGCAACTTCGCGTACTTCATTTGTGTTCAACGACCAGACAAAGGCGTCACAGAACCCCACCTTGATCAATAAAGCTTTCCTCTTATATTCGCAATATCTAGATTGCAATCTTAGTTTCTTGCTTGTTCTTTGTTTGCCTGCAGGAAACATACCTTGGTGGTCAGGTTGATCGTGCTCCGGCGTGGTCAATAACCTCTCGGAGTTGGTTTAGTGATTGCTAAGGCGCGATGTCCTTGCACGTTCATTCGGATCGTCAAAGTTGACTTCCTCCAAAACGATAGCCACCATCTCATCGAAAGACGGGACACCTTTGCCTCTATCAAGTGGTATCAGTTTTCAGGTTGCTCGGTGAGATTTTCCAGTTTTTCATAGTCTAGATTGCATCTATTCTTCATACCCAGAGTCCAAGAAAAATAAAAAAAGATTATAGATTAGTTCATCCTTGTCCCAGACAATCTGAGGCTTTTCGCTATTATCACTTAGTTTTTGCATTGTTGAATTTTCGGTTGCATCATGTGTCGAGTTGCTGGTTCTTAGCATCTAGTCATTTAGAGTTTTGAGTTCTAGTCACGCATTGTTCATGTTGCATCCACTCGCACCGACCGCATCCATATCCATCATTCACTAAGGTTGTTATTGTCATCTCCATCACCTCAGTTGTTGCTGCCCTACATTAGTATCGTTCGCGCTTTGCACTCACTGCTGGCATCGTGAGTCATTTGTTGCCGCCATCGTTTTCCGTTGCATCAACCTATGTAGAAAAAGAAGAGAGGAGTACATCAAATTTTATTTCTCACGTTACAAGGAAAGTCGGCCTCCAGATACTACTAGTACTGGTTCAATTGGAAGTTATGATATACTAGTATTTCTGAGGGGAACATGATAATTCAATCACGTCATCTTGATTCTGGTGTACTACTTGGGACGTTGTGAGCCAAGAAAAAGAGGCCAAGGGCTGGTCGGTTTGCTTTGGCATTAATTGATCCATATATTGTCTATAGTACTTGATTGGAAAGAGATAGAAGGAAAGAAGGGATTGGCCGCAACAAAAGAGGCAGGTGCTGCTGCATTTTTGGAGATCAAGAAGGCAGGGAAATAATATAGTTGTGTGAACGGTTGAAGTTAAAAGGAAGGAAAACGTTTACAGACGGTGCTGGCCGAAGATTGGGCCGGTCGCGCCTCGCTCGCAACTTACACGCGCTAACCCATGACACAGGAAAGAGGTCATGTTGCATCGCAGGACCCACACACTATTTTATCCCCACCTTATATCTTCCTCCTCTCTCTCCACACCATACTGCCCCAACCAGCAATCCCCATTGTTCTCTGCTCCGACGAACTCGCGCACCAGGGGCCATGAATCCAGCGAGCCCGCACCGCTGTGCACCCAAATCATGATGAGATCCACGGCCACGCCCCCTGTTTTCTCATCCACACCTCCTTCTCCTCCTCAGGGAGCACACAACCTCTGCTTGGTTTTCTTGCTGGAAGCGCCCGGAGCAGAAGCTGGAAGCAACATCCTTTTTGCTGCAACCGGCCATCGCCGGAGCTGGGAACCATCACTATATTTGCTGGAACTGGCCGGAGCGGGAGCTAGAACTAGCATATAATTTTGCTTCAAAGCCCGCAGCCATGGCGCTGGTACAAGTGTGTTGGCGTCGTGCGATGCCGCAAGTCATTAGTTGGGGTGGCGCCACGGCTCACTGGAGGTTGCAACGGCGACCAAGTTTACTGGAACTAGCGGGGAGCTTTGCTGGAACCAGCACGTAAAAATGCTACCACCGAGTTCATCTTGCTGGACCAGTGACACCTTTTGATACAACCGTAGCCTGTTTTTGCTACCACCGGTGAGTTTTTTTGCTACCAGCGTGCACGGCGGTATTGGTCGACGACGGGGATGCATTTTATTTTTGCTGCAACCATTATGGATTTTGCTGGAACCGGCGTACAAAGTAGCTGGAAAGGGCTTTTTTCTTCCTTTGACGGTGACCATGGTGACCATGACGACCAGGGGGTGAGCTGATCTGATGCAACCGGCAAACCGAAAAGCTAGCGTCGTTGAGCTGATTTGCTACGATGGAAAATGACGGCGCGTGAGGCATGCACCCGTGCAGGGATCGTCAACGGCAAGGACGGTGCACCCATGCTGCCACCACGGGGTGGGAAGAGCTGCAACCACTGCGAGACGGAGGCTGCAAGTGATACGTCTCCATCGTATCTATAATTTTTTATTGTTCCATGCCAATATTATTCAACTTTCATATACTTTTTGGCAATTTTTTATACTATTTTTGGGACTAACATATTGATCCAGTGCCCAGTGCCAGTTCCTCTCTGTTGCATGTTTTATGTTTCGCAGGATATCCATATCAAACGGAGTCCAAACAGGATAAAAACGGACGGAGATTATTTTTGGAATATTTGGAAAATCTGGGGGAAAGATCAACGCGAAACGGTGTCCGAGGTGGCCACGAGGAAGGGGCCCACGCCCTCCCCAGGAGGGCGCGCCCATCCTCATGGGCCACTGGTAAGGCGGTTGATGCCCTTCTTCGGCCACAAGAAAGCTAATTTTTGGTAAAAAAATCACGGCGAAGGTTTCAGTCCAATCGGAGTTACGGATCTCCATATATATACGAAACGGTGAAAGGGCAGCAGAACAGAACACAGAAACAGAGAGAGACAGAGAGACAGATCCAATCTCAGAGGGGCTCTCGCCCCTCCCATGCCATGGAGACCATGGACCAGAGGGGAAACCCTTCTCCCATCTAGGGAGAAGGTCAAGGAAGAAGAAGAAGGAGGGGGGCTCTCCCCCCTCGCTTCCGGTGGCGTGGGAACGCCGCCGGGGGCCATCATCATCACCGCGATCTACACCAACACCTCCGGCATCTTCACCAACATATCCATCACCTTCCCACCTCTATCTACGGCGGTCCACTCTCCCGCAACCCGCTGTACCCTCTACTTGAACATGGTGCTTTATGCTTCATATTATTATCCAATGATGTGTTGCAATCCTATGATGTCTGAGTAGATTTTTGTTGTCCTATCGGTGGTTGATGAATTGCTATGATTGATTTCAATTGCTTGAGGTTATGTTGCTGTCCTTTGGTGCCCATCATATGAGCGCGCGCGTGGATCACTGAAAATGCAACTATCCCTGGGTGGTTTTGGTAATTCCTAACAACATATAGCTCATTGAGCTAACATTATTCCAAGATTAATATTTCAGGGATAGCTCAATGGATGGCATGGCATGGATGAGGAAAGTGGATCCCTCAAAATTATAAGGACAAATGATTGGCTCAAACTTCAAGATCAAGACTCTACATTTTATATTTTAGTGATCCAAGATCACATTGAGTCTATAGGAAAAGCCAATACTATCAAGGAGGGATGAGGTGTTGCTTAATGAGCCTCTTGCTTCATGTGCTTAGTGATATGCTCCAAAACCCTCAACTATCTTCCCAAATCCACATTTGACCTAAACCAAAAAGTCAAACTCGGCCCTACCGATTCTTTCCATTTGGCGCCACCGAGTTTCATTTGTCATAGCCACTGCCACAAAATCCTAGCAATTCGGTTTCACCGATAGGGATCTCGGTCTCACCAAGATGGGATTGCGATTTCTCTGTTTCCCTTCGTAACGTTTCGGTCTAACCAAAGTGAGCGATCGGTCCCACTGAGATTGCAATGTAAACTCACTGTTTCCCTTTCGTAACATTTTGGTCTCACCGAAAGGAGCGAATCGGTCCCACCAAGTTTACCTGACCAACTCTCTGGTTAGCTTATTACCAAAATCGGTCCCACCAAGTTTGTGTAATCGGTCACACCGAGATTACGTTATGCCCAAACCCTAACCATATTGGTCCTACCGAGTTGCATCTCAGTCCCACCGGAAATCCTAACGGTCACTAGGTTTGCTAAATCGGTCCGACCGAGTTTAACGATTCGGTCCCGCCGAGTTTGGCAGATTGTGTGTAACGATTAGATTTTGTGTGGAGGTTATATATACCCCTCCACCCACTCTTCATTCATGGAGAAAGCCATCAGAACACATCTACACTTCCAATACATATTTTCTGAGAGAACCACCTACACTTGTGTTGAGCTCAAGATATTCCATTCCGACCATATGAATCTTGATCTCTAGCCTTCCCAAGTTGCTTTCCACTCAAATCTTCTTTCCACCAAATCCAAATCCTGTGAGAGAGAGTTGAGTGTTGGGGAGACTTTCATTTGAAGCACAAGAGCAAGGAGTTCATCATCAACACACCATTTGTTACTTCTTGGAGAGTGGTGTCTCCAAGATTGGCTAGGTGTCACTTGGGAGCCTCCGACAAGATTGTGGAGTTGAACCAAGGAGTTTGTAAGGGCAAGGAGATCGCCTACTTCGTGAAGATCTACCGCTAGTGAGGCAAGTCCTTCATGGGCAACGCCCGTGATGGAATAGACAAGGTTGCTTCTTCATGGACCCTTCGTGGGTGGAGCCCTCCGTGGACTTGCGCAACCGTTACCCTCCGTGGGTTGAATTCTCCATCAATGTGGATGTACGATAGCACCACCTATCGGAACCACGCCAAAAACATCCGTGTCTCCAATTGCGTTTGAATCCTCCAAACCCTTCCCTTTACATTCTTGCAAATTGCATGCTTTACTTTCCGCTGCTCATATACTCTTTTGCATGCTTGCTTGAATTGTGTGGAGATTGCTTGACTTGTGCTAAGATAGCTGAAAGCACAAGTGCTTCCTGGGTGGTTTTGGTAATTAATGTCAACATATCTCTTGTTGGACTAACACTTTCACCTAGTATGTTTCAGATAAGTTCAATAATGGAGTGGCATGGACTAAAGGAAGTGGAACCCCTTCAAGATGCTAAGGACAAAGGATTGGCTCAAGCTTCAAGATCAAGACTCTACATTTTACATTTTTAGTGATCCAAGATTACATTGAGTCTAAAGGAAAAGCCAATACTATTAAGGAGGGATGAGGTGTTGCTTAATGAGCCTCTTGTTTCATGTGCTTAGTGATATACTCCAAAATCCTCAACTACCTTTCCATATCCACATATGACCTAAACCAAAAGTCAAACTCGGCCCCACCGATTCTTTCTACTCGGAGCCACCGAGTTTCACATGCCATAGCCACTGCCACAAACCCTAGCAAATCGGTTTCACTGATAGGGATCTCGGTCTCACCGAGATGGGATTGCAATCTCACTGTGTATGACCATTGCCAAAATCGGTCTCATAGAGTTTGAGCAATCGGTACTACCGAGATTACAATGCAAGTCCTCTGGTTAGCTTATTACCAAATCGGTCCCACCGAGTTTGCGTAATCGGTCTCACCGAGTTTGCCTGACCAACTCTCTGGTTAGCTTATTACCAAAATTGGTCCCACTGAGTTTGTGTAATCGGTCACACCGAGATTACGTTATTCCCTAACCCTAACCATATCGGTCCTACCGAGTTGCATCTCAGTGCCACCGAAAAACCTAACGGTCACTAGGTTTGCTGAATCGGTCCGACCGAGTTTAACGATTCGGTCCCATCGAGTTCGGCAGATTGTGTGTAACGGTTAGATTTTGTGTGGAAGCTATATATACCCCTCCACCCACTCTTCATTCATGGAGAGAGCCATCAGAACAGATCTTCACTTCCAATACACATTTTCTGAGAGAGAACCACCTACCCTTGTGTTGAGCTCAAGATATTCCATTCCTACCATATGAATCTTGATCTCTAGCCTTCCGCAAGTTGCTTTCCACTCAAATCTTCTTTCCACCAAATCCAAATCCTGTGAGAGAGAGTTGAGTGTTGGGGAGACTATCATTTGAAGCACAAGAAAAAAGAGTTCATCATCAACACACCATTTGTTACTTCTTGGAGAGTGGTGTCTCCTAGATTGGCTAGGTGTCACTTGGGAGCCTCCAACAAGGTTGTGGAGTTGAACCAAGGAGTTTGTAAGGGCAAGGAGATTGCCTACTTCATGAAGATCTACCGCTAGTGAGGCAAGTCCTTCGTGGGCGACGGCCGTGATGGAATAGACAAGGTTGCTTCTTCGTGGACCCTTCGTGGGTGGAGCCCTCCGTGGACTCGCGCGACCGTTAGCCTCCGTGGGTTGAAGTCTCCATCAACGTGGATGTACGATAACACCACCTATCGGAACCACGCCAAAACCATCCGTGTCTCAAATTGCGTTTGAATACTCCTAACCCTTCCCCTTTACATTCTTGCAAGTTGCATGCTTTACTTTCCGCTGCTCATATACTCTTTTGCATGCTTGCATGAATTGTGTGGAGATTTCTTGACATGTGCTAAGATAGATGAAAGCACAAGTGCTCCCTGGGTGGTTTTGGTAATTAATGTCAACATATCTCTTGTTGGACTAACACTTTCACCTAGTATGTTTCAGATAAGTTCAACAATGGAGTGGCATGGACTAAAGGATGTGGAACCCCTTCAAGATGCTAAGGACAAAGGATTGGCTCAAGCTTCAAGATCAAGACTCTACATTTTACATTTTTAGTGATCCAAGATCACATTGAGTCCATAGGAAAAGCCAATACTATTAAGGAGGGATGAGGTGTTGCTTAATGAGCCTCTTGCTTCATGTGCTTAGTGATATGCTCCAAAATCCTCAACTACCTTTCCATATCCACATATGACCTAAACCAAAAGTCAAACTCGGCCCCACCGATTCTTTCTATCCGGAGCTACCGAGTTTCACATGCCATAGCCACTGCCACAAACCCTAGCAAATCAGTTTCACTGATAGGGATCTCGGTCTCACTAAGATAGGATTGCAATCTCACTGTGTATGACCATTGCCAAAATCGGTCTCACAGAGTTTGAGCAATCGGTACTACCGAGATTACAATGCAAATCCTCTGGTTAGCTTATTACCAAATCGGTCCCACCGAGTTTGCGTAATCGGTCTCACCGAGTTTGCCTGACCAACTCTCTTGTTAGCTTATTACCAAAATCGGTCCCACTGAGTTTGTGTAATCGGTCACACCGAGATTACGTTATTCCCTAACCCTAACCATATCGGTCCTACCGAGTTGCATCTCAGTGCCGTCGAAAAACCTAACGGTCACTAGGTTTGCTGAATCGGTCCGACCGAGTTTAACGATTCGGTCCCACCGAGTTTGGCGGATTGTGTGTAACGGTTAGATTTTGTGTGGAGGCTATATATACCCCTCCACCCACTCTTCATTCGTGGAGAGAGCCATCAGAACAGATATTCACTTCCAATACACATTTTCTGAGAGAGAACCACCTACCCTTGTGTTGAGCTCAAGATATTCCATTCCTACCATATGAATCTTGATCTCTAGCCTTCCGCAAGTTGCTTTCCACTCAAATCTTCTTTCCACCAAATCCAAATCCTGTGAGAGAGAGTTGAGTGTTGGGGAGACTATCATTTGAAGCACAAGAGAAAGGAGTTCATCATCAACACACCATTTGTTACTTCTTGGAGAGTGGTGTCTCCTAGATTGGCTAGGTGTCACTTGGGAGCCTCCGACAAGGTTGTGGAGTTGAACCAAGGAGTTTGTAAGGGCAAGGAGATCGCCTACTTCGTGAAGATCTACCGCTAGTGAGGCAAGTCCTTCGTGGGCGACGGCCGTGATGGAATAGACAAGGTTGCTTCTTCGTGGACCCTTCGTGGGTGGAGCCCTCCGTGGACTCGCGCGACCGTTACCCTTCGTGGGTTGAAGTCTCCATCAACGTGGATGTACGATAACACCACCTATCGGAACCACGCCAAAAACATCCGTGTCTCAAATTGCGTTACTCCTAACCCTTCCCCTTTACATTCTTGCAAGTTGCATGCTTTACTTTCCGCTGCTCATATACTCTTTGCATGCTTGCTTGATATGTATTGTGTTTGTTAAACTTGTGCCTAAACTCCACCTAAACTTAAGAATTTTAAAAACTGCAACTTTTGATACTTAGTGTCTAATCACCCCCCTCTAGACACCTCTTCTCGATCCTGTCAATTGGTATCAGAGCATTGGTCTCCATTGCCTTGGTTTAAACACCTTTGGAGGAAGATGGATGTGTCTACTTTAGGGAGTCTTAGACATAGAGTGCCCATTCTTGATGGAGAGTACTTTCATGAGTGGAAAAATGAAATGCTTGAGATTTTCAATGAATATCATTTGAACAAGTACATTGCTAGTCCTTGTGCACCTCATATTGATCCTTTGCACCCTACCCTAGATGAAGATATTGACATGATTTGCAATCTTAGAATTGTTGAGCTCATCATTAGAGGCTTGCCTAGAAACTTGATTAGATGTTTGCCTACTCTCAAGTGTGCCTATACCATATGGAAATTTCTTGAGGAATGATTTCCCGATTATTCCTTAAAAAATTTATATGAAATTCTCCATAAGTCTATTGCTTTGAGTAAGATGAACTCTAGTGATCCTAGCTTTGGTGATTGTCTATTTGAGCTTACCAATCTCATGCGTGCTAAAGGAAATGTTGGAATCATTAGTGATATCATCTCCGAAGCTATTAGAATCCATAAAGGTAACCACTTTGATGATCATTTACCTAATGAATTACCCTCTCTAGGAATTGATCAATCACAAGATGATGTTGAACATGGATATTATGATGAAGATTATGATAGTGACTATGATATTGATGATGCAATGAGAAATTTTGGTCTTATGGCAAATCTTTGCGGCTACATGGCTGGAGGAAAGGAATGGGTCCTTGATAGTGGATGTACTGATCATATGACCGGAGATGAAGATATGTTCCTTGAGCTTGCTGAAAACGGCGGCCCTAAAAAATATGTCACTTTTGGTGATAATTCAAAGGGTAAGGTGGTTGGCCTTGGTAAGGTGGCCATCTCACACGATAGCTCCATGCAAAACGTCATGCTCGTTGAATCCCTTGGATACAATTTACTTTCAGTTTCTAGACTTGCGGATTTCGGTTTCAATGTCTTACTCACTGAAGTAGATTGCCAAGTGTTTTGTAGAGACAATCATAAAATGATCTTTACCGGTATACGTAGAGGAGATCTTTACATTGTTGATTTCACTAAAAAGGCTCAACCTAAAACTTGCTTAATCGCTAAATCTTCTAAAGGCTGGTTGTGGCATAGAAGACTAGGTCATGTTGGAATGCGAAATCTTGATAAGATTATTAAAGGTGATCATATCCTTGGAATAAAAGAAGTCGTATTTGACAAGGATAGACTTTGTAGTGCTTGTCAAGTAGGGAAACAAGTTGGAGGAATTCACCGCGCGAAGAACATCATGACCACAAGAAGACCACTCGAGCTACTTCACATGGATCTCTTTGGTCCAAATGCATACAAGAGTCTCGGTGGTAACTCATTTGGTCTAGTCATAGTTGATGATTTTTCAAGATTCACGTGGGTGTTCTTTCTTGATGGCAAGTCGCAGGTCCAAAAGATCTTCGAAAACTTTGCTAGGAAGGCCCAAAATCAGTTTGACATGAAGATCAAGAAGGTTCGGAGTGACAATGGAACGGAGTTCAAGAACGCAAATGTGGACACCTTTCTTGACGAAGAAGGGATTTCACATGAGTTCTCGGCTACGTACACACCTCAACAAAATGGAGTTGTTGAGAGGAAGAACCGGACTCTTATCGAGATGGCAAGAACGATGCTTGATGAGTACAAGACGCCAAAGCACTTTTGGGCGGAAGCAGTTGAGACAGCTTGTCATGCAACAAATCGCTTGTATCTTCACAAGCTACTCGGCAAGACAACATACGAGCTCCTCATCAGTAACAAACCACAAGGTGGATACTTTCGAGTATTCGGCTCAAAATGCTACATTCTTGATAAGCATCATCGTTCTAAATTTGCTCCTAAGTCTCATGAAGGTTTTCTACTTGGTTATGGCTCAAATCTCACACTTACCGTGTCTACAACAATTTCACCTGAAAGGTTGAAGAGACGGTGGGTGTGAAGTTTGATGAATCTAACGGCTCGCAAGTAGAGCAATTGCCAATTGATGTAGGAGACAAAGACCCTTCAGAAGCAATTCAAGACTTGTCCATTGGCAAGGTTCATCCAACGAAAATGAAGGAGAGTACCTCGTCCGTCCAAGTGGAAGCTTCTACATCACGTCAAGGTGAATCAAGAGTTGATACGGAAGCATCCACAAGTGGGACATGTCAAGATGAAGAAAACGAGGAAGTACACCAAGATGAACATCAACAACCTCCTTCTACACCACGACAAGAGAACAACAACGTCAACAATGAAGAAGGCCAAGAAGAAGAAGAACAAGATGAAGAGGATGTTCCACCCCGACCCAAGCAAAAGCTTACACGAGTTCGAGCAAGAATTGCCAAAGATCATCCCGTCGAGCAAATCTACAAAGATATCCAAACCGGGAGAATCACTCGCTCTAAAACTCGTTTAGCTAACTTTTGTGAACATTACTCATTCATTTCTAAAATTGAACCTATGAAGGTTGAAGAAGCATTGAAGGATCCGGATTGGATAAATGCTATGCATGAAGAGCTACACAACTTTGAGAGAAATCAAGTGTGGACATTAGTTGAGAAGCCTGACAACAACCACAACATCATTGGTACCAAATGGGTGTTTCGCAACAAGCAAGATGAAGATGGACAAGTGGTTTGCAACAAAGCACGTCTCGTCGCCCAAGGCTATACACAAGTTGAAGGTATGGACTATGGTGAGACATATGCTCCCGTTGCTAGACTTGAGTCCATTCGCATCTTACTTGCCTATGCTAATCACCATGATATCACCTTATACCAAATGGACATTAAAAGTGCTTTTCTAAATGGCAAAATTGAGGAGGAAGTTTATGTTAAGCAACCTCCCGGCTTTGTTAATCCTAAGAAACCTAATCATGTTTACAAACTTCACAAAGCCCTTTATGGTCTTAAACAAGCTCCTAGAGCATGGTATAAATGCTTGACCAAGTTCCTTACTGAAAAAGGCTTTGAAATTTGTAAAATTGATTTTACTATTTTTACTAAAAGGGTTAATGGAGAATTATTTGTGTGCCAAATTTATGTTGATGATATCATATTTGGTTCTACTAACCCTCATTTTAGTGAAAAGTTTGGAAAGCTAATGTCGGAGAAGTTTGAGATGTCTATGATGAGTGAACTCAAATTCTTTCTCGGTTTGCAAATCAAGCAAACTAAGGAAGGTACATTTGTCTCTCAAACGAAGTACACCAAAGACTTATTCAAGAAGTTCAATATGCAAGAATGCAAAGGTATGCCTACACCCATGCCTACTAGTGGACATCTTGATTTGACCAAAGATGGTGAACCAGTTGATCAAAAGGTTTATCACTCTATGATTGGTTCATTGTTATATCTATGTGCCTCACGTCCCGATATTATGCTAAGTGTGTGCATGTGTGCACGATATCAAGCTGCTCCTAAAGAATGTCATCTTAAGGCTGTGAAAAGGATAGTGAGATACTTAATCCATACACCAAAATTTGGCATTTGGTATCCTAAGAGGTCCTCTTTTGATCTTGTTGGCTATTCCGACTTGGACTATGCCGGAGACAAGGTTGATAGAAAGTCCACTTCGGGTACTTGTCAATTCCTTGGTAGATCTCTTGTGTCTTGGTCTTCCAAGAAACAAAACTCGGTATCCTTATCCACCGCCGAAGCGGAATACATTGCCGCTGGTTCATGTTGTGCTCAATTACTTTGGATGACCCAAACTCTTAAAGATTATGGGATATATGTGAAACATGTTCCATTTCTATGTGACAATGAAAGTGCTATTAAGATTGCTCACAATCCCGTGCAACATTCTCGAACTAAGCATATTGAAGTTCGTCATCATTTCATTCGAGATCATGTTGCCAAAGGGGACATTAACCTTAAGCATGTTCGCACCGATAAGCAATTGGTGGATATATTCACTAAACCACTTGATGATAAAGTGTTTTGCAGGTTGAGAGGTGAATTGAACATCATTGATGCTTCAAACTTGGAGTAGGAACTCTATTGGATACATGCGGGGCATGAGCCTATGACTAATCCTCGATATTTCTCTTATGATGCTATTCATATGTCTTGGATATATTTGCACCTTGCATGTTATCTAACCCATGTAGGTACTTGGTTGAATCTAAATCTATGAGATTGCAACTCACTCACATCTTAAGCAATCTCTACATCACCAAGTCTCTATACAATGGTGGTTGAAGACAAGGAAGCACAAAACCATTCTAACATATCCTTTGACAAATTCTATGATTGTGTCTCATGATTGTCATTTTGGATACACAAGTGCTCTTCCTTGCAAGACTAACCCATGTAGGTAGATGAACTCAAACTCCAAGTGGTGCTCCCAACTCTTGATGACCTACATCAACCTTGAGCAACCCACACAAGTTCGACTACATGAGCAAGACCCACACCACCATCCAAGGTATGTTATTCCATCTTAGAGAAGCTTTACTCCAAGATATGAGTCAAAGCAACTCAACAAGATGTGAATACATCGAGATGCTTAAACGAAAAAATGGTAACCCCATTTTGAGCTTAAACGATGAGTATGACCTATGATCAAGTGATCTCACTTGACTCCTAAGTCAATATACTCTAACATAGGTGACTTTGTCGCCGCCCAACTCTAGATGAAGTTCTCTTGTGTTCTTTTCTCTGTTATTGCATTTGTTCCTTGCATATTTGTTTCCCCTTTTCAAAAAAAACTTCATCTACACTTTTCTTTTCTTTTCTTTTTGTTCTGCATTTTCTGCATCCAATTCATTGCAAATCCTTCAGTTAATTCCTTGCAAATCCTTGTGAGATTCTACTTTTCTAGTGAGCTGAGGTGACAAGTGGTTCCACTCTGATGAACTCGGTCACACCGGTTTGTTTTCTTCGGTCTAACCGAAATCTTTCGGTACAACCAAAGCACACAACTCGGAGTCACCGATTTCACCACAGGAAAACCAACTTGCCACTTATTCCTAATTTCTGGTTGCTCCAGCTCCGCTCAATGATTCTTATCCTCTACCAGCATCATATTAGACATGCTGCTTTGCTCTGTGACTCAAGTACCAACCCATTTGTATCACATATCCAGAAGGCCCTTCTTGGAAATTGATGTCAAAGGGGGAGAGAGAGGTCACATCAAAGCTTAATCTTTCCTATAGGGGGAGAAAGAGAGAATATTTAGGGGGAGAGAAAGTAATATCATCAATGACCCCAGATGCTTGGTGTTCAAGAGGAGAGATGTCACATGTCTTTAAGAGGGGAAAGACATGTTTGTTTGCTTGCTTTAGCTCAAGCTCTGTTGTTTATTTTCTATTGCTCTGATTTTCTGTTCCCTATCTTCTCCCAATATCTCATGTTAGATTCAGGGGGAGCAAGACATCTAAGGAAAGGAAATCTCTGATTTTATTGCATATCTTTACCTTTGGGGACAAGTCTATATCCAATGTAGTACTTAGTACTCACTCTACATGCATCCCAGTCTTGGTTCTATTGTGGTCCTCTTGTTTGCTCTGGTAGGTGTATCTGTGTTATCTAACCTTGTTTGCGCAGGTTCATCCCATTGTAAGCCAACTCAAGACCACAAGGTAAGTATATGCATCACAGTCATGTGAATGAGAAGTTCTTGCTAATGTACATACTGTTTGCAAGAAGGACTCATGAGCATGAAGGTACTTTTCTCACAGTCACATCATTTGCTCTGATGCATATAGCCAAGATACATGTAACACATTGCTTATTCTGTCATGTTTATGCATTCACATGCTCCTATATTCCATATTCACATGATTGCATACATGTAGGGGGAGCCTATGCATGTTAAATGTCCTTCCAAAGCTTTACTTTCTATTCTCTATATCTTTATCTAAAGCTTTGATGTATGTTGTCATCAATTACCAAAAAGGGGAAGATTGAAAGCACAAGTGCTCCCTGGGTGGTTTTGGTAATTAATGTCAACATATCTCTTGTTGGACTAACACTTTCACCTAGTATGTTTCAGATAAGTTCAACAATGTAGTGGCATGGACTAAAGGATGTGGAACCCCTTCAAGATGCTAAGGACAAAGGATTGGCTCAAGCTTCAAGATCAAGACTCTACATTTTACATTTTTAGTGATCCAAGATCACATTGAGTCCATAGGAAAAGCCAATACTATTAAGGAGGGATGAGGTGTTGCTTAATGAGCCTCTTGCTTCATGTGCTTAGTGATATGCTCCAAAATCCTCAACTACCTTTCCATATCCACATATGACCTAAACCAAAAGTCAAACTCGGTCCCACCGATTCTTTCTATCCAGAGCCACCGAGTTTCACATGCCATAGCCACTGCCACAAACCCTAGCAAATAGGTTTCACTGATAGGGATCTCGGTCTCACCGAGATGGGATTGCATTCTCACTGTGTATGACCATTGCCGAAATCGGTCTCACCGAGTTTGAGCAATCAGTACTACCGAGATTACAATGCAAATCCTCTGGTTAGCTTATTACCAAATCGGTCCCACCGAGTTTGCGTAATCGGTCTCACTGAGTTTGCCTGACCAACTCTCTGGTTAGCTTATTACCAAAATCGGTCCCACCGAGTTTGTGTAATCGGTCACACCGAGATTACGTTATGCCCTAACCCTAACCATATCGGTCCTACCAAGTTGCATCTCAGTCCCACCGAAAATCCTAACGGTCACTAGGTTTGCTAAATCGGTCCGACCGAGTTTAACGATTCGGTCCCACCAAGTTTGGCAGATTGTGTGTAACGGTTAGATTTTGTGTGGAGGCTATATATACCCCTCCACCCACTCTTCATTCGTGGAGAGAGCCACCAGAACAGGTCTTCACTTCCAATACACATTTTCTGAGAGAGAACCACCTACCCTTGTGTTGAGCTCAAGATATTCCACTCCTACCATATGAATCTTGATCTCTAGCCTTCCCCAAGTTGCTTTCCACTCAAATCTTCTTTCCACCAAATCCAAATCCTGTGAGAGAGAGTTGAGTGTTGGGGAGACTATCATTTGAAGCACAAGAGCAAGGAGTTCATCATCAACACACCATTTGTTACTTCTTGGAGAGTGGTGTCTCCTAGATTGGCTAGGTGTCACTTGGGAGCCTCCGACAAGGTTGTGGAGTTGAACCAAGGAGTTTGTAAGGGCAAGGAGATCTCCTACTTCGTGAAGATCTACCGCTAGTGAGGCAAGTCCTTCGTGGGCGACAGTCGTGATGGAATAGACAAGGTTGCTTCTTCGTGGACCCTTCATGGGTGGAGCCCTCCCTGGACTCGTGCGACCGTTACCCTCCGTGGGTTCAAGTCTCCATCAACGTGGATGTACGATAGCACCACCTATCGGGACCACGCCAAAAACATCCGTGTCTCAAATTGCGTTTGAATACTCCTAACCCTTCCCCTTTACATTCTTGCAAGTTGCATGCTTTACTTTCCGCTGCTCATATACTCTTTGCATGCTTGCTTGATATGTATTGTGTTTGTTAAACTTGTGCCTAAACTCCACCTAACCTTAAGAATTTTAAAAACTGCAACTTTTGGTACTTAGTGTCTAATCACCCCCCTCTAGACACCTCTTCTCGATCCTCTCAATAGCTAAAATCTGCCAAGAACTAAAATTGGGAAAAGGCTAGATTTTTATTTGGTCAAGTAGTCTAATCACCCCCCTCTAGACATACTTCTGATCCTACATGTGGTATCAGAGCTTTGGTCTCCATTTGCTTTGATTTCCATAGCTTTTGGTGGTCATAGCCTTGGTTTCACAACCTAGGAGAGTATGGCGTCTAGCGAGGGAAATTATCACCGTAGAGGTCCTTACTTTGATGGTACTAATTTTGCTAGTTGGAAGCATAAGATGAAAATGCATATTCTTGGACATAACCCCGCCGTTTGGGCTATTGTGTGTGTTGGCTTGCAAGGTGACTTTTTTGATGGAAAAGAACCAAACCATGAAGCTACGCGGAAGAGTTGAAGATGCTGCAATACAACGCTCAAGCTTGTGATATTCTCTTCAACGGATTGCGCCCCGAAGAATTCAACAAAATCAGCCGTCTTGAGAATGCAAAGGAAATTTGGGATACTTTGATTGATATGCACGAAGGTACCGACTCCATCAAGGAATCCAAATTGGATGTGCTTCAAAGTCAACTTGACAAGTTCAAAATGAAGGATGGTGAAGGTGTCACTGAAATGTACTCTAGGCTTGCCCTTATCACAAATGAGATTGCCGGCTTAGGGAGTGAAGAGATGACCGATAGATTCATCATCAAAAAGATCCTAAGAGCCTTGGATGGAAAATATGATACCGTGTGCACATTGATCCAAATGATGCCCAATTACAAAGATCTCAAGCCAACGGAAGTCATTGGAAGAATTGTTGCTCATGAGATGTCACTCAAGGATAAAGATGAACTTCACAACAAATCAAGTGGTGCTTACAAAGCCTCATGTGAAGCCCCCACATCATCAAGTGAGAAGCAAACCTTCAATGAAGAATTGAGCTTAATGGTGAAGAACTTCAACAAGTTCTACAAGAGTAGAAGCAAAGATAGAAGCTCCAAGTCAAGGTCCTACAATGACAAAAGATCTTCTAGTCGAGAGCGAAACTGCTACAATTGTGGAAGACCCGGACACTATTCAAATGAGTGTACGGCTCCCTACAAGAGAAGAGAAGACTCTCCCAAGAGAAGAAGTAGAAGAGAAGAATCACCATCAAGAGAAAGAAGGAGTAGAGATGATCGTTATGAACGAAGACACTCATGGAGAAGCAAGGATTCGGAAAGAAAGGACAAGTCATCAAGGAGCTACACAAAACGAAGACATCAAGCTCATGTTGGTGAATGGGTATCCGGCTCCGACTCCGACAACCACTCCAAGAGAAGCTATCACTCTGATTCCTAATATACTGAAGATGAAGGTGTTGTCGGTCTAGCACTTATGTCAACCAACTCCTACGACATATTTGACTCACCAAAGAAGGAGTTGGAACATGTTTCATGGCTAAAGGCCCAAAGGTATCACATCCCGAGTATGTTGATTTCAATAGTGATGAAGATGACTTGTTAGGTGATGATGATTTACTTGTTGACAACTCTAGTGATGAATACTATGATGAAACGTCAATTAATCGTGCTAATCAAGATAAATCGAATGACAATGATAAGGAGAAGATTGAGTCTCTAACTAAAGAACTAAACACTCTTAAGTTAGCTCATGAAACTATCTTAGAAGATCATCGAGAACTTTTAAGGACACATGAGAAATTACGCTTTGAAAAGCTCAACCTTGAGCAAGAGCATGAGTTCTTAAAAGCAATCAATGATGATCTTCGTAAGAAAAGTTCTTCTTACATTTACAAGCGTTTACTCTTATCCACTTACATGCCTCAAGTCAAGTCTAGTAACAAGAACAAGAAAGATTCTTCCTCTAGTAGTAACAATGATCATGTTAAATCCAATATTGTTGCTTCTAGTAGTTCTCTTGATTCCACTAATGATTCTCTTAGCCAAGTTACACTTGAGCAAGAAAATAGCTTATTGAAGGGAATTATAGAGAAAGGAGTCTACAAGAGCCTTGCCAGAAGTAAGCAATTCAAGGAAATTGTACGCAAGCAAGGAAGGCACCAGAAGAATAAAGGTGTTGGTTTTGAACGAAAGTTCAATGCCAATGGAGTTGAGTGGGAAGAAGATCAATACCCCAAGACAAAGTTTGTTCCTCAACAAGAGAAGTATGATCCCACTTCTTTTAAAGGGACACAAGCTCAAGATGATCTTCCACCACAAGACTACAAGCAAAAAGGCAAGGACAAGCTTCAAGAGGAAATTGATGCATTTGAAGAAGCTCCTAAGACCTTAGTCAAGTGGATTCCAAGACTACTTCAAGTTCCACTTCATCAAGTATGACTACAACTCCGAGGATTCCCATCAAGATGGTGTGGATCCAAAAGAAGAAGAACTAGAGAGTTCTTGAGGGTGACTCTGCCAACATACTTCACTCTTATCATTTTGGCAAGAACAAGTGCAATCAACTTCCACATCTTGCACTAGTTCAAGGAGTCACAAACCCTCTTGTTGGTAAGTCAAGGGACAAGGTAACCTTAAAGCTTTCATAGACATCATATTGTGTGTGCATCACTCTATGTCTATGGATATCTTTGTTTGTTCCTTGTGGGACTAACCCATGTAGGTATTGAAAGTGCAACTCACTCCAATGGATAGCTCCAATTGATCTACATCAACATTGAGCATCCACATCTTCAACATCTACATGAAGTCATCATCGACAAAACCCAAGGTTAGTTCATCCCTCTTAGGGGGGATATCACATCTAGGGGGAGCTTTACTCTAAGACTTGAGCTAAAGCAACTCTAATGATGTGAACACAACAATGCTTTATGTAAAAGTGGTAACCCCACTTGTGCTTAAACGATGAGTATGACCTATTATCAAATGTACTCATTTGACTCCTAAGTCAATAAGAATTGGTTGTGCATGCTTTGCCACATATTTCAATTGCCATTCTATTGTGTGAGAATGTTGGTTGCATATTTTACTCATTCGAGGACATCCACTTGTTGTTTTGATTGATTCATTTTCTTTTCTCTTGCCAAGTGGATGGACAAGAATGCCTAAGAACCTTCTCTAGCTATCTATGCTTTTCTCGTCTCAAATTCTATTCTTGCTACATCACAAAATTTGATCAAGTCAGATTCAAACCACTCTGTGTGAGGAGCACTCGGAGTCCCCGATTTGTCATAGACTTAAACTTCCAAAACTTCTTTGTGCTTTTTGGTCTGACCGATTTCCCCATTTCGGTCATACCGAGATCACTAAGTCGATCTAGGTTTTCACCTCGGTGCAACCGATTTGAACTTTTCGGTCACACCGAGTTGCTATAACTGTCAACAGTTATGCATCTCGGTGCCACCGAGTTGTTCCACTCGGTCACACCGACAGGGTCGGGCTATATATACTCACGAGCAAAATTTTGGAAATTTCTCCGAAACCTCTTCGCCCGCGCATAGCTCGCTCTGCCTCCTGGGTCTCCGGATCGTCCTCCTCGTCGCCAGCCGCCCCCTGTTGCTGGTCTCCGCCGCCGTCAATGGATTTCGTCTCTGCCGTTGCCGCCGTAGCGAGTCCACCGCCGAACTAGGGTATGGACTCGATCACAGTGCTATCCCCATCTGATTCCTAGCACATTGTGTTTATTATGATTCTTGCTACAATTGAAACACTCCTATCCAGTCAAATCAATCCATAGAATAGTTGCGATTCGAAAATTTAGGTTTAGATTTCCGCCGAAACCATCTCGGACCCACCGGGTTGCGGAACTCGGTTCCACCGATTTGGCCACGGCCATTGCACATGTGGTTCTCGGTCTGACCGAGAATTACAAATCGGTGAGACCGAGTACAAGACTTTGTGAAACCCTAGCAGTCTCGGTGCCACCGAACTGTGACTCGGTCTGACCGAGTTCACTAGTTTAGGTTCCAAAAGCTGCTTCGGTATCACCGAGTTTGCAAATCGGTTGATCCCAAATGCTTTCTGTGGAAAACTAAAACTAAGTTTTTGAATCATTCTTTTGCAAAAATCTCTACATTTTGTGATGCTCATCTACTCTATCTCATCTATAACCTATTCACGGGGTTAGCAGTCAGAGTTTGCAACATGTCTGATCAGAGTGATAGCCAGAACAAATCTGAGGAGCAGGTTCATATGAGTGAGGGCACTAGTCCCTCTAGCAGTTCTGATGAGGGTAGCAGGAGCACCCCAAGCAACTTGCCTAAAGCTGCCACTAGAGCTAGCAAGAAGAGAACTTCTGAATCAGAGGATGAGGACTATGTGGCAGAAGAGGAAGCCACATCTAAGAAGAAGGTGCTCAAGAAAGAGTATAGGTCAGCTGCAGCCATCAAGCCTGGAATGCAAAAAAAGGCACCTGCAAGGAGAGTTCCCACTTCTAAGCCTAGGAAGGCTGTAACTGAAGAAACCATGAAGTTCACCATGGAATCTAAAGAGGAAGCAGGTGGGCAAGATAAGAAGAAGAAGAGAGCCAGAACAACAACTGCCAGAGTTCTTGGCAAACCCTCCATGAGGAGAGACTCTGAGGGAGAAGAAGAGGAAGAAGAGGTTGCTGCACCAGCACCCAAGGCACAGAAGCTTATGGGTGATGCCATAAGGTCAGGGGCTACTTCATCCAAGCCCAAGGAAGCACCCAAAGATGCCTCCAATCCCAAGAGTGCACCTAAGAGGAACACTAGAAATATATCTGCTGCTGAAAAGAACAAGGCCCCAGTGCCTGATATTGCTGAAGAAGAAGAAGGACAAGTTCTCAGGAAACTCAAGCCCAAGATCCCAGACCACAATGATGCTCATCCTGTGGCTAAGGACATGAAAATCAGGAGAGATTCAGGGCTGAAGAAGTGGAGAGAAGCAGATCCATATGCTTCAAGGAGAAGAACTGCTGTGGATTACAGGTTTCACACCAAGGAACAACAAGACTTCTATGAGACAGTGCTCCTGGATAAGAAACCCATAGTATGTGACATGAGATGGGTTGATTGGGAATACATCAAGGAGAATGAAGAACACTATCCTGGAGTGCTTGACAACTTCAAGGCTTGTGGAGTTGCAGACTTTGTTGGGAAGAAGCTCACAAAGTGGAATGAGGAGCTCATTATGCAGTTCTACTCCAGAGCACACTTCTATCCAGATGGCAGGATAGTTTGGATGTCAGAAGGCACTAGATATCAGTCAACAGTTGCTGAATGGGCACAGCTGATCAATGCCCCAGAAGAGCAGGAAGATGACTTGGACATCTATGCCAAGAAGAAGATGGATCACAATTCCATGTCAAATATGTACAAGGAGATCCCAAACAAGGCACTTGACACTTTCAAGTTTGGCTCAGTGCACTTCCTTCTGTCAGGGCTGCCCACTATCAACTGGATTCTAAGGCACACCCTCTTGCCCAAGTCAGGTGATCACAAGATGATCCGAGGCCATGCAATAAACATGCTCCACATATTTGATGTGCCACAGAAATTCAAGGTGATGAGCCTCATGGTAGAGACCATTAAGAGGACAGTAGCTGATCAGAAGAGGAGCTGTGGATATGCCCCACAAATTTAGGAGTTGATTAACTCCAAGATGGGCACAAGCACATACCTGCTGGATAAGGAACACCTGCCCATCTATCCAGATTTTGAGGACAATCAAGTTGTCATGAATGAGAATGAACCATCATCTTCACATGCTCAAGCAAAGAAGGAGAAGGCAAAGATGGAGAAAGCTGCCAAGATGCCAACTCAAGAGGAGGCATCTGAGTACTTCTTGAAGAACAAGCAGGAGCAGCTCAGTTACTTGATAGCATCCACTCTGAGAATTGAGAAAGGACTGGCCACCCTGACTCGAAACCAAGAGAGCCTGGAAAGAATCATGGAACAAAACTTCTATGACTTGGATGTGAAAGTAACAGCGATTCAGTCTGAAGTGGAGCAACTACAGGATGATATGCAGGAGAGGAAGGGCAAGACCACAACTGATGCATTTGCCAGAGTGCCCAGAGCTCAGAGATCATCTGCAGTGCCAGTTGCTGACACCAGAGCCACCACTTCTGCACCAGCTACAGCCTCAGTTCCACCAGCTCCAGCTCCTACCCCAGCAGCTCCAACAACTTCTACTGAAGCATTCGTCCTTGGCGTCATCCGAACTCCACCAACTGAAGACCAAGCCTGAGAGTCGTTTAGTACTATGCATTTTCTATGAACTTTTTGGTAATTTGTTGCCAAAGGGGGAGAACAACGTATAGATCATAGGCTTCGAGAGAGAGAGAGTTTGCATTTGTTCTCTCTTGTCTTCTTGGTTGAAACTTTATTTGCTTTTGAGTGCTTGAGATACTATGCCATAATCTGTCAGACATTGATGATCATGTGGTTGATCATAAGCTACACTTAATGCTTGTTGGATGTCACTATCAGTTTATCCTTATTTTGATCATTCACTTTGCTTGGTGATGAGTGCATGTATTTAATTCTTATCATTTTGAGCGCTCCACCAAGATGTATGTGACATGGAAGAGTAACCCAGGATTCTAACTCTTTGTGCATTTGCAGTCCAAAGCAAATCTTAAAATATGCACAAATTTAGGGAGAGCTCTTGCTTATCACATACTTCTCAAAGCGACGATATATTTCACTCTTATTATCATTTTTCGAAGCTTTGATCTATATGTTGTCATCAATTACCAGAAAGGGGGAGATTGAAAGTGCAACTATCCCTTGGTGGTTTTGGTAATTCCTAACAACATATAGCTCATTGAGCTAACATTATTCCAAGATTAATATTTCAGGGATAGCTCAATGGATGGCATGGCATGGATGAGGAAAGTGGATCCCTCAAAATTATAAGGACAAAGGATTGGCTCAAACTTCAAGATCAAGACTCTACATTTTATATTTTAGTGATCCAAGATCGCATTGAGTCTATAGGAAAAGCCAATACTATCAGGGAGGGATGAGGTGTTGCTTAATGAGCCTCTTGCTTCATGTGCTTAGTGATATGCTCCAAAACCCTCAACTATCTTCCCACATCCACATTTGACCTAAACCAAAAAGTCAAACTCGGCCCTACCGATTCTTTCCATCCGGCGCCACCGAGTTTCATTTTTCATAGCCACTGCCACAAAACCCTAGCAATTCGGTTTCACCGATAGGGATCTCGGTCTCACCGAGATGGGATTGCAATTTCTCTGTTTCCCTTCGTAATGTTTCGGTCTAACTGAAGTGAGCGATCGGTCCCACCGAGATTGCAATGTAAACTCACTGTTTCCCTTTCGGAACATTTCGGTCTCACCAAAAAGAGCGAATCGGTCCCACTGAGTTTACCTGACCAACTCTCTGGTTAGCTTATTACCAAAATCGGTCACACCGAGATTACGTTATGCCCAAACCCTAACCATATCGGTCCTACCGAGTTGCATCTCAGTCCCACCGGAAATCCTAACGGTCACTAGGTTTGCTAAATCGGTCCGTCCGAGTTTAACAATTTGGTCCGACCGAGTTTAACAATTCGGTCCCACCGAGTTTGGCAGATTGTGTGTAACAGTTAGATTTTGTGTGGAGGCTATATATACCCCTCCACCCACTCTTCATTCATGGAGAAAGCCATCAGAACACATCTACACTTCCAATACACATTTTCTGAGAGAGAACCACCTACACTTGTGTTGAGCTCAAGATATTCCATTCCTACCATATGAATCTTGATCTCTAGCCTTCCCAAGTTGCTTTCCCCTCAAATCTTCTTTCCACCAAATCCAAATCCTGTGAGAGAGAGTTGAGTGTTGGGGAGACTATCATTTGAAGCACAAGAGCAAGGAGTTCATCATCAACACACCATTTGTTACTTCTTGGAGAGTGGTGTCTCCTAGATTGTCTAGGTGTCACTTGGGAGCCTCCGACAAGATTGTGGAGTTGAACCAAGGAGTTTGTAAGGCAAGGAAATCGCCTACTTCATGAAGATCTACCGCTAGTGAGGCAAGTCCTTCGTGGGCGACGGCCATGATGGAATAGACAAGGTTGCTTCTTCGTGGACCCTTCATGGGTGGAGCCTTCCGTGGACTCGCGCAACCGTTACCCTCCGTGGGTTGAAGTCTCCATCAACGTGGATGTACGATAGCACCACCTATCAGAACCACGCCAAAAATATCCGTGTCTCCAATTGCGTTTGAATCCTCCAAACCCTTCCCTTTACATTCTTGCAAATTGCATGCTTTACTTTCCGCTGCTCATATACTCTTTTGCATGCTTGCTTGAATTGTGTGGAGATTGCTTGACTTGTGCTAAGATAGCTAAAATCTGCCAAGAACTAAAATTGGGAAAAGGCTAGATTTTTATTTGGTCAAGTAGTCTAATCACCCCCCTCTAGACATACTTTCGATCCTACAAGAGTTCTTGGCAGATTTTAGCTATCTTAGTACAAGTCAAGCAATCTCCACACAATTCAAGCAAGCATTCAAAAGAGTATATGAGCAGTGGAAAGTAAAGCATGCAATTTGCAAGAATGTAAAGGGAAGGGTTTGGAGGATTCAAACGCAATTGGAGACACGGATGTTTTTGGCGTGGTTCCGATAGGTGATGCTATCGTACATCCACGTTGATGGAGACTTCAACCCACGGAGGGTAACGGTTGCGCGAGTCCACGGAGGGCTCCACCCACGAAGGGTCCATGAAGAAGCAACCTTGTCCATTCCATCACGGCCGTCGCCCACGAAGAACTTGCCTCACTAGCGGTAGATCTTCACGAAGTAGGCAATCTCCTTGCCCTTACAAACTCCTTGGTTCAACTCCACAATCTTGTCGGAGGCTCCCAAGTGACACCTAGCCAATCTAGGAGACACCACTCTCCAAGAAGTAACAAATGGTGTGTTGATGATGAACTCCTTGCTCTTGTGCTTCAAATGATAGTCTCCCCAACACTCAACTCTCTCTCACAGGATTTGGATTTGGTGGAAAGAAGATTTGAGTGGAAAGCAACTTGGGAAGGCTAGAGATCAAGATTCATATGGTAGGAATGGAATATCTTGAGCTCAACACAAGTGTAGGTGGTTCTCTCTCAGAAAATGTGTATTGGAAGTGTAGATGTGTTCTGATGGCTTTCTCCACGAATGAAGAGTGGGTGGAGGGGTATATATAGCCTCCACACAAAATCTAAAAATTACACACAATCTGCCAAACTCGGTGGGACCAAATCGTTAAACTCGGTCGGACCGATTTAGCAAACCTAGTGACCGTTAGGATTTCCGGTGGGACTGAGATGCAACTCGGTAGGACCGATATGGTTAGGGTTTGGGCATAACGTAATCTCGGTGTGACCGATTACACAAACTCGGTGGGACCAATTTTGGTAATAAGCTAACCAGAGAGTTGGTCAGGTAAACTTGGTGGGACCGATTCGCTCTTTTCGGTGAGACCGAAATGTTACGAAAGGGAAACAGTGAGTTTATATTGCAATCTCGGTGGGACCGATCGCTCACTTCGGTTAGACCGAAACGTTACGAAGGGAAACAGAGAAATTGCAATCCCATCTCGGTGACACCGAGATCCCTATCAGTGAAACCAAATTGCTAGGGTTTTGTGGCAGTGGCTATGACAAATGAAACTCGGTGGCGCCGGATGGAAAGAATCGATAGGGCCGAGTTTGACTTTTTGGTTTAGGTTAAATGTGGATGTAGGAAGATAGTTGAGGGTTTTGGAGCATATCACTAAGCACATGAAGCAAGAGGCTCTTTAAGCAACACCTCATCCCTCCTTGATAGTATTGGCTTTTCCTATAGACTCAATGTGATCTTGGATCACTAAAATATAAAATGTAGAGTCTTGATCTTGAAGTTTGAGCCAATCCTTTGTCCTTATAATTTTGAGGGATCCACTTTCCTCATCCATGCCATGCCATCCATTGAGCTATCCCTGAAATATTAATCTTGGAATAATGTTAGCTCAATGAGCTATATGTTGTTAGGAATTACCAAAACCACCCAGGGATAGTTGCACTTTCAATCACACCATAGCGTTAGTTGTATGTTGATAGGACTATGTATTGGAGGGCAAGAGTGACAGAAGCTTCAACCTAGCATAGAAATTGATGCATACGGGATTGAAGGGGGACCAATATATCTTAATGCTATGGTTCAGTTTTGCCTTAATGAACGTTAGTAGTTGCAGATGCTTGCTAATAGTTCCAATCATAAGTGCATAGAATTCCAAGTAAGGGATGACATGCTAGTAGTGGCCTCTCCCACATAAAACTTGCTATCGGTCTAGTAAAGTAGTCAATTGCTTAAGGGACAATTTCGCAACTCCTACCACCACTTTTCCACACTCGCTACATTTACTTTATTTCTTCTTTACTTACAACAGCCCCTAGCTTTTATTTACGCTCTCTTTATTTTCTTGCAAGCCTATCCAAAAACACCTACAAAGTACTTCTAGTTTTATACTTGTTTTAGGTAAAATGAACGTTAAGCGTGCGTAGAGTTGTATCGATGGTCGATAGAACTTGAGGGATTATTTGTTCTACCTTTAGCTCCTCGTTGGGTTCGACACTCTTACTTACCGAAAGAGGCTACAATTGATCCCCTATGCTGGTCGTTTTCGGTGGCATTGCATAGTTTGGCCGCCGCCGTGGCGGCTGTCATGCCAGTGTGACTCGGCCTGCCCGCAGCCACATCCTGGTTCTGCCTTGGGATTGAGCCGGCGTTTTTCTAGCCATTAGTTATGTATTTGTCTTGAAATGCTATTTGCGATCAGTGCAGGAAGTTTTTTGTTGACGAATTTCAGGTTATGATAGTTGCCAATGAACCCTAGATCTAGGTAGTTGTATTTCAAAGTGCAGTATGAAGGTAGACATGATAGTTTCAGTAACTATCTGCACTGGATGGCAACTAATTCCCTGATCAACTGTGTGAGTTGCCACAAATTTGTTTTCCATGTGGCAACTATTTTTGTGCACACACTATGGCTGTTGCCATGCTGTAGGCATGATAAAGTGTAGTAAATAGGTAGTCATGGCAGTTTCAGCAACTATGTGCACTGGATGGCAACTAATTTCCTGGTCAAATGTGTCAGTTGCCACACAGTATGATTTCCATGCGGCAAGTATTTCTGTTAACACACTAAGGCTGTTACCATGATATAGGCAGGATAATGTGGCAAATTCACTGTACAATAGACTCAATTTTGTGTTTTGCCATGCCGACTTGTGATATCTGAACATATTTGACCGTATTACATGGCAACTCATTTTTAATATGAGGTCAGTGTGTAAGTTACCACATTACAGGTCGTTCAGTAGATGTTTTCAACACTTTTTGAATTGTCTTGTATTTTAACATGGCAATTTCAACCTAGTACATTTGCCTTTGAATATATGACAACTATGTGCATTGGATGGCAACTACTTTCCTGATCAAATGTGTCAGTTGCCACAAGTATGATTTCCATGTGGCAAGTATTTCTGTTAACACACTATGGCTGTTGCCATGATGTAGGCAGGATAATGTGGCAAATTCACTGTACCATATACTCAATTTTGTGTTTTGCCATGCAAACTTGTGATATCTGAACATATTTGGCCATACTACATGGCAACTCATTTTTAATATGAGGTTAGTGTGTGAGTTGCCACATTACAGGTTGTTCAGTAGATGTTTTCAACAATTTTCTGAATTGTCTTGCATTTTAACATGGCAATTTCAACCTAGTACATTTGCCTTTGAATATATGACAACTCATTTTTTGTATGAGGACAGAGTGTGAGTTGCCACATTATATGTTTGTGCAGCCAACGATTTGTGCCTTTCTTTCGTACTATCTTGTGCTAACATGGCAACTTCAGCATTTCATTTCAAGTGCCTTATGATCTGTACATTTTTCAAATGAAGCCAATGTGTTTTGTTGCCACATTTATTGTTGGACAATCATAGGGGGTGTGGGTGTTCATACGATATTCCCTAAACTTTTTGCCACTTTCAATTGAGCCCATGTGGCAATACATTCTGTTAGGTGGCAACTGCTTACTTCATACTTTCATTTTCACCCGGACATTTTGCTTTGTTCTTACCTCAGCAGAATGGCTCGCGGCGATCATCAAGACGACGATGATGATTTCATGGAGTTATCGCGGCAGAATCGTGCAACTAGACGGACAACAGATGGCGATGAGGTAACTATCCACCCCAGCCCCCCTTCCCCCATATGTTTTGAATGTCATGTTGAGTTTGCAATCGTTTGATAGGGTCTAAACCTTCATGATAGTGAAACATGGCAACAAATGATCATTTCTCTGTTTTCCAGAAGAAGAAACGTAATCGCAATAGGGCTTCACAGGAATGCCTGACTATATTGACCGAGGGATTCACCAACGACCAGAAGGGAGCTTCTGCTGAGTTGGGGATCCAGGCACTGATGGATGTTCAGTGCAAGAATCTATTGAACCCTGTATGCGACTGGCTCGGTGAGATTTACGAGCCCGCCTCTAGGGAATTTGTGATTCCGGGACGTGGAAGACTGCCGTTAGACGAGGAATCCGTGTTCTGCACGTTGGGTGTGCCCCATGGAGAAATCAAAGTCCCATATGAGGTCAATAATAAGACTGAGGAAACGTTGTTTGCCTGTTTGTTTCCTGGGATGACATCCATGCCGAACACGACCGTGCTGGCAAATTCGCTGGAGGGCATGAAAACCCATGGCGAAGTTTTTAAGATGAAGCTACTCATGTACCTGATCTCAGATGTTTTTGCGCCGACCACATCTCTTCGCCCAAGCAACAAATGCTTCCTCATCCTGGTGAATGCTCTATCTCTACTCCTTCATTTTTCCTTCAATCTTTTGACTCCCATGTCATCTATAAGCTAGTCACTGCCAGTTTTTCGATGTTTTCCCATTTTGATTTCTGATGTAGCAACTTCTTGTCCTGAAATTTATGTCGTGCAGGCAAAATTGAAATAAGTGAAGAACATTAATTGGTGTAAGTTCATTGCAGACTTTCTACATGATGCATTCTCAAACAAGATGTACCAGAAGGGTTGTCGACTCCATTTAATGGTATTTTTGTACTACTCTTTTGCAAACACTCCTAGCTCCTTGAGCATGCATGGCAACCATGATGGTGACATTGTGGCCACTACCATCATAACAAGATGGCAACTGCCAACATAACTAGATGACAACTGCCAACATAACTAGATGGCAACTAACACATATAGATGGCAACTAACAGAAATACATGGAAACTCTTTCCTTCTTCATGCCCTCCAACTTGATGATTGAAGGAACATACGTTAGCTTCTTTTTTGCCAAATACCATGATGGCAACTGATATTTTTTCTTTTTAAATTGTTGTACATCAGCTCATGTACGTCGATCGTCTTGATCTGTCCACTATGGACTTCACTGGGATAGGAGGCCCGCCGCCTCCACACAAGTTTGCCGTTTCTGCGTGGACTTACGATGCTGTCAAGGCGGTGCTTGCCGCGTACATGATAACTGATACGAAATACGAGAAACTGCAGGTTAGTTCTGGCTTCTTTCTTTGCACGTCATTCTTTCAATTTTGACACTGCATAACATATGAAAAAAATCCCCATACGGCAACCGTCCGTGGCTAACAAGAGATGACTACCTTGTTAGCCATGGCTGTCTGCGCATGGTATCCATGTCTTACGCCACATGGCAACTCTGCCATCCATTTTGAAACTTCTATCCTCTACCTCTTTTTTATTTTTTACTAGCACATATGCCCGTGCGTTGCAACGGGAGATAAAATAGTATACATTTAAAGTTGGTGAGAATTATATGTGCGAGCAAAACCCTGTGTGCATACGAAAAATGAATATTTAGCTTCTCAGTTTGGCCGGGTGTGAAGTAATCAATCCGCTATTTTTTCTTTCATTGATCAAAGGCATTTAAGAGTTTTGTAACGTCATCGTACGCCAGAGAAGGCCCATGAGTTATTCAATTTACTCTTCCTTTCAATCCTTTCAATCAAGATGATTTTAAAGTATGAAGTTTCTGAATATTCTCAGAAACATGAAGAATTTTTTAAATCCTGACCAGTTTTTCGAAAATTATGTACACTTTCGAAACACATGTGAACAAAATATGAAAGGAAACATCTTTTAAAATTCAAAAACATTTTATAAGAACACCAACGTTTTTGTGAAAATATGAACATTTTTTGAATTTGTGAACATTTCTTAAAAACGAGAAAATATGTTGAAAATAAATAAGATCTTTAGAAAATGTGTATCTTTTATTCACGAACAATATTTTTAATTTTTAAAATTTCACTAAACATGAATATTTTAAAATTTTGGAGTATTTTTTGAAATGTTGTATTCTTTTTAGAAATCACAAACAATTTGGAAAAATATTTTTTAAAATGGGCAACTTTTTGCAAGTTCCGAATATTTTTCAAAATAGCAACAAAATTGTGAAATTCTGAACATTTTTCCAATTGTGAAGTTTTAATTTACGAATTAAATTCTAAAAGATAAATAAACTTGGAAGTGGAAAACAGACAGGGAAAGGAGAATAAAAATAGAAGTAAAACATAGAAAAAAAAGAAAAAAGGGGCAGCCCATTATTGGTTGTCCTCTGCGAAACTCTGACAACTTGTCGCCTTGTGCGGAAAATACAAATTTCCCAGCTGCGTGGGCAGAAAAAATAAATGGGTTGGCTTCGTCGTGCCACAGCGCGTGACCCACGTACGATTTTTTTCCTAACAGACAAACGCATAAGAATTTCGTACCACCTTGGGTAGAAAAAAATTATTTTTAGCGGTGAATAATTGAAAAATTATATAGTTTCATGAAAATAACATATTGCATCACCATATCCGAAACTTTTCTTTTGATTTTTTTCGAAATTTTGTAAAAACAATTAATATTTATGGATTGCAAAATATTTTGAAAACATGAACAATTTTCAAAATCCCAAAAAGTTTTCGAAAATTTCATTCATTTTGGAAAAAGATGAACACCATTTGATATAGGGACATTTTTTTAGAATTCACAAACATTTCTTGAAAACATGAAGCTTTGAAAAAGCACTAACTTTTTTTGAATATGGGATTGTTTTTAAAATATGAACATGTTTTGAACAATTATAATAATTGTTTTAAATGTCTTTATTTTAATCACGATCATTATTTTGCATTTGTGTACATTTCACTAAACAAGAATATTTATCGAATCTGGAACATATATTAAGATCCAATTTTATTTGGAAAAGACAATTTTTATTTGAGAAAATGGAATATTTTCTAAAATACAATTTTATTTTGAATATCTCGGTTTTTTTGGAAAAACACAAACATTTAAGAAAAATTGGATTTTTTGTAATTTTGAACAAATTTGGAATGAGAACAAAACAAATCCAAGTTCCGAACATTTTTTAAAACAAGACAAAAGTTTGGAAATCGGAATTATTATCTAAAAATTGAAAAAACAAATCTTAATTCGGATTTGTTTTTAGAAAAATTGTACTTAAGGAGAAAAGTAAGATGTCCAAAGTTTGCAGGGAATAATAAAAATGAAATAGAGAAAGGAACAAAAAAAATAAATAGAAATAACATACAGAAGAAAATAAAACAGGCTGGCCCAGCTTTGTGCCCTGTGCGAAGGTCGGACTATTTGTCGCCACGTGCGGTAAATAGGGTTTTCCTTGCTATGTGCGCAGGAAAATATGTGTGCTGGCTAGAATTATATGCCCGTGCGTTGCAACGGAAGATTTCTTTTAGCGAGAAGCATCGAGAGAGGTAATTGATGTGTCCATCAAAACGGTCTCCGCGGTGGTGGGGTGACAGAGCGAGGGGTTGCGGTGTTCTCATGGGTCATGTTTTGGCCCGTGAGATCTTGATAGTGGTGGGGTTGGTCAGTGTGGTGGCCACCACTCAACTCGTGCCTTTTTTTCCTCCGGGTCCACCTCCATGTCCAGGTTATGGGTGCCTCCTCATTTTGTGGCTGCACGGTGAGCTTCGGGGTATAGTTGCTTCGACCACTCTCTCCTATGATGGCGTAATCGGGTGAATTACTAATTCAGTGAATCCCATTTCATTGCCATAATCAGCGCATAACCAGGTAGTCCCTGCTTTACCAGGCTTTATTCTCTTTAACTATTTTAGCACTTACTTGCCTACATTGTTTAAATCAGAGCCAAACCGGCATATCCTTTTTTATTGGCATGTTCCTACAATTTCTTTTAATTATAGCCAACCAACATATTTTCTTTATCGTCAAATGGCATGTGGGATGCACAACAGTTTGTGTCTGGCTTAGGCCACTGGCAGTTACCAAAACGACATGTGTTTGTAAGACACGAATAAAAAACCAAAACAACCGCTGAGTTGAAGGATTAGACTTATGACCTCAATATCTCGACCACATGCGATAGACATTCGAACAAACAACTCCTGCTAAAAAATGGCCAAACCGAATGTTTAAGAACATAATGTAGTGTAACATTCGAAACATTTTTTCATTTTTCTGATTTTTTTTGAGCTTTTCCAAAAATAAAGTAATAATTATGAATTTTTGAATATTCTTCGAAATGTGAACAATTTTTGAAATCCTGATTCTTTTTCTAAAACATGCGAGCATTTTTTGATAAAAATTTCATTAAATTTGGAAATTCACAAACATTTTTTGAAAACATGAACCTCTTTTAAAGATTTTTTTTAATTTGTGAAAAATTTGCGAAAATGAAAATATGTTTTGAACATTGAAAATAATTTTCTAAACGTGTTTTTCAACACAAAAAATACGTTAAATTTGTGAACATTTCAATAAACATGAATATTTTTTGAATTTGTATCATTTTTCTGAAATATAATTTATTTTGAAAATTTCAAACAACTTTGGAAAACGTAAACATTTTTATAAAAATGCGAACATTTTTGTAGTCTTGAAAGAAGAAAAAATTTAAAGTTTCAAACGTATTTCAAAATGAGAATAAAATTTTGAAATTCGGTTGATTTTATGAAAATTTAAACAAAAAAGGAATTATTAAAAATTAAAATAAATTTATGAAAATGAAAATTAAAAGAAAAAATAAAAAAGAATGAAAAAGAAACAGAATAGAGAAAAACAAAGATGGGCTGGCCCAATCTTTGGCGCCATGTGCGAAATTCTGACGTTTGCTGCCCGATGTGGTAGATGCATGGGCAGGAAACCAATGGGCTTGGTTTGATGGGCTGCAGCGTGCGCGGCCCATGTAAAAATTTTCGGGACAAAATTGTTTTTCTTTTCTTACAGATGGACGCACAAAAATTTAGTACCACTTTGGATAGAACAAAAATATTTTCGATGGGGAACGGATGAAAAAATTGGAGAAACGCACCTTGCTTTATTAGTAGGTATAGATTTTGTAATACATGAACTGTTAGTTAGTGTTCATTGTTTTCTCTCTTTACATGCTAGCTGTTTTTTTGGTTTTTTCTAGCTGATGGCCAAGCATGCTATAGACTACAGCGTGTTTGGTGGGCCTCAAAACTTTGGAAAGTGGATGGACGTGCACTCAGCTCTGTCTTGTCCTGTTGAGGTAATCAAGGATATATATCTATGGTTGTGTTTGGTTTATTTTGATCTTGTGCACATGACTTTAATATGGTTGGTTACTGCTGCTTCTTGTTTCATGCACAGGCGAGGGCACCTGTTGAGCATCTAGTTGGGCAGTTTGCATCCGGAATGACCAGCTTGCTCGGGAAGTTGGTTGAGGGTTGGACGTCCCTTAATGGCTTTGACAACGACGCGGTTGCGAGGCAGTTCACTCCATTCGTTGCAGAATAGACACATCGACCAACTGGTTGCCGTGGTCGGTATGACTACAACAGCTCGCAGGAGCTTCCTGACACACAAGATGAACTAGATGGAGATGCTGCTCTCGACAAGGATGACGATGATGACATGGAGAACGTGCAACATGACACCGACGATGATGAACATGTCGATGTTCGGGCAAGTGGTAAGAAGGGCAAGGGTGTACCAGGTGTCCCCTCACCGGAGAAAGTCAAAGAACAGACAGCTGCGAGAGGCAAGGGGGTGTTGCCCTCAAAGAGGGGGGGGGATCCAGAGGAGGTTGGGCAGGGCTCTCCTGTGAAGAGACCTAGGACCGACCCCTTAGCTGCTAGGAGGAGGTTTGACTTCTATTTTAGTGTTTTGTTTTGTCTATCCTTTCAAACAGACTGACCCCCTTTTCCATTTGTTTTTGCTAAGTGTGGCAACGATTTTCGTGTCTGACACTTGGCACCTTTTTTTGCCTCTTTCTTATATGTGCAGGGAGGCGACAGCTGGTGGACGAGCAGTTACGAAGAAACAAGCACCAACGCCAACCCGTGTTTCTGCTTGATTGAACAAGGGTACCCCTATTGCTGGTGACACGCCTTCCACTAGGTCATCTCCTCGTACGTCGACGTCCAACACCGGTGATCCTGTCGTGTTGCCGGATTTGAGGAAGACAGTCAAGAAGTAGGTTATCCATGTTCTTTTTTCATTGCCATATTGCTATATTTTTGCTTTTCAATGCAGCTATTCAGCTTGCCACATGGGCTACTGCCATCAGTCCCACATTGCAACTGCCGTTTCTCCCATGCTCTATTTATTTTTACTACATGGCAACTCCTGCTTGTTTTGCATGGCAAATGCTAACCAGTCAAAATGGCAACTCTTATTCCACCTACATGGCAACTGCCAACTTTTCCATCTGTTTGTGCACTCATCCACACCTAGTTTTGAAATGGCAGTCCTGGCACATCACACATTTCTTACATTTTTTAAGATGTGTACCATGGCAACTGCTGCTTGTTCTGCATGGCAACTGCTAACTGGGCCACATGGCAACTCTTATTCCACCTACATGGCAACTATCAGCTGTTCATCTAACAATGTTCGTGTGTTTTATTTTTTTCAGGGTGAAGAAGACTACCACACGCGTGACCAAGCAGAACCCCAAAGACCCACTCGAGCGCGTACACTCAAAGCTGTCGATAGGTGGCAACTCAGACGTTCATGAGGCGCCAGTGCACAAACCTGCTGCTGCACCGTACACTGTTCCCACTAGCTCTGATGCAAGCGGCCGACCATCTCCGCCGGTTGCAGATGTGCAGGCTACGACAGCAGGCATCCGTACATCTGGGAGTGACGAGTCGGTATCTGCTAGGACTGCTGAAATATTGCCCACTCTGCTTGCAATGAAGGATTCTACTGTGAGCCATGCTACCCGATCAACAAGTGTTGAAGTGGACGCCCCCGAGATCAACCTAAGAAAGGAAGATTCCCACTCATCTGACACGGATTCCAAGCGCGTGGGTGGTGGCATTCCGCGTCCACGAAAGAAGGGGCTGAGGCGATAGTTCATAATGATATGCCATCCATAGGTGAGACTCTTGGCACAACAGCTCCAGCTTCTGATGCTCCAGAGGTTGCCAAGGTGACCGTTACACGAGCTGGTCTTCAACCTAGGCATCGTAGCCCCCGCAAGCAATCTGCAGACACACCCAACGCGTCGGCTGTAGCTAGGAGCAGCAGAGATGACTCTGGTTATGTGCCTGCGTCCACACTGTTCCCACCACCTGCCAGAAGCAATGTTATGGAGAGAATGGAAGACCGGAGTACAACCGACCCAGGTGGCAAGCCGGGCATGACTGACGGAGGTGAACGTGCACAACAGACTGCATCTGGGCACTTCTAAGCTCCCAGTTAACATCGGTGTCCCCTACAGCCCAAACAAGAAGATTGTCAAGAAAGCTGTGACTGATACCGCTGACAGCATGCCCCGCCCTACGAATAAGCCCGATGATTCTGCAGCGGTCGATGCAGAAATGTTTGTTGATCTTTCACCCTTGGATTCTTCCCAGCAAGTTGTTCGCGGTCCGACCAGTACGCAGGAGAGGCACCCAATGGCCTTCACCCCACCGATCTGTAGCCTTGGCATTGATCGTAGTCAAGATGAACCAGTGGTGCAAGATCCTTCACCAGTTGCCTTTGCTTTCCCGGCAGGCATGGCCCCAATGATGGCGCAGCCAATGGTCGAGGGCAGGAAGGCTGTGAAGTTCGCAGACCGATTGTGCAAGGTACATTTCTTATGCGTTTATCATTTTCGTGTATACATCTTTTTAGTCTAACTTTTGTCCCAAGCATTTTTTTTGGGTTCTCACCTTTGTGATGGCAACTGTTATCTGATGGACATGGCAACTGGATTTGGTTGCATGCTGCCACCTACATTTTTCTGTTGTCATGCTGCATTTTCCATTCTGTAGGCACATGGCAACTGCAGTTGATACATCATGGCAACTGTAGTTGTTGTCACATGGCAACTACAATGCATTGCACATGGCAACTGGAGTTGCCTGCACATGGCAACTCCCTACTTTCTGTGCCTACATCTCATATTTATACAACCTTTCTTTCACACTAAATTTGTTTTGTTTTCCAGGTATCCTAACCCACTTTTTTGATCCTTGCAGCCACCCCTGAGGATATTACACCGTCACTTGATGAAGCTTACCGCAAGATTGAGGAGGCAGCATTGCAGAGGAGGTCCTCACGAGGTCAGGGCCAATCAAGTTCCAACGTGCCTGCTGAGTCGGTATCTGAGGATACCATTAGAAGTGCCACCCCTGGTTCTGTGAGGCAGCGTAGGGTAGTTCATGCGCCACCCGCGGATGATTATGAGCCGGAAGTCAAGGCCACAAAGGATCAGAACCAGCTGTACGACATTGTCAAGCGCTTTGGAAATGCGAGGTCCAACAACAATCACATGAAGGAGCTGAAAGCGTAATGACCACACCCTCATAAACCTCTCATTTGCTTTGCTCTTTTTTACTGTTCATGCTTTTGCTATTTCTAGATATGCTCCGTTTACGTTTTATTTCTTTTTACTTAGTAGACATGATTCTTTCATGTTATATCATTTTCATACAGCTCATGTTTGGACAGAACCAAGATCATACAATGCGATGCGACGTACGTTGACCTGGGTGATCTTGCCGAGTCTGTGAGGCCATTCGGCAAAATGTCGAAGAATGTAGTTGCATGTGGGATTGACTTCATCAACATGCATATGGATATGTCCCCCGATAAAACAATCATGCAGTACACTGTGACGTGCAAAATATGGGATGGTGACTTCCACCACAAAATCGTGAGGAAGCATTTTGCTGCGCATGGTGATTTCAAGCTCACAATGAAGAAATGTGTGAGTACTCCTTCCTTTTTTGCACATTTTTTCCTCCCATGTTATTTTTTTGCCAGTAGCTATGCTTCAGATGTGGGCTACACCCTGTTTTGTTACAGCTGTTTCATGTGGCAACAACTGCCATGTAAAATGACTTTTGATTTTATTTCTTAATACAACCTATCACTACTGGAATCTGGCACTTTGCCATCTGCCATGGCAGATGGCAAAGGCATGGTCGGCGGATGGCAAAGGCTGTGCCATCAGCCAACAGATGGCAAACAGTTTGTCTGAAACCCTACCGGCAAAGGCTTCTTTGCCATCTACTGGCTGATGGCAAAGAGCCTGTGGCTTTGCCATCAGCTGGCAGATGGCAAAGCCTCTTAATGGGGTTAGCCCCGTTAGAAGGCTAACGGCATACTTTGCCGTCAGCCAGCAGATGGCAAAGGCTGCAGGCTCTTTGCCGTCTGCTAGCTGATGGCAAAGTATGCAGGCTCTTTGCCGTGAGCCAGCAGATGGCAAATGCTACATGCTTTGCCGTCTGCCAGCACATGGCAAAAAGCTTTGCCGTCTGCCAGCACATGGCAAAAAGCTTTGCCATCTTCTGGCAGATGGCAAAGAGCCCAAATAGGCCAGACCAAATTTTACGTGTAGATGACACGTGGCCTCTTTGCCATCTGCCAGCTGATGGCAAAGTATGCAGGCTCTTTGTCGTGAGCCAGCAGATGGCAAAGGCTGCATGCTTTGCCGTCTGCCAGCACATGGCAAAGAGCTTTGCCAAAGATCCTGCATACTTTGCCATCTGCTGGCAGATGGCAAAGAGCCCAAATAGGCCAGACCAAATTTTACGTGTAGATGACACGTGGCCTCTTTGCCATCTGCCAGTTGATGGCAAAGCTCTTTGCCATCTACCAGCAGATGGCAAAGTGACTATATTGCCCCATTTAATTTTGTTTTTTCTTATATCAATTCATTTTCACAGAATATCAAACACAAATATATTTATATGACCAATATAGCATATTCAACACATATTACCAATAGTCATGAACACATATATCCAATACATGTTACCAATAGTAGCAAGTTTCATCCGTACATATACATAGTTTCATCAATATTACACAGTTTCATCCATAGGTAACATGTTTCGCAAGGTCAAAACAAAAACTAAATACAAGCACTCCATCAACCCAAGCTTCCGTGATCTTAAGCAAATCTATAAAATGGGAAAGAAGAAAGTTAGAAGAAGAAGACTAGAAGAAGAAGCTTATTATGAGACGCTTGTAAGCTTCTAACGTCTCTACGTCTCATCCATAAGCTAAGCATATGAAGTCATTTAGGACCTAAAATATGTCATTTCTTAAGCATATTATATCATTTTAGAGCTAGCTAAGCATATTAAGTCATTTTGGAGGAAAAGATGCTAAGTATAGGTCATTTTAGAGCTATCCTAGGTTAAATATGTCATTTTTAAGCTAGCTAAGCATATTAAGTCATTTTGGAGGAAAAATGCTAAGTATAGGTCATTTTAGAGCTATCCTAGGTTAAATATGTCATTTTGGAGCTAATTAAGCTTATTATGTCATTTTTGAGCTAGCTAAGCATATTGAGTCATTTTGGAGGAAAAAATGCTAAGTATATGATTATGTCGCTAGTATCCATATGGCAGAGAACCCAGGCCGACATGACAAGTCATAGAACCAAGGTGGCACAAACGTACAGGGACAGGCATACATGACCCAGCAATGCACGTGTCGGTCATCAGCGAGTGCAACCAAGTCGTAGCAAGCTACAAGGACTTCGGTGATACACCGCGTGACATTTCCCCGTAGGGACAGACATAGGAGCAAAGAAGGACACATGCCGGTCAATCCATGTGTTCCGGAGCAGTAGCAAACTACCATGGCTCAGTGGAAGCACTAGGAGGCATTTCCCTGTATGGAAGGCTACCAAAGGCACACGACTAGGTGTCGAATCCCACACATACAATGCATTTCAAACATACACACATTATGCACGATATGTGTAGATACAACATGGCATCACAACAAAACCCTATTAAGAAAAACACTTGGGAAACTTACCGTCATCACGGAGGTGTAGGTGTAGGTGTAGGTGTAGGACCGGTCGCGCCAGTGGAAGACGGAGAAGGATCGGTCGATGCTTGTCGGGAGTTACGCTGCACCAAAGATTATTTCCAATGTATCGTTAGCATGATGCAACTCAAATGTGAAGACTAGTAACTAATGACCGTTCAAATGAAACTCACCGTGCCTGCCGGAGCAATGACTGGCATCGGCGGAGGGGTCTGGACGTTCTTCTCGCACATGGACTGCACATTTGGTTTTGACGAGTCAATCATATTAGTTACTAATGAAAGGAACATTGCATGCATGATTTAGCTAATATGCAGAAGAAACTTACCACGAAGAGCTCGTACATGGCCCGGTTAGCCAAGTCGTTCCGGTTCCTCTCCTCCTCCAAGAGCCTAGCCGTCCTCTCCTCATTCTCCCGGTCCCTCTCCGCCAACTGCCGGTCCCTCTCCTCAAAAGTAGCCTGGGTCTTCGCTCTCTCTGCCTCAATAGCAGCCTGCAACACCACTCGTTAGCATTGTAATCATCGACGGCCGCAAACACAATGTAATGGAGGAAAGGCTACTGAGTCCGTATAACAAACCTGGAATTCAATTTCCACTGGTCGTAAACGAGGCGGTATCTCAGGATCAGAGCTGGTCTGGCGCTTCTTGATCTGCGGGAGAGTGCTACTACAATGTATCAGTCCATTACCAATGGCTAACGATCCATGGGACCTCCCGCCACCAGATATCATCACCAGCTCTGGATCAAGAGGCTGGCTCGGGTTAAAGTCCGGCCCTTTCCTCGCCTTCCCCTGCTTAACGTACTGCACCATCTTGTGGTGGGAGGCCTTGTTGCTGAAGTTCTCTGCATTTTCGAGGTCAGACTCAGAGAATGCCTTGGCCTTCTTGTATGGTGCAATATTGGACATGCCATAGAGGTCGAACAGCTCTGGCACTGGAGCCTTGTTGTTTTTTTGACTAAAAGAGAGGAACAGAGTATTAGTTAAGGACTCAAACTAGCACAAAGAATGAATTTGCATGAATCATCAAGCAAACCACACATACCCAGTTTTTCCCATACCCATGTAGGTTGACGCTGCCTAGATGGTGTGGCACACCTTTCATTTTGAGATGCTTCTCCTTTGCAATGTTGTGGGTGACGCGCCATTGGGGAGAGCACCACTCATCCACCAACGCCTCCCAGCAGTCCATCTTGTCCGCACACCATCTCGGGGGCACCTAAGTTAAGCAAGAGAAATTTGAGCGCTACGCCTATGAATCAAAGCAAGGAAACTAAGTACAAGGACTTAAGAATAGGTAATTACCTTCATGTACTTCTCCTTACTCAGATACTTGTCCCGGCACTTCTCTTTTCTCCTCCTAATACCAGTCTGTGCTAAGTAGTCTCAAACAGCCTGCGTCCGAGCCTCGTGCCGAAAGTTTCCAAGTAGGCGCCTGCACTCGGCGTCGATAACCCGAGCCGCGGCCTCCTCCTGTCCCTCAGCACACCTGTAGAAGGTCTGCAATCAAACAAGAAAACACGGAATAGAAGGTCTGCAATCAAACAAGAAAACACATGTAGAAGGTATGCAATCAAAGAAGAAAACACAACGTAAATGGCAAAGGAGAAATTACCCAAAACGTGGCGATCACAATGTCGGCCACCATGTCGCACTCGACATCGCCGACCCTATGCTTCGGCGGGCCCGGGGCAGCCAAGTAGTGCTCCCAGGTCATTCCTAGCTCTGGAACCCGGCCCTCACCGGGCAACATGACCCACCCCGGGAAGCACTGGCGACAAATCACACCAAGGACAGTGTTGGGCCTGCAGACACCATCTTCGTGTGTCCAGGAACTGCAGTATGACAAGGCCAACGCATTAGATATTCGAAGAAACGTCAAGGCAAAAGGTTAAAAAAGAGTAAATGCACTTACTTCTCCCCGTTAGGCGCAATCAACCACCTCTGGTCGGGGGTCGCCGGGGTGGGCGGGAGCTTTGTATGACCATGCTGGTAGACTTTGCGCCCCTCAACCCACTCACCCTCGCTATAGCTATTAGGACTATAGTCTGCACCCTGAACACGACCATGTGCACTCGACTCCGTCCAGTCCTCCGATGGGCTCGGCTCCGACTCAGCGTGACCCCGTCTGAGCTCCGGAGTCTCGTGGGGCGAAGACTCGGCGGCCCGAGGCTCGTCGGCCGTAGGCGCGCCTGCCATAGGCTCGTCGGCCGGAGGCTCGTGGAGTGGAGTCCGAGACGGGTCCACCTCAGATGGCTCGATCTCAGACGGAGCAGTCCTGTGGTCGGGTGACTCAGCTGGGGGTGGCGGCGAGGAAGGCGTAGCAGCCTTCTTACCTCTCCCGCCGCCACGTCCACCTCTAGCAGCCTTCT
>NC_041382.1:735608522-735618715 GCF_002162155.2 Triticum dicoccoides
CGTAGAAGAAGCGACCGTTGCTGGACTCTGCAAACTGAGATCTAGCGCTCTCCGGAGGCTATGGGGGGGAATGGAACTACCCCTCCCACCACGCGTCGAGGTAGGAGCCTCGGAGCGCTCTCGACCCGCGCCCACCATCTGTCAACACCTGAAATGACAAAGAGTAAGAAGAAGGTGTTAAGACTTATATCCCAAATGCCAGTGCAGTAATTAATTAGATTCTCGGAGTTGAAAGCATTCAGTCATGCTTATTTTAAATCTTTTCTCATTGTAGTTCATATACCTGTCCGTGGATCACTCAGGTGTCATTTTTCTAATAACTCAACTTTAGTTTGCCAGTAACTAGTTTCAAAATGTTTTGAAAATGCTACTTGCATTCAGGAAGAGAAAATAGTATACTGAGAAGTACCTACCATGCCCCTAGCCCCATACTATGATTTCAGCATAGTTTATGGTATACTAACAAGTACCTACGATATGATGCCTCTGTATTTTTTTACCTGGGCCCTTATTTTAATCTCAGCTGTAGTTAATGGTAACAAGCACCTACGACGCCCCTATTTTATTTACCTGGGCCACTAATATAATTTCAGCTCTGTTTGGTCTTTGGAAATGGTATATCTGGAAATAAAGAACTATGCGTGTAATTCTATCATTCTGCAAATTAGTCAATTTTTTAGTTTCTTTCTTTTCCTCAGTGATATGCCAATATGTTTCAGCTCAGCGCATGGAGTAATTTAATGGTCCTTCTCCTGTGATTTACTAGATTGTCAGCAATGATTCAAAAGGTCAGTTCCTTTAGACATAGATGTGGAATAAAGCATCAACCTATTTAATAATGTATCCATCCATCTAGCAACAGGTAGGTAACAAGCATAAGTAGATAGTGACCCAGACAAAGAAACCCACTAAAGAGATTGCACGAGTATTGGTGAGCGCTCTGAATCTACAAATTCCTTGATCCATTTTTACATTATGCAAGCATAACAGAAGAGATAAAATGTAGACACTTTTAGGCACATACCCCAAATATGCCTGACGTTAGATCCAGATCAGTAAATTAACAGTATGCCAACTACACATAGCAATTCAGACGAAAAAAATGTAGACATAAAATGGGAGCACAGTAGCCAGACACTTTGAACTTGAAATATCATAAACTCCTATATGAAAAGGTAAATTCTGACTGATGCTTGTGCAATTTCTGTTACCATCTAGTTTAATTCTCTGTATGTATATGCTATGTATAAGTAAAAATATGCATGCGTTTGTTTTCCTCAGGGAAGAGCATTCCTCTATTTATTTTATCATCTAATTTAATTCTCTTTATGTATACATGTTATAAGAAAAAATCTGCATGCGTGCTTTTCTCTAGCAAAGAGCATTGCTCTATTTATCTTGGACCGTCATGTCTCATTCACTGGGTTGTTGGTAAGAATATATCCATGTTTTAATGTTTTTTCTGACTACAGTTTATAGTTGTAAAATCTGTCATTAAGCTTCAGCAGTTCAATCTTGCAAGCTTCTTTGAAATGCGGTCTGCCTGAGATTACCCCATTGGCTTTGACTAAGAGTTCCAATTAATTGTTAGGTTGCTTATCCTAAAGTTCATGATCCTGCATGCGAGCAAAGGATGTGATAAGCGCAGTTTTGTCTCTGTAGTTTTCTAGACTTTATTCATCATGATGATTTTATGGAGTCTGAACAATGTGTAGCTACAAGGGACGTTCCAGGAAGACTTCAAGATGGTAGGCATCATCCATTTTGAGGTCGTTTTAGCAAGACCTGATGTTTCAGTGCATATAGCGCAGTGTAACATATCAAGTCAGTTTGTTTCTGTAATTATACGGCCTTGTCCATATGTTTTACCCCAACCATCAGTATTTTGCATGATGCCCTAGGTAATTTGTGTTCAGAAATTGACACATTCCTATAGAATCTTAATTCTCAAAAAAGAAACCCTATAACCTTAGGAGTTATTTCATTCTAAAAAGTATACTTTTGTTGCAGGGGTAGTATATTGGAAATCAGGGGCAGAGCTCAGCCACCAGCTCCATCTACTCGCACGAACAACAATTTTTGCACACATGTGCGCAACTGTATTTGCTTTCGTTCCAATAACTGGAAAGATAATATTAATCTCCTTGATTTCACCGACAATTGCAGCATATGACGCCAATATAAATTGTCCTGCCAGTTCTTTAACAGAATTAGGAGTCAGGTTCCCAAACAATTATTTGAAACTTACCTTCTCTGACCATCCTCACCTTAACTTTACATCACACCCACCTTGCAAGAAGGACAGGTTACTCGGCTCCGTGTCGTAATTTTGCCTCACAAACGTTTTGTTTCTATGGTGGATGTGGCAACCACTCAAATATAATTTTACCTCAAACAACTTTTGTTTCTTACGGTGGTTGTGGTGTGGTGTAATTTTACCTCAGACAGCTTTTGTCTCTTACGATGGTTGTGGTGTGGTGTGTGTAGCTCGTACAGGGTGGCTGGGGTGAGGAATAAGAATTCCTCACCCAGGGTGACGAATAGCGCGACCCTTCATTTTAGAGGAATAAATGCTAAGTATAGCTCATTTTAGAGCTATCCTAGGTTAAATAGGTCATTTTTGAGCTAATTAAGGTTGTTATGTCATTTTTGAGCTAGCTAAGCATATAAATTCATTTTGGAGGAATAAATGCTAAGTATAGCTCATTTTAGAGCTATCCTATGTTAAATAGGTCATTTTTGAGCTACCTAGGTTAAAACTTGAACTAATTAATAATATATATGTATATAATAATAATGGAATACCTGACATGAACTATAATATTAATCTTCATCGTCATCATTAATAAATGCATCATCATCGTCTATATATGCTTCGGGGTCAATAAATGCATTATCCTCATCACTATCAGTAATGACGTGCTCATCATCATCATCAATAAATTCATCAACATCTGGAAGGCCTCCTGTATGTAATCGGTCAAGCATTGACAGGTCATCCGCAGCAGTAACCTCTTCTTGTTCCGGCTCTTCTTGTTCCTGCTCAGGCTCGGATTCACTGCCGCTGTCTACTTGAATGTTCTGAGGTGAGCGGTTCTTGAAACATTTTTTGGAAAGACGTGTTTCTTGGAACAATTCTCCTTCATATGTGTCTGGATTAATGTGAGGTTCATAATCCTCTTCATTGGGGGGAGGTGGTCTAACACGTGGCGGCACTTCATAAACGACATCCCAACCTTCGAGATTTGGATCACTTTGGTAGGCCCACGGTAGATAGAAAACTCGGGTTGCCTGTTGAGCCGTAATATAGACATTGGGAACATCCAAATGGGTGCTTTGTTTGATTTCGACTAGCCATAGATGTTCATGAGTCCTTCTAGTCTCTTTCAACTAGAACCAATGACATTTGAAGACTACGACGTTCGGTGGGTTTGCACCATAGAATAGAAGTTCATAAATTGCTTCAACTCTTCCATAATACTTGGTATCTCCTCCGCCGATAGCAGAGACACAACAATTTGTAGAATTTCGGTCGGACATAGATAGCTCTTTGCCATAGGTATGAAAGCGATACCCGTTGATGTCGTATTTGTCAAATGAATGGACCTTATAGTCAAAACCATTAGCGACTTGTGTCAATTCAGCGTCCATAGACTCTGAACTAGCCTACAAGTTCAATACGAAAGGATTGTTGCATTAGCCAGAAATTAGAAGAAGAAATGAAATGGTCTAATGGAAATTACCGTTTGTTTGAACCAAGAGATGAAACCGGGATAGCTGCCTCCATGCATTGCCAGAAGCTCATACTCTTCAACAGAATCATTTTGGATAACCGCTCCATACGAGAATTTGGCGACGTATCGACTGTATCAAATATCCGGGAATAAGAGCAATTCAAATGAAGTAGAGGTTGTGAAACAATGTACCGAGAACTTACTCGATGTACGGCCGCACTTCTGTTAGATTGTTGAAGATATAGAACGTAATGGTCCGCCATTCGTCGTTATCCAACAATAAGGGAGTATAAGCACCGGCTAGTGCGAGCTTCCCTTTGAATAGGCTGAGGTTGGATCCACCCTTTTTAGGGTCGCCAACATTGTACCGAGGCTTTGGATTATGCAAATGACGATTTTTGGCTTTGTAGTGTGCTGTCACGAAGTTTGCCGCCTCCTTAGTAATGAATGCCTCGGCCATCGATGCTTCAATTCAACGTTTATTTTTACATTTTGCTCGAAGTGTCTTCTGCATCCTCTCAGTTGCGTAGCACCAACGATTCTGCATGGGCCCCCCCAATCGTGCCTCGGTCGGGAGATGCAAAATCAAATGCTGCATTGGATTAAAAAGCCAGGTGGAAAGATCATCTCCAACTTGCAGATCAACTCCGACGCCAACTCTTCCATTTCTTCTATCAAGCCAGGCGATAATTCTTTCGCACATAGAACACGGAAGAAATAGCTCAGCTCTGCCAGTACTAGCCATTCATCCTCAGGGATAAAGCCACGCAACATCACCGGCATTACCCGCTCAAGCCATATGTGCCAATCATGACTCTTGAGACCAAATATTTTCAATTTTTCAAGGCTCGCCACCCTCTTTAGATTCGATGCATACCCATCGGGGAACATCAACTCCTTTTTCACCCACAGGAGTATTTCCCTCATAACCAGCCTTCCAAGATTGAACCATGCCTTTGGCTTCGCCCAGTTCTTCTTTCCTTTTGGTTGTTTCATGTTTTGTAGCGGTCTATCACATAGAGCCTCCTGATCGACTCTGGCCTTAGGATTATCCTTCGTTTTCCCCTCTATGCCGAACAATGTACCAAAGATGGCCTCGCCAACATTCTTTTTAGTGTGCATCACGTCGATGTTGTGTGGGCAAAGGAGGTCTTTAAAGTACGGCAGATCCCACAAGCATATCTTGTGGGTCCAGGCGTGTTCCGTATTATACCCCTTGAAATACCCTGGACGCTCTGGATCCGGCTCGAGAGCGTTTAACTGATCCAGGGTCTGTTGGCCTGTCAACGCAAGTGGTGCAGAGTTTTTGACATCTCTACCTTTGATGAAGTTCTTCTTGTCTTTTCTGAACTTATGGTGAGGATCCAGGAACTGTCTATGCATGTCGAAGCAAGAAAACTTGCCACCCGCCTACAGCCGATGAAACTCAAGAGCTGGCTTGCATGTGGGGCACGGTAACCTTCCATGCACACACCAGCCAACGAATAGCACATACGCTGGCAAGTCATGCATTGAGTACATGTACCACACGCATTAGGAAGTTTTTTTGTAGCGGCGTCGTATGTCTTGATCCCATTATCCCAAGCTTCTTGTAGTTCATCCTTAAGCGGCTGCATGTACACATTCATATTCTTCCCCGGATAGTTAGGCCCTGGAATTATCAACGTCAGGAAAATGTTCTTTCTTTGCATAATCTGTCCAGGGGGGAGATTGAGTGGAATGACAAATATAGGCCAACAACTATATTGGGATACCATCATACCAAACACATTGAACCCATCCGTGCTAATGGCTACTCGAGGATTCCTTGGATCTTCCGCTTTTTCATCATGCAATGCATCGAAGTGTTTCCATGCAGCACCATCCGATGTGTGTACCATCATCAGATTCCCATCTGCATCCCGTTCGGTTCTTTTGCCCAATTTGTGCCATATCATCTGTCTGGCCGTCTCTTCGACCATGAATAGACGTTGAAGTCTTGGTATGATTGGCATATACAGAAGAACGTTAATGGGGATTTTGGTCTGACTCTTCTCACCCATACCGTTGTCTACCTCAACATACCTGGAAGACTTGCAAATGGGACAATAGTTCAAGTCCGCATACTGGAGCCTAAATAAGGCACATCCATTCTCACAGGCATCTATCTTCTCATAGGGCATCTTAAGTACACGGAGGATTTTGTCCGACTGGTATAGGTTTGCAGGCATTATATGGCCTTTGGGTAGAAAGCGTCCAAATAGTGTCACCATCGCGTCATAGCATTCTCTGCCCAAGTTGAATTGAGCCTTCAGAGCCATTACTTGTGCGATGGCATCCAGCTGACAAAGCTCGGTGTGCTCATGGAGAGGACGCTTCGAAGACTCCAACATATCATTGAAGGCCTTTGCAGATTCCTCCATCTCATCGTCCGAATCCCGAGCATCATCAAAGTCTTGCACCATGTCTTCCATCCCGGTACCATGCTCGTCAGTGCGACGACGGCCCTCCTCAGCTCTGGAACGTTGGGCAGACTCACCATGAAATGTCCACATCGTATAACCGGGCATAAAACCCCACTTCTGCAGGTGTTTGATCATTTCAAACTCTGACATCTTACGATAGTTGTCGCACTTGACACCGGGGCACCAGGTTGTTTCCTGTCCATTTGCAAATGCGGCTCTGATAAACCCCTTGGTTTTTGTCATCCATTCAGGGGTCATGTCTTTCTTACTAGGGTGACCGGTGTACATCCACGCACGATCACTCATCTTGCCTAGCTACTGGACACACAAGAAATACATACATAATTCAGCAAACCATATATTCATCAGTTAATAGAGTTTCTCAGTTTTATTATGTCCATGCAACCTAGACGCTAATAGGTAAAGATAGGTCCTAATCCCACCCGAGTATGTGTAGATTGGGTTCGTTTTCCCATGCTCTGCTCCGGATCCGACACAAAATTTCGGCAGCACCTCCCTGTTGTTCTCCTGATACATGTCTCGGCAATAAGCAGAGAGGATGTGTACCCGGAGAACAACAGGGAGGCACTGACGAAATTCTGCATCAGATCCGGAGCAAAGCATATGGGAAAACGAACCCAATCTACACATACTTGGGCTGTCCATGGATAACGTTGGACAATTCAAAAGAATCACGGTTATAAATATGCAAATGCATGCATATTTATAGATGTAACCCTTTCGAACGGGAGACGCATAGTGGTCACGCATACTGATGATTCAATCTACCTATAGCTAGCATGTTTCATCGGCACGAAGACCGGAACATAGAAAATGATTGGGGAGGAGGAGATGTCATTTGTGCTCACCCACGAACGTCAGGGCAGAGCTCGTTGAACACACGGGGAGGTCGTCGAACACCAGACCCTCACAGCGACGAAACAACTGCACATTTAAATCCACCCGATCAACACAAATATACATGCCTTTCAGTGTGCACTTAAATAGTCTGTCCACTGTACAATGTGATTTTTTTCAGTAGGGGTATAGGCGAGAACTCATAGACATCTTACCTTGGGCAAGAAGTGCTCAAGCGAGGAAACGAGAGTGACCAAGGCTGGATCAAGCCCAATCTCCTCCTTTACCTCCCTTAATGTTGTTGCTGCATCATCAGCATCACCCTCCTCTGCCTTTCCTCCGGGCAATGCAACCTCCCCTGCAAATCTCAAGTGGAGAAAACAAAATCAGATAGGGTTTATCCAGCTCGTGTCTAGGTTGGTATCTATTTGTGAACCTGATTGTTCAAATATAAAAGCTAAGTAAGCCAAACCAGCACTAAACAGAAAAAGCTAGGTTAAAAATCCTCTTAAAATTATAGGCCAGCCTCTTAAAATTTCTTTCTCAGATAAATTCATGGGATAACTTACATTCAGATTTTATCTGAATTCATGACGAATGCGTAACTAGGCACGTAAAGTTTGAACAAACAAGTATGAAATGAGTAATTTGGAATCTGCGGAGTAGCACATAGCAGTGCCAAACAGGTCAAAATGCTTTCTGCCACCAATTTATTATCTAAAACGGAAAAACAAAGTGGACATGAAATAAATTAGACGGCATGCACACCCGCTATTGTGTAAAGCATGCGTGTGTATCTCTCCTTTCCCCTCTGATATATCTCATATGAAACTGTACCCGGAGTGGATGAATTAGCTTTCTATATACGACATAAGAGAGCGAGGAAACATAAGGAAGCACTCTCTTAAAGAGGATTTCAAGGAATCAAGGAAATATGAGCCAAAAATATAAGGCTAAATTAACCTTCTATATATGCGAAATAAGAGAGCGAGGAAATATAAGGAATGAAAAAGAGGCTAAAAAAAGATGTTGCATGTATAATTTATAAGGAGGAGAGGGACATGCACGTTGAATTATCTTTCATGATCAAGAATGAAATATAGTAGAAACATAATGCAAGTATGGCGGTAATGCAAGTAGAAGCAATTTCCAAACTGCATTACAACTATGGTGTTGATTGGGACCTAATCCGTTGAGCAACGGTCTTGATTTCGGTATCATGGCGGAAGAAGCTGTGCTCTCAGCCTACGAATGGAACCAAGTATGATACTTATATTCTTACCAACAGAAATATAGAGATACACATTCTGTGCTATACCCAGGTAATGGTTTTGGTTGGGGCTTAAGCTTTGGGAGAGATGAGAGCAAGATACGTGATAAAGGCAAGGTGGTTGCTTTTCTATTTCCTGCTTAACTTCCATACATAGGTACATCTCTTTTTATAAGCCAAGGATATAAGCGTGGTGATCAAATCCTGCCTTTAATTCTAGATTCTCTGTGGAGTTCCATACAGAAAAATAATGTATGCAAGGGGGTTGCTTCCAAAGAGCTGACCAAGATTTATATTTATGAGGTTTGCAAATTTTAAATCTTTGAGAAACCACAAGGTAATGGGATTTCAGAATAACATACATATTTTTGAATTTTGAAAAATATAAGTCTTTTGTTGGCAGCTAATTAATATTTTGGATTTACAATTTAGCTTGTGTAGGTGCATTTCCCTTCCAAAAAAGTTTCAAAGCTTTTTTATTTGTTTTGAAATTAGTAAATTATTTTGTGCGTATAGGGTGCGCTGGCTTCACTCACTACTTTATTCAAAACTTGTAATCAAGCAAATACGTAAGACAATTCAAACTTCGGATCACAAGGCACAAAAAAATCCCACTTGCACTAGTGTCATGCATATCTATTTTTTTGCGAATATATCTGATTTGGTTGGGTTCTGAAAAAGATAGCCTTCTTAGACTGTAGTCATTACTCCAACAGGTAAACTTGTACATGAAAACAAGTTCTTATAGTTAGGGGTTTAAGCAAATCTTTAGCAGTTTCTACAATAACGCTTTCACTACACATTCCATGCATATCACGTGGTCATTTCCATGCGTAGAAAATAACATATACTAGTATAGACAGATTTATGGACCGATTTAATACAAGAGGCCAAGTTACTGCATTGGATCGCACACGTCATTCAGGAGAGCCACACCATCTTTGATGCCGTATAGGGAACCGATGGAGCATGGCCCCAAGAGATTGGAATGACTTGCAAAGGAGGCTATGGCCCTGTTTATTTGGGCTTTTACTTCTGCTTTTGCAGCTTTTCTATTTTGGTAAAAAAGACACAAAAGCTCCTAAATATGGGCTTTTTGCTTCAGATTGTGGCTTATAAATCAATATTGTTATATGATGGTATAAGCCAAAAACCGAAGAAAAAGGCACCCATTTAGAAGCTTTTTTTTTTACTTTTTTACCAAAGCGAAAAGCTGCAAAAGTAGAAGCAAAAGCCCAAACAAACGGGGCCTATGTCCTGGCTTGGGTGACATCCATGTAACTTGATTTTTAACCATTGATTTCATGCTCAGTATCACACTGTTTGGATAGGCCCTCATTGATTTCAATGATGCAACAAACATTTCTAGTAAATATGTAATGTAGGTTTATATATTTATGATACGGTGGTCGGGGAGCTAATGCAAGTAGGGAATCCACTTTGTAGCTAATTAGATCAGTGAGCTAGCTGCTCAATGACTACATATTGATCACGTCACCGGCTACCTCCACCCATAATATATCCACCTCTAGATGCTTTAGAAATGGATTTAGTTGAGAATGATACAGTAGTCGATCTACTCAAAAGAACGTAAAATAGAGCAACACTAATCTTGGCCAGCTAAATTAAAACAAGAAAAACACATTAAGGGTGCAAGGGAGATAACATTTAAGAGAGAGGGGAAGAGATCCTGCTCGGGATTCAGTTAGACTTGAGAGAGGGGAGACGGTTGCTCATAGGAGGATGGAGCGGTGGCAGGAAGGGGGCGGCGCCGCGGCCTGGCTCGGTGGAGGAGCGGGCGCAGGGGCGGACTCCGGTGGCAGGGAGGGCCGCGGGGCACGCCGCGGTGGCCGGGAGGGCCACGGGGAGAGGGTGGCGTCGCGGCCT
>NC_041382.1:735619126-735630179 GCF_002162155.2 Triticum dicoccoides
GGGGCCGGGCTGGGAGAGAGGGGAGGAGATTTTTTTTTGAGAGTTGGGAGAGGAGATAGTCCCACCTCTTTGCCATCAGCCAGCGGATGGCAAAAGCCCACTTCTTTGTCATCAGCCAGCGGATGGCAAAGCCCCACCTCTTTGCCATCAGCCAGCTGATGGCAAAGAATCTTTGCCGTCAGCTGGCAGATGGCAAAGAGGTGGGGCTAGTGGGCCGTTACAGCGCCGTTATCCACTGGGCCCACCCACTTCTTTGCCATCTGCCAGCGGACGACAAAGATTCTTTGCCATCCGCTGGCAGATGGCAAAGAACTGGCTGATGGCAACCAAGTTCTTTGCCATCTGTCAGTTCTTTGCCATCTGTTTTTTGTAAGCGGATGGCAAAGATGTTCTTTGCCATCCGCTGGCAGACGACAAAGAGATGACTGATGGCAAATTCCTTGTTTTCAGTAGTGTATGTGGCAACTTCTAACTAAAATACATGGCAACTTTGTTCATACATGGATGGCAACTTCTTTTAATTACCCACTGTAACTAAACATTATACGTTGGTCTACTTTTCTTGGACCCTTGATGCTTTTATGTCACTCATGTGCCTGTTAGTGTAACCGGTGATATCTTTACATGTCATTTTCCCAACTACATCATTTCTGTTCTTAATGTGAGCTCTGCTTCTTCTTTCCTTCATTTTTGTTTGCAGGTCTTGTTCCCCATGTTCCAGGAGCTTGCACCACACGACCCACACGACAAGTGTGGTCACCACTACGCGATCTGCCTTGACCTGAAGAACCAACGTTTTGAGGTGCTTGATTCAATGCGTTCAGAAGCTGATGCAGACCTTACTACGCATGCTGAATACTTCATCAACAACCTCAAAGAGACATGGAACCGTCACTATGAAAACTCAAAGGTCCAGATCAGACATTTTCCAATTGAGTACGTGGCAACTACGAAGCAAGCAAACCGGTATTTTCCCATCTTTTATTCATGTGTCCAAATCAATGCTTACCCTCTTTTTGTCACCTCTAAATTGAAGTTTATGATTTTTTCTCTATGTTCTTGTGAGTTAACCTGATTCTTTTCTTGTTTAGGCACGAATGCGGCTTTCACACATTGGAATACCTTGCAAAGTGGGAAGGTCGACGGGTTCCTGTTGTCACAGCTGCAATGGTCGTCGAGCTCCGCAAAATTTACACATGGAACTGGTTGATGAATGAAGATTTCAACACACGGTCCAACGCATGTGAGTTCATAGAGGAAGCTGTCAAGAAAGCCGCCAAGAAGTACAAGTGATCACGTGATGCTCCATACCGAACACCCACCTTACATTCTGTTGCCGAGGAATGTAAGGTATTACCTTTGTTCTTTCAAAACTATGTCCGTGTACTATGTTATGGCTGCATCTCCGCGTAGCCTAGTATGTAGTGGTGGTGTGTGAGCGACATTTGGATATTTTCTGTAATATATGTGTGGATGTGAACCTATTTTTTAGGTGTGACAGCAGATACGTTTATCTTTTTCAGTATTATTATGCATTCATCGTTGGTAGTACCAGTTTGATGTTTTGACTGCGTCTATGATGTTTGAAAACATGGCAAATGTAGTTCATCAGACACGGTTAGTGAAAGTTATCGTCCTTCTTCATTTGTCTGTTTGGTTCTTTTTTTTCATTGCTAACTGTACCGGCTAGCATGGTAGTTTGATCACGCTGCCGTAACCTGTGCGGTTGCTACACGAGACCGTTTCAACTTGTTTCCCATAGTTTGCACCACAATACAATATGTGTGACTAAAATGCGCTGACTGAACATGGAAATCTACGTGATGAAGAGTCAGTACAACTAACATGGCATATTCAGTACAACTAACATGGCAGATTCAGTACAAATAACACGGCAAATTCACTAGAAATGGCATGGCAGATTCAGTAGAAATGGTATGGCAGATTCAGTAGAAATTGCATGATAGATTTAGTAGAAATTGCATGGCAGATTCATTTCAAGTAACATGGCAAATTCAGTACCATACACATGGCAACTGCAGTTATTCATTCATGGAATTTCGCTTCACATTCTGATGCCCCTGAAGAGTCACTCTCCAATTTTTACAAAATTTAGAACATGTAGATTACAAAAAATGTCACCATGGACCAAGTCACAGTGCTCCAATGTTGCTTACGGATTGCCCGTCCCTTTCTTTGGTTTCTTGTGTTTTGCTTGAATCTCCAGTCCTGATTTGTATCTTGTCTCTTTTGGATGCCCTTTTGTGATGGAACGGGGCGGGTTCCTAACCTGGGTTTGTGTGCTTGCTGTTCCAGATCCTACCTCCGAGTTTTCAGATGATGGCCCCGTGGATGAAGGCACACTTGATGTGCGGGGGAATCTGTGTAAGGCTTCCTCAGCTTTCCTCTTCTTGATCTCATCAAGCTCTCTTTTGAGGGCCTTCCTGTGTTTTTCTGCGACCCTCGCTGTCTCATCACTCTTGCACGCTTCATCAATTAGTTTACCATAGTTCTTTGTCAAGGCAATGTGCCTCACGGCTTCCATGGTTGACTCTGGTCTCTCGTCATGCACAGCTAAAACTGCGTTTGATGTTTGCGGCGCCAATGCGTCGTCAGTGTCCCAAGTCGATCGCCGCCTTATGAAATGGCAGGGCATTCGTGTCACCGTGTTCATGTCCATTACTTTTAGTATGTGACAACACACAATCCCGTCGCGTTTGAATTTGCAGCATTGGCAGTAGTATTCGCCTTCGCTTATCGATGCCTTCACAAAGTAGTTCCTTCCCTTGTCCGGGTCTTCAGGTTCTGAATCCGACATGCCCATGATAGAACACACCTTGAACGTATGTTCGTCCACCTGGAAAGCCGTGTACATGCTGGCACGCTTTATTTCTTCTTGGAATCTGCAAGTTTTGTGTGGTTTTTGTTAAACTCTTGTGTGAAGTTTTTTTGTAGCACCAATGGAATTACAGTTCGTTCAAACATGGCAACTACAGTTGATCGAACATGGCAACTGCAGTTGAGTAAACATGGCAACTACATAACAACTTCATTTGGCATTTGCATTCCATACCATCATGGCCAGTGGAAGTACAGTTCATCAAACATGGCAACTGCAGTTCATGAAACATGGCAACTGCAGTTCATTAAATATGGCAAACTATAGTTCATTAAACATGGCAACTACATATCATGGTTACTCTGTACTCAATGGTTACTTTAAAAAAATCACCATTTTCAAATAAGCTTTTCAACTGCATTGCATTCTACATGGCACCTACTACCTCCATGATTGTGCAAATAAGATTGTAACACAACTGACTTACTTGTTAAAAATCCTGTTGGTGTATATCTTGCTCATCTGCCTCTCCATTGGTAAATACGTTAGCAATTTTGGCTGCTTGAGCGCGGTGTTTGCTTCTTGCTGTAGCTCGGACCCCAGTATTTTTTGTTGCAAAGCGGTGTACTGCTTGGCAAACTATAGCAATGAGTTGCCAGGGCTGACGTATCGCTTCAAAACAGCATTGAACCCCTCACTGTGCTGTGTAGTCTGCAGAAACAGGAAGAAGCACTGCATGAAGTAGGCCGGCACCCAGTACATTCACTTTTCCCACAAGCTAGCAAGCGTCTCGTGGTCTTGGACTTGATATGTTTCAATCATAGCCATCCAGCTCCTTTCAAACTCCTCCACCATCAAGCTGTGGTCCACGGACAGCTCGAATGCCTTGTGTAGCTCTGGACGGTCAGCAAAGAACGGTCCTACCATCTCCTCGGCCCTCTTTATAATGTGCCACCTGTAGTGCCTGTGCACTGCCAACGAAAAGACCTCCTCTATGCCTGCACGCATGCTAAAATCCCGGTCTGTTATTATGTTCATCGGAGCAAGTCCACCCATGCACTCCAAGAAGGTCTTGAACAGCCAAATGTACCCATCCTTGTCTTCGTTCCGAACGAGCCCGCATCCAAACTGCAATGACTGATTGTGGTTATTTATTCCTATGAATGGAGCGCATGGCATCTTGTACATATTAGTAAGATATGTCGCGTCGAATGAAATGCAGTCTCGGAAATGTGTGTAGGCTCTTCTTGCAGTACCATCCACCCAATACATGTTCCTGACACGGTCCTCATCGTCCAATCTTATCCTGTAGAAGAAATCTGGATCTTCTTTCGCTTTCTCATCAAAGTAGGCTATCATGGCTTCTATGTCAGCCAACTTGCTTTCTCTATGGTACTTTGCCTTTAGGTTTGTGACGTCTGTCGGTATGTAGGGCATGCTACTCAGAGTCCCATTTTTGCTGTGGATGAGGGAGAGTATCTGGACCATTCTTGATGGACCGACGTTACAATCATGTAGCAGCTTTATGAATTTCTTCTCGAGGGGGGTGAATCCCCTGTGGGCGGTCAGAAATTTTACCAGGCCAAACTTCTTTATTAGCTCGTGGTTGTGCTCGTCAAAATATTCATTGACCACCCACTGTGCTCCATCTACGTTCAGCTTACATCGGACAGGGCATTCCACCTTGACAATGATACCTCTCTTTCGTTCCGGAACAACAGGCGCATCACCTTTGCCCTTCTTGTTTCTTCGTGCCTTGTAGCACCTGATCTGACCTCTGCTGTACTCGTTAGTTTTTTTAATTTTCCTGTGGTATTCGGTGTTGACCACAAACCCATGGAACTTTGCATATATCTGGTAGAATTCCTTTGCATCTTCAAATGAATCAAATCTCTGCCCAAGATACGGTGCCTGAGGTACTATGATTTCTGATTGCCCACCATCTTCATCCCCTTGTGCTTCGTCATCGGCTTCATCATTCACTTCAGTATCGGCGGTTGTTTCATCTGCTTGAGTGTTGCTTGTGCTGGTCTGCAAAGGTGTGCTTGTCGGCATTGCTGGAACGATTGCCATTTCCGACACTGACTCGGCATTGTTTGTGGCATGAGTGTTGGTTCGCTGGTGGAATGCATCTTACGTGCGCTTAGAGCTCCCCGCAGTAGATGTCGCTGCGCCGCTGTTAATTGTAGTTGAAGGTCCTGCAATAAAAAATCAGGTACGAGCGTAAGATTTTGCTTGAATGGCATGTTTATCGTAACAGAGTACAACAACTACATGTGACTTTGCATGACATCAGTCACACAACAAGCCGTGAATCTGCATATGGCCATGCATGGCAACTGTAATTCTCCAGAAATGGCAGATGCAGTCCAACAACATGGCAACTACTGTTGCCAACACATGGCAACCAACGTCTTTTAGCATCAGAACTTGTAGTATATAGCAACGGCAGCTATAGTCCAACATACATGGCAACTACTGTTGCCAACACATGGCAACCAGTATATTCTAGCATCAAAACTTGTATTCTAGGCCTGAGCTCAGTAGGAAAATGTGAACAATCATGAATGTTGCACCCACTCTTATAGCAATTAGCAAATCCCGAAGACAATATACGACTCTTTTTGCACATGACCACTTGGTAGCATTTTTTGTTTGTTTTTTCCACCACCACTGTTACAAATCTACTTTTCCTCACATGCTATTCCCACAAAAGAAAATGCAGTACTGCTTTCTGGTTCACATTATTTTTTACCTTGTTGTGACGCATGTGCCGATCTTGTGTGGTCTGTCATTCCAAATCACTAGTGCAGAACCGGGCAATAGCACTGGTTCGTACGGCCCGTTAGTGCCGGTTTAGGAACCAGCACTAAAATTTCGGCACTAAAGGCCCCCCCTTTAGTACCGGTTCAGCACGAACCGGTGCTAAAGGGAAACCACGTGGCACGAGCCAGCTCCGGGGGCCGGGAGCCCTTTAGTACCGGTTGGTAACACCAACCGGTACTAAAATGTTTGGGGTTTTTTTGGTTTTATGATTTCTTTTTCATTTAATTTTGTGTTTTCCATTTTAATTCTTTTTCGTTTGCTGGTATTTTACGGTACTACACATTGTACACGTTATGCATATATATATATATGTATATATATATAAATAGAATTTCTAGTAGAACCAATCATATATATATCATCAATGTCTCACAAACCACCATATTAATTTACACATACACACATGTATAGCTATATACAATTTCTCCTACATATGCATGTTGCCTTCGGAGCCAGTGGCATTAGCCTAATTGGTGCCTTCGGAGCACGATGACAATTGGAAGTGGTTCATGACCTGCTCGATGGGGGCGGTAGCGGGTAATAGTATTCTCCCTTCGGATTTATGACCTGGTCGAGCAAAAATCCCGCTATTTCCTCTTGAAGTGCTTCTACGCGCTCCGTTTCTAGGAGCTTGTCCCGCACCTCTTTGAACTGTTAAGAAGGAGATCAATATGCATGTGTATTAGTTGTGTGACTAGATATCGATAATGGTGTAAAAATTGTGAATAGTGTTCTGACAAGCGTACCCATTCCTGTCTTTGAGATCTGCTCCTTTCGGACGCCATCATGCGAATGTTCTCGCAAACGCAGAATGCACACAGATCAGTCCCCTGCGCCTGCTTCAGGGCCTTTATTACGAGAATGGAATTTAATTTGATCAGATAATAATTAATCAAGCATGATAATTAAAGAGATGGCGGCTAGCTAGCTAGCTAGTACTACTTAATTACTTACCTTGGATCGAAACCATTTCAGCTGTGGTTTCCATTCGCCTTCCGTGACGCTGATGAACCTTGCCCAAGCCCTGCCCGCGGACAAAGAAAATGAATAAAGGGGTTATTAAATAGTTCATATCATGAAATGACGAACTAAATAGGCCGAGATATATAGTTAATAATGATTGAAATTACCTGTTGACTATCCCATACAAGATGTTGTAGTCACTATTTGCTTTGAGTAGCGAGTCCAATATTTCAACTGTTCCGGCGTCAACTTTAATGATACACAAGATCCAGTGAAATCTGCATGCACACACGTTTGCATGTCTTAATTAAGCGGGCATATGTAAGCAAAAACATGTAGCTAGCTAGTAGTCAAAAACAGAGAATTTGTAGTACAAGAAAGTGTGACTCACTGGAAGTTGTAAGGAAGTAGTATATCTTCATTGTATTTGAGGCGCTTCAAGAACTCTAGCATGCTGTCCTCTACCTGCTTTTCATAATACTTATTCATTTTCCATGTGTATTCATTAACGGTGTTTGGGTCAATGAACCCAATGCCATAGCGTCCACCTTTTCTCATTTCGTACATCTTCATCCTGCATAATACCACAGAAAAGAATATAGTGAGGATAATTACAGGTAATGATTGATCAAAAGGATCACTATAGCTAGCTTGAGAATTAAATTACAGAAAGAAATCACTTACAAACAATAGCAACTAACGATAGATTTGTCGAGTGCGTCTTGATTGTATAACTGAAACAGTTCAGAATACTCAACGGCCACAACTTTCTCATGGTAGTAATGATCCTTCTTGACATACACCATGAGGGACTCTCGATCGGATCTCTTGATAATGTCCATGTACCATTGATGCAATTCATACATTCTCGTTGGGAGCTTCTTGACATCTTTTGGCTCGACCAAAGGTTGGCCCCGGAGATATTTCCGTTTTATTTCCTCCTCTGTAATCACAGGCATGTCCTCGATCTCGAGGAGTTGTCCAACAGTGATCTTGAGTTCTTCAGCCTGCATTATATGCTCCTGGGTTATTACCACATCGCCCACCTCGGGAACGTAAACTGTTTGGCCACAATAATATTGGGCGCGCGTACTGTCACGTGTTGTTGGCGGCACAACAAGCGGGGGGATCGATTGCGCCGCCTGTTCTCCCAGCTGGGCAACGGTTTTCCCGCATTTTTCGACAGCTGCTTGTTGTTTGCTCGAGCTCGAGCTCGCCTCCTTCTGTAGACGTTGTCGATGTAACTTCCTGATGTGGCGCTCATAGTCTATGTCAACAGGCTTAGGAGCTGGTGGTTGAGCCATACGAATGAAGTGGTCAACTACTTCCACAGGCACTTTCTCCCTTGGCGGCGGTGGCGGTTTCGGTCCAAAATGGGCATCGACTTCTGCCCGCACTATGGCATTGTTTGCTCCTCGGTCCTGTCGTAAGCCCTCACAGGAAGAGGAGTAGTGAGGTTTGGACCATATTTATATCGCTTGCCTCCGCCTGTACTTCCTGTACTATGACCTCGACTGGTACCACTACGCACCATAGTTGCGGGGTGTCTCTTCTGCGATTGCTGAGGCAGCAGAGACGGCTGACGGGGCTGAGTTGGACGAGGAGGAGTGGCCTAAAGCTGTGCCGGACTTGGAGGAGGAGTGGCCTGAGGTTGTGCCGGACTTGGAGGAGGAGTGGATGTCTGACGCTGTGTCGGACTTGGAGGAGGAGTGGCCTGACACTTTGCCGGACTTGGAGGAGGAGGAGTGGCCTCACGCGTTGGTGGACTTGGAGGAGCGGGAGTCTGCTGACTTGGTGGCGGACTTCGACGAGGAGTCGGGTGACGCGGTGTCGGTGGCCTTCGAAAAATGATGCAATCCTTTCTCCATAGGATGATACGATGTTTGTCATCTCCGAGTGTGTGCTCCTCGTCACCTCCAGGAATGTCAAGCTCTAGCCCCGAATATTGGTCCACCACCTCATCAACCAAGACACGAGCATAGCCCGCTGGAATCGGGTTGCAATGGAAGGTTGCCTCGGGGGAATCTGAAAAAGTAACGGCGTCCGCCACCGTCATGGATATGGTCTTCATTTTGAAGTGTAGCTCGCAGTTAGTGTTCTCCGTGATGTCATCCACGGGGTATCTATCCAGCACTACTGCGTCGCCCGGGGCGGAACCCACGCTGCTTCTCGGCATGGATGGGGCGGTGGTATCCAATGCTGGATCATCCGCTAGCTGCTGCAGCTGCTGAGACCCCCTTTGCTGGCTAAGTGAGTCGATCTGCTCCTGCTGTCGCTGGAATTTAGCTGCCAATTCCGCTTGACTTGCTTCTAGGCCTTGAAGGCGTTCATAGTCGAGCTTCCTCTGCTCCTCCTCCATCTTCCTCTTCTTATCCTCCGCAATCTTCTTTCTTGCACGGGTTCTGTAGACGGCGTTCCAGTCCGAAAACCCCTCATACCACGGAATATCGCCCTTGCCTCGTGTTCTTCCCGGGTGTTCAGGATTTCCCAGGGCACGCGTAAGCTCGTCGTTCTCTCTGTTGGGCTGGAACACCCCCGATCGAGCCTCTTCTATTGCAACAAGTAGCGCATCGTCGGCTCCGTTCAGACATGCCTTCGTCGAAACATTGCCTGTCTTCGGGTCCAACTCCCCCCATGCGCATAGAACCAAGTCCTGCACCTGGGGGGCCAGCTCTTAGTAACCGGAGTGACACTTGCATCCTCCATCTCTTTCTCAGACTTATCCCACTTAGGCATTGCCACCGCGTAGCCACCTGGCCCCAGCTTATGGAACTTATCCTTTTTTTGGCATTCTTCTTGTTTATTCTCGACCGTTCCTTAGCTAATTCTGAATCCTTGAATTTCACGAAATCGTCCCAATGAGCACTTTGATTCTCTAGTAACCCCTCGAATACTGGAGTCTTCCTTCCTCCCTTGACGTACTTCTCCCATGTTGTTCTCTTGTGGTTCTTGAATGCAACCTCCATCTTCCTAAAAGCAGCATCCTTGACTTTCCGCACATCTGCTTCTGTGAAATTATCTGGTAGGGTGAAATGTTCCACGAGAGTATCCCAAAGCAGTTTTTTTTATTCTCGTCGACAAAAGTAACATTTGGACGTGGCTTTGCTGGCTTTCTCCATTCTTGAAGGGAGATCGGGAGTTGGTCCTTCACAAGAACTCCGCACTGACGAACGAACTTGTCCGCAATCTTCTTAGGCGCTAATGGTTCGCCATTAGGTTTGAATGCCTCGATATTGTACTTTACGCCCTCCTTCAACTTTTCGTTCGGGCCTCGTTTCGTCCTTTTGCCTGAAGATTTGCTCGATCCGGATGGCTAAAAGAAGAAAGATCGATTCGTTAATATATCTTCAACTCATTTAAAACATGCGATGATCACCAGATTCCTGCTTATATAAATATATATACCTCGCCGGTGTTTGTTGTTTCAGGATCAACATGTTCTTTGTCGTAGTTCATGACTTCATCTTCTCGGTCGTCGTGATCGAATATCATATCACCCTCTCCGGTGTTGTTTAGAAATTCGGAGCCATCAAAATCTTCTTCATTCTGATCATCATCTGGCCCGCGTATGATATCGAACATGGTCTGTTCTCTCTCTCTGTCGGTATTGTCCACCATAGCTTTTATTTAACTATGCCAAAACAAATATAAAACAATTTAGTATAATCTCGAATAATAGATATAATCTCGAATACATCGTCTCGAATAATAGATATAATCTCGAATACATCGTCTCGAATAATAGATTTAATCTCGAATACGTCGTCTCGAATAATAGATATAATCTCGAATACATCGTCTCAAACAATATATATAATCTCGAATAAATCATCTCGAATATTATATATGGAATACATCACTAGCTAGCTAGCTAGCTAATAAAGATCGAATACTAGAGAGTAATCTAGGCGGTGGACAACCAAAGTGAAGGAACCATCACTGGATCATAGCTCGGGTGATCTCCCCAAAGAACCTGCCAGGTATTGGAGAACCTGACGTCCATAGCAGCCATGTAGCGATGGACGTGCTCATCCTCCTCCCTATCATTGCATATGTCAAAATTCTATATGCTATTTCATACTAATTAAGCATCTAACACTAAAAACAGAAAAAACAACTTCTATACATCCATTAAAAACAGAAAAACAACATTATATAAAAAAATTCCATACTAATTAAACACTAATTATATCCATCTAACATGCATTCATACATATATACTAGTGAAAAAATAATAATCTGAAAAATCTAAACTAATTAAACATACAAAATACGTATATACTAATTAACTTAAGGAAATGTGCGTGTGTGTGTTCATCATGCTTGTGTGTCTATGGGCTCGGGGAGGGGCGGCGCCCATGGTGGCCACCGGGGGCGAGGGAGAGGGGTTAGAGGGGGAGAGCTCACAGCGGGGCGACGGCGAGG
>NC_041382.1:735630808-735672444 GCF_002162155.2 Triticum dicoccoides
GCGGCGACGGCGACGGGGGCGGCGACGGGGACAGGGGCGGCGACGGGGATGAGGGCGGTGACGAGGATGGCGGCGGCGACGGCAACGGCGCGCGACGGGGGCGGCGTAGGACGGGGGTGGCGACGGCGTCGATCGATCGGGAAGAAACAGAGGGAGAATGAAATTTTTCGAAGTGATGTATATATAGAAGGCACCTTTAGTACCGGTTGGAGCCACCAACCGGTACTAAAGGCCTGTTTTGGCCAGGCCAAGCGGCGGGAAGCACCCCCCTTTAGTACCGGTTCGTGGAACCAACCGGTACTAAAGGCCCCTCACTTTAGTAACGGTTGGTGCCACGACCCGGTACTAAAGGGTGTGCACTGCCAGGCGAGGGGCACAAAAGTTTAGTCCCACCTCGCTAGCCGAGGGGCACTGCACCTGCTTATAAGCCCCGCCGTCGCTGCTGTCTCGAGCTCGTCTCTTAAGCAGGCCTTCTGGGCCTACCTCTTCTGCGATGCCCTGTTGGGCCTACTGGGCTAGCGGGCCTGCATCCTGGCCCAACTTGAATTTGGGTTTCTAGTCGTATGCAGGCCGCTGTGGCCCAGTAGGTGGGCCTTTTTTTCTTATTTTTTTTGCTTTATTTATTTTTGTGAATAACTTAACTTTGAAAATAGATTTTTCAGTGATTCTTTTTTCTTATGTTTAATATTAGTGTGTTTTATCATTATATTCAATTTGTTAATGCTTAGGTTGTTTAAAAAAATGAAATGCCTTTGTAACGGATGAGTTTTCGTCCGAAACCCTGATACTTCGAAACAGATTGTCCATTTTGTACACGAAGTGCATCCAGTTTTTGCGGTAACCCTCTCTACTTTTTTGCACATGCTATGTGGGTGAAATTATGATAACGATGCCAACTTTCATCCTTTTCTGAGTTCATTTGAAATGCTTTTCAATTTCAGGGTCATTTAGCTGGAAAAAATCAGTAAATGCATCAAAGAATTTGCTTGCACATAAAAAAAATTCGCGTTTCAAATGCCAAAACACATAACTAGCTACCCTAACTATTACAGAGATTCCCTCCTGGGTGTGAAACACAGAAGAAAGTGATGATAGTTAAGCCGATCACATCCCAGATCTTTGGGTGTGAAACTTTTTCTTCGCGTGTGTCCTTTTGCGTCGTAGCCATGGAAAATCTTCATCATTTAACGGGATGCTCGGGTCAATATTCACTGTGAATGGAGCAATTTCATCAAACTTTTCATAATCTTCTGACTTGTCTGTCTTGTCATCCACTCCGACGATGTTTCTCTTCCCAGAAAGAACTATGTGCCGCTTTGGCTCATCGTACGATGCATTTGCTTCCTTATCTTTTCTTTTTCTTGGCTTGGTAGACATGTCCTTCACATAGAAAACCTGTGACACATCATTGTCTAGGACGAATGGTTCATCTGCATACGCAAGATTGTTGAGATCCACTGTTGTCATTCCGTACTGCGGGTCTTCCGTTACCCCGCCTCGTGTCATATTGACCCATTTGCACCGAAACAAAGGGACCTTCAAACCACGTCGATAGTCAAGTTCCCATATGTCCTGTATATAACCATAATATGTTTCCTTTCCCGTCTTGGTTTCTGCATCAAAGCGGACACCACTGTTTTGGTTGGTGCTCTTCTTATCTTGGGCGATCGTGTAAAATGTATTACCATTTATCTCGTACCCTTTGAAAGTCATTATATTCGAAGATGGTAATTGGGACAGCAAGTACATGTCATCTTCAATAGAGGTGTCATGCATGGTACGTGCTTGCAACCAGCTGGCGAAACTCCTGGTTTGTTCACGTGTAATCCAGTCATCAGACCGCTCCGGGTGTTTGGAGCGTAGCAAATTCTTGTGTTCATCCATATACGGAGCCACCAAGGCAGAATTCTATAGAACTGTGTAGTGTGCTTCAGTGAGAGAATGTCCGTCCATACATATTATTTGTTCCCCTCCTAGCGTGCCTTTTCCATCCAGTCTGCCCTTATGCCGCGATTCAGGAACACCAATCGGCTTAAGGTCAGGAATAAAGTCAATACAAAACTCAATGACCTCCTCATTTTGACGGCCCTTGGAGATGCTTCCTTCTGGCCTAGCACGGTTATGAATGTATTTCTTTAAGATTCCCATGAACCTCTCAAAGGGGAACATATTGTGTAGAAATACAGGACCCAAAACGTTAATCTCTTCGCATAGGTGAACTAGGACGTGCGTCATGATGTTGAAGAAGGATGGTAGGAACACCAACTCGAAACTGACAAGACATTGCACCAAATCATTCTGTAACCTTGGTATGATTTCTGGATCGATTACCTTCTGAGAGATTGCATTGAGAAATGCACATAGCTTCACAATAGCTAATCGAACGTTTTCCGGTAGAAGCCCCCTCAATGCAACCGGAATCAGTTGCGTCATAATCACGTGGCAGTCATGAGACTTTAGGTTCTGGAACTTTTTCTCTGCCATGTTTATTATTCCCCTTATATTCGACGAGAAGCCAGACGGTACCTTAATACTGAGCAGGCATTCAAAGAAGATTTCCTTCTCTTCTTTGGTAAGAGCGTAGCTTGCATGACCCTGATGTATGCCGTCTTTTCCGTGCATACGTTGCTGGTCCTCCCATGCCTCAGGTGTATCTTTTGTCTTCCCATACACGCCCAAGAAGCCAAGCAGGGTCACACAAAGATTCTTCGTCACGTGCATCACGTCGATTGTAGAGCGGACCTCGAGGTCTTTCCAATAGGGTAGGTCCCAAAATATAGATTTCTTCTTCCACATGGGTGCGCGTCCGTCAGCGTCATTCGGAACAGGTTGTCCACCAGGACCCTTTCCAAAGACCACCTTCAAATCCTTGACCATATCATGTACATCAGCACCAGTACGGTGGCGAGGCTTCATCCGGTGATCCGCCTCACCTTTGAAATGCTTGCCTTTCTTTCTTACGGGATGCCTGCTCGGAAGAAATCGACGATGTCCCAGGTACACATTCTTATTAGCCAAATATATACTATCGGTATCGTCCAAACAGTGCGTGCATGCGCGGTATCCCTTGTTTGTCTGTCCTGAAAGGTTACTGAGAGCAGGCCAATCATTGATGGTCACGAACAGCAACGCCTTTAGGTCAAATTCTTCCCCCATGTGCTCATCTCACGCACGTACACCTGTTCCATTCCACAGTTGTAAGAGTTCTTCAACTAATGGCCTTCGGTACACATCAATGTCGTTGCCGGTTTGCTTAGGGCCTTGGATGAGCACTGGCATCATAATGAACTTCCGCTTCATGCACAACCAAGGAGGAAGGTTATACAAACATAGAGTCACAGGCCAGGTGCTATGGTTGCTGCTCTGCTCCCCAAAAGGATTAATGCCATCTGCGCTTAGACCAAACCATACGCTCCTTGCGTCATCTGCAAACTCCTTCCCGTACTTTCTTTCGAATTTTCTCCACTGCGACCTGTCAGCGGGTACTCTCAACTTTCCGTCTTTCTTACGGTCTTCTCTGTGCCATCGCATCGCCTTGGCATGCTCTTTGTTTTGGAACAAACGTTTGAACCATGGTATTATAGGAGCATACCACATCACCTTGGCAGGAATCTTCTTCCTGGGGCGCCGGCCCTCGACATCACCAGGGTCATCGCGGCTGATCTTATAGAGCAATGCACCACATACCGGGCAAGCTTTCAAATCCTCGTACTCACCGCGGTAGAGGATGCAATCATTAGGGCATGCATGTATCTTCTGCACCTCTAACCCTAGAGGGCAGACAACCTTCTTTGCTTCGTACGTACTCTCGGGCAATTCGTTGTCCTTCGGAAGCATATCCTTTATCATTACCAGCAACTTTCCAAATCCCTTGTCAGATACACCATTCTCTGCCTTTCATTGCAGCAATTCCAGTGTGGTGCCCAGCTTTTTCTTGTCACCTACGCAATTCGGGTACAACAATTTTTTGTGATCCTCTAACATGCGCTGCAACTTCTTCTTCTCCAAATCACTTGCGCAGTTTCTCTTTGCATCGGCAATGGCCCGACCTAGATCATCAACGGGCTCATCTGATGCCTCTTCTTCAGCTTCTTCCCGCATTGCCGGCTCAGCTTCTTCCCGCATTACCAGCTCAACTTCTTCCCCCATTGTTGTATCATCGTATTCAGGGAACCCATGGCCAGGATAGCTATCGTCGTCCTCTTCTTCTTCATTGTCTTCCATCATAACCCCTCTTTCTCCGTGCTTGGTCCAAACATTATAATGGGGCATGAAACCGGACTTAAACAGGTGGACGTGAATGGTTCTTGACGTAGAGTAATTGTGACCATTCTTACAGCGAGCACATGGACAAGGCATAAAACCATCCGCCCGCTTGTTTGCCTCAGCCGCAAGCAGAAAAGTATGCATGCCCTCAACGAACTGGGGAGAGCATCGGTCATCGTACATCCATTGTCGGCTCATATTCATTACACAATACCGAATAGACCAAATTAATACAAGTTCATACATAAAGTTCATACAACACTTAAATGCAACAAACAAATAACTCTCTAGCTAAAGCATTTAAATGCAACAACAAATACGATCAAGATCGTAACTAAGGTAACAATGGATCCAACAGCATAATGATACCAAGCCTCACTATCGATGGCATATTTTCTAATCTTTCTAATCTTCAAGCGCATTTTCTCCATCTTCATCTTGTGATCATCGACGACATCGGCAACATGCAACTCCAATTCCATCTTCTCCCCCTCAATTCTTTTCAATTTTTCTTTCAACTACTCGTTTTCTCTTTCAACTAAATTTAACCTCTCGGCAATAGGGTCGGTTGGAATTTCCGGTTCACATACCTCCTAGAAAAAATTTCTATGTCAACTTGATGGGCATAATTTGTCATAAACACGAAATGCAACTAGTTTTAAAAGAGAATATACATACCACATCTGAATCATAACAAGGACTAGGGCCGACGGGGACAGATATCAAAACCATGGCACTATATGTATAACAAACAACGTACGGGTAAGATAATTATACGAGTAACTATATATCCAAATCACAGAAACATCAATTTTATATAAAATTTCATGAACTAGAGGCTCACCACAAGGTGGTACCGGCGACGGGACGGTGCGGGCGATTGACGGTGGCTACGATGGAGATTTAGAAGGCACTAAGTAAACCACACCTACATATGCAAACTAAGTGTTATTTTTGACCTCAAATTGCATATAAATCAAATACTAGCATATATATATATATATATCCTCCCAAATTACTAAACTCACAAATTAATCATTATATAAAGCATTGCAAGAGCTAATCTAGCAATGAGAGATGAAAGGACAATTGCTAACCTTTGTGATCATTTGAATGGATGGGGGCCTTCAAATCTTGACAAATTTTGGGCAAAATGTGTGATGAGCTCGAGAGGAAGAGGGGAAGAACAGAGACGAGAGGGGAAAGGGGAAGAACAGAGCGAGCTCGGGTGGACGAAGGGTTTATGTAGGACGACCTTTAGTATTGGTTCGTGCCAAGAACCGGTACTAAAGGGGCTGGAGGGGCACCTGTCTGACAACATCCTGCCACCACTCTCATTAGTACCGGTTCATGGCACAAACCGGTAATAAAGGTTCGCCACGAACCGGTACTAATGAAAGCGGCCCGGCTAGCCGTTGGAACCGGCACTAATGTATACATTAGTGCCGGCTCAAATACAAACCGGCACTAATGTGCTTCACGTTTCACCCTTTTTCTACTAGTGAATTGATGTGCTCTATCTACAATAGCGCTTTCCTGCAATTGTGAAGCTTGCCATGAGATGTTTGCCGATGTGGTTCCACCGTAATAACCTACGATCATGGTATCAGTTGGTCATTGCATGGCAACTGTAGTTTGTTCAACATGGCACATGTTGTGGTCCAACCATGCCACACAGATTTGTTCACACTTTGTCATCCACGGTTGTTTATACATTGCAGTTACATTTGATTATACATGGCAACTGCAGTTGTCCAGGCATGGCAACTGCATCTGTCAGATATGTTCCTTTCTCCTAACTCACTGTCCACAACTTCACTTGCATGCACTCACCTGCGTACGACGTTGATGGCAGGTACATGGTTGCCGCCTGATGCCACGTGCTGCATGAAGGTCCTACATTTTTCCGACATAACTCGTGAGTCTTTGCCATCCTTGCAAGTTTAATTTCATGTCCACAACAGTAAGTTTCTTTTTCGTATGCGTTACCTTGATTTGCCACATTAGCTAGCTGAAGTTGGTTGCTCGTACATTTGTCAGCGTTAGCACCCTGTGACGAAACTTGCCATGCTGCCCCCTGATTGTGGTTTGGTCATAAGAACCTGCTAAAAATTAGTTTGTAGGACATAAGTAGAATGACATCTTCATTGTCACGAACATGGCAACTGTTTCTTCTTTGTTTGTCATGCATCGTACCGATGCCTGCGTAGTGCTCTAGTAGTGGCAGCAATGGCCCTGAAGAAATGAGTTGATTGTACTCTGCTGCATCCCAAGGTGGCGTTTCCGGCCTTTGAGAAAGCCAAGGATCAGTGCCATCTTTGTGATTCATTCTTCTGCTTTCTTTTCTGCCACTGTGTTTTTAGTTACTGCATGAACAAGAACGCATCAACAATCCACAAAAAGCATTCTTGCTGTTTGCACGTAGAAGATAACACGGCAATCTCATAACATTTCTTGCGTATGCAACCTACACCTCATGGCAAGTAGGACATGCACATCCATTCTCTTTTCTGAATTCTGGATGCCAGCTATTGTTTTGAAGCGATGGCAACAGACAACAAAATAGGATGGCAAGCAATAAGATAACATGGTGGCAACTACAGACAACGATAGATGGCAACTGACGTTATATACAAGTGGCAATTATTTTTCCTCCCTCCTATGCCAAATTCCTCCTTTCTCTCCCTATTTACAGTGATTCCTATGCATGCTCCATTACCAACTACTCGCACCAAGACAACCCAGAAGCTTGGCACAACTCTAGCATAGTATATGGCAGATCTGGCGTATGTTTGGTGGGCAAATGGAAAGACACACAAATTCATGGGGTGTTTGCCCTGATAGCGTTGATCCAGTCGCCATCTTCGTGGGCAAATTTGCAATTTCATATTTCTTGGCAGAAGAAGGTCGAGAAACAGAAGGAGATCGGAGATCCACCTGTTTTAGCTCGTCATCTTGGGACGGCGGGGTTGGGGTGGGAGGGGGGGTGGTTAGCGATGGGAAGGAGCTAGGGATCCTCTCTGGTTGCCATGGCAACCCGAGAAGGAAGGCGATGGAGGTAGGGGATCGAGAGGTGGGAGACAATGGCGGCAGGGCGGACTGGGGATTGGAAGGAGCCCGAGACGGCTGGCGTGCTGGGTCGTGCGGGCAGTGTGGTCGTCTGGCCCGGACGTGTGGGCGGTTCTGCCACACACTGGACGTGCGGGCTGTGGCTGCGCGTGCCCGGACGCGGTCGTGCGGGCGGGTTCTTCTCGATGCCACACGAGGCGTGCGGCACAAACCACCCGATACACCACACGTGTGGCAGTTATCGGCGTCCAAAGAAAAACACGTGCAGATCTGGTATTCAGTTGGAGGTTTCCAACTCTGGACATTTTCTTTGAAGAGAAAAACAGCAAAAAAAAGCTTTTCGGTTTGGAGTCCTTGCCATTCACGTTTTTGGAAACCAAGTAAAAAAAGTGCTAACCAATTTGTGTGATTGGAAAGAGATCTGTCGTGTTCGATTGGAAAAAAAGTTGGGAGAAAAAAAAGAGACCGATCTGCAGAGAGATTGGATCGGACAAACAAAAAGGGAGAGAGAGAGGAGGAATTAAAGGCTTCAGCCGCATCTTTTGGAAAGAAGTAAAAGAAAAACAAATCTGCCATAACAAAAGAGAGAGAGGCTGATTGGTTTACTTCAACAGAGGAAAGAGAGGTTGGCGAAATAAAAGGAACAGAGGGAGAAAGTTTCCTTTGGTTATTAGATATACGTAGAAACAAGTCCCATGAATTTTGGAACAGCCAAAAAAAGAGGGGGAATTAAAGAGTCCAGATTCGGTTGGAGGTTTCCATATTCTGGACGTTTCTTAAAAAAAAGACTGCTGATATTATGGAAACTTGGATCCGCTGCTGATTTGGTATCTTTTGGTAGTGGAAAGTTTGGACGTGTCAATAGGAAAGACGTACAAACAAAAGGTACAGACCATATTCCTATGGGAAACGTTTCACAACGGCGCGCCGGCCGAACGATTCGGCCGGTCACGTCGCGTGCGCTCAATCAACCTACATGTATCGTGCGTCTATCCCACGTATGTTTTTTTTCTTTGTCTTCTCTTCTTCCTTCCACCTCAACCAATCAACTCCCATCCTCTTTCCCCGGCAAGCACCAACAGCCTCGTGTGCAGCCGTGCGCTCACTCGCGGCCGCTGCAAATCAGCGCAGAAACCCAATCCCATGACATTTTTGCTGCAACCTCATCGCCATGGCAGCGCCCCGTGCCTGTCGCCATGCCCACGCATGATGGGGGCCAGGACCGGATGCTGCAAGCTGCAAGCCAAGCGGTGCGACGAACGACGGCCGGAGATTCGACTGACACCGTGGACAAGAATTGCAACTATTGACAGAAATGTTTCAACAGTAGATATTAAAGTTTCAAGCAAACTTGGTTTTTGCTACTACATGCGAAGATTTTTGCTACATCCATCAATATGGAGCTGAACCTCGCGACGGCGGCGGCGGCGATTTGCTGCAACCGTAATATGTTTTTGCTACTACCGGCGAAGTTTTTTGCTACATCCATCAAGGCGGAGTTGTGACCTCACGACGGCGACGATGGTGATTTGTTGCAACCATAGTCGTGTTTTTGCTACGACCGGCATATTTTTTTGCTACATCCATTCGATGGTGTTGATTGACTGGTGGGCGTCATCGACACAATTCGGTTTAGTGAGCATCAACGGCGAGGGGCGGCGGTGGAGCTACAACCAGAGCTACAACCGCCAGATGCTACAACCGTGTTGCAAAATTGCTACTACCGGTGCCCCATCGAGCTACAACGCCATCGCGGTTTGCTGCATCTCACGACGGATGTATGTTTTGCTGGAACCGACACTCAATTTTGCTGGAAGGCTGTGAGCAAGATGTTACAACGGTGAGGTGCTACGAGCGGTGACGAGCGGGCCGGCGAGCTGCGACCGTCGCCACTAGAGCTACAACCGTCGTCGGCGGAGCTGCAACCCCGCGGGACGCCGATGCTGCATGTGTGGAGGTGGCGATGAGGACGGCCGGAGAGGGCAGCGACCGACGACAAGGACGAACGGCGAGGGTAGCGACCGGCGACAAGGACGGCCGGCGAGGGCAGCGACCGGTGACGAGGACGGCCGGCGAGGGCGGCCCCTGAAGAGCACGTGCAACCGGCGAGACAAAGGGAAGCAACGAGATCCAGGGAGTCTTTTTTCCGTACGTGCTCGTGAGGAAGAAGCGGATCGAACGGTTATGCGCACCCAAATCGGATGGCTGCGGGCCAACTGGCCCAAATTTGGGTCGGTGCGCCGGCGCCTATCGCTGCCCTATTCCTATCGGGATCTGCGCCCACAAAAACAAATAGGCAAGTGCGTTGGTGTTTGGCATCTAGCTGATTTTGTGGGATGCTTGCTTAGGGCGTTTTGATTGGGAAAAAAAGAAACAAGAGAAGGGAAGTGCACGTGATGTTGCCTAGGTCCTCACCATAAAAAAAATCTCTTGGCTGATTCGGTTGTGTTTCTCACGAAAAAAACAGCCTGTGCAGTTTTTCTTTAGAGAGAGAGAAAAATGCAGCGGTTGACTTGATCCCTTAGTGGTGTTGGCTTCAAAAGACAAAGCAAGACTAGCTAATTGAAGGAGTGGTACGTGACTAATATACTTGTGCCTCAAAGTTAACTTGGATCAGAGAGAGGGCCACAAGATTTCTCTGCTGCCTCGTTGGTTTTTTCGTGTTAGGCACATATTTTGATTGCTCTATTTTTGAGGATCTTTATTTCCAGCCACATCCATCGTCGTGTGTGCCATTATAAACACATTTTTTTCAGTGGAGCATCGTGAATTCATTTGTGTCATAGGCTCGCATCTCTAGTACGGTCATGCCTAAGACTAGCACTCGACCACTTTGAGCGAATTTTCAGCTTGCATTAATTAACGTGGTTGTAGCATTTTTTACCACATATATCAAGCCAACCCAGCTTCACATATTTCTACATCGTGCATACATATGTTCACCTGACAATCGCTTTACCCAACTCTTGAAGTTATTTGACACCGCTGGTTACCGATCACCACCTGCTGCATGGTAAGAACTTGTAAGACTTTGATTTGCTATACTGTGAGCATTTTACCATCACTTCCCAGTAGTTCATAGGAACATTATTTTCGGAATTTGTTTCTTGTTTCTACTAATCATGACAGGATCTAGAGTCAATTCATGGGGTTTGTCGATCGTGGGAGACGTGTCATCACCTATGCAAATACCACAACCGTCACGAGAGGTGCACAATCATCCAAATGCACATGATTAGGTTAATGTTTCTATACCACCAGTTAATGGCCGTTTTAGATCTGCTTTATATATTGAATGGGAGTTTGACATAAATAATATATTTGCTTCCAATAATTTTGATGAACGTAAACAAGTTAAGGTTGCGGTTGGTTCTTTCACTGGTTATGCTGTAGTTTGGTGGAGTGAATATTGTCGATTACACCTAATGATATACCTACTACTTGGGATGATTTGAAACTTGCCATGCGACATAGATTCGTTTCCGCTTATTATACTCGTGACATGATTAAAAAGTTGCAACATTTAAAACAAGGTAGTGACATCGTAACGAAATATTATAATACTTTACAAACTACCTTGTTGCATTCCTCTTTAGAAGAAAGTGAAGAAGATTTTGTGGATAGATTTTGGGGAGGATTAAATCGTGACATTCAGGAGATACTAATTCATGAAGAGTATTATCCTATGGACCATTTGTTTCATCTTGCTTGCAAAGCTGAACAGGAAATAAAATGACGTGTTGCCCACAAGTAGAACAAGCGCCAGATGCACATTCCAATAGTTGATACGGTTGTCCCTTCAACTACTAGGCATACTATGACAACCACATCCATTGTTGTGGGGACTACATCACCTCCACCATGTGACACATCATCACCGAGAGTGCCTACATCATCTGAGTTGATCATAGGAGGTAATGACAAAGGTACTAATCTTCCACCTCCACATGAGTATGATGAATGTCTTGTCAATTTAAATGCACCATGCGGTGAGCTACCCACTACTTTGATCACACCAGCTATTTTAGAGGACTATGTTGACGATTTGACTTTGCCATGTGATCAAACAATTTTGAGCGAACCCATTGAATTATTATCGATGCAACAGAATCAAGTGAATCAGGGAATAAAGCAGATTTGGATCAAATACGTTTGAAAAAAATTGTGCCAATGTTTAATCATTCTGACATGACCTCTAATCTTGGTGATGGTTCATCAATGTTGGGATGGTTTAATGATAAGCATTGTCAATCTTTTGATATGAATAAGAGCTTCATTTATATGTGCAAACTGAGTTGCAATATTTTCATGCCTTTGACTTCTTGTGATAATATATTGGCTTTATATTTCACAACTTTTGAAGGGTGCTCTTGTATAACTGTGTCACATGTGCCCCAACTGAGATCAACGAAACTGGATGACATATACATATACAACGTGTACACCTTGTCTCTTTTGTTAGCCAGATTTCAGATTAAGCAACGCCGAGGACTGATTTGTTTTCAAGAAGGGGAGGATGATGAGGACATGGCTACCACAGTTACACCCATATCCCCTATTGTTTTACCTCTTGGAACAGCTGCTAGAACTCAGATACGCCAATTAAATTATCAGGTACTTTCGTTTCTTGGTAATGTTTCTAGTGTTCATGAGAATATGATGCTGCCTAACTTAGATACATTTGTGTTGCTTGCAATTGAAGGGCCTAGCATGGACAAGAAGGTTGAACATTGGAGCATGGTCAAGCACGAAGATGAAGGTGCATGCGAAGAGAACAAGAATGAAGGTTCAAGTGGAGATTTCCGTACTTTGAAGCCACCATGATGACATACAAGAAGATGGACGAAATATACAAGATGGCCTTTCATAAATTTCGTCCATACCTTATTATTGGTGTTGCACCACTTATTTTGGGCCAGGCCCATGTAATCTATTTTTAGAGTCCATATTGTAGGGGAAACGACCTAGGAGGTGTTTTACTCCCACCTTGCCAAGGATGGACAAAATCCCCTCTCTTTTCCCTATAAATATAGCCCTTAAGGCATCATTTAGACTTGGGTTTTGTTTAGATTAATGTTCACCATAGCTGCAACTTCGCGTACTTCGTTTGTGTTCAACGACTAGACAAAGGCATCACAGAACCCCACCTTGATCAATAAAGCTTTCCTCTTATATTTGCAATATCCAGATTGCAATCTTAGTTTCTTGTTTGTTCTTCGTTTGCCTGAAGGAAACAGACCTTCGTGGTCAGGTTGATCGTGCTCCGACATGGTCAATAACCTCTCGGAGTTGGTTTAGCGATTTCTAAGGCGCGACGTCCTCGCACATTCGTAGTCGGATCGTCAAAGTCGACTTCCTCCAAAACAATAGCCACCATCTCATCGAAAGACGGGACACCTTTGCCTCTATCAGTATGTCAGCTACGAGCTCTACTGCCGAGTTCTGTCGATGAAGGACATGATGCATCCTCGTTGTCTTCCCGACCGCAGACGTCGTGGATGTTTTTGAGCAGAAATCCAACTAAGTAGAATGGACACCGTGGACGTTTATGTGGACGTTTGTGAGTAGAATGGACGCGTGGAAAGCTTTCATTTATTTTTTGTATAATTAATGAGTACTTTTAGTTCAATCCTGTGGAGTAATGTTTTGGGATTTTAGTTTTATTTTCATAGTATCATGTTTTCCTTGTCTCATGATACAAGTCCACTGTTGACGTCTGCGCGAGTTCAGGTACATTTAGAGAATCTGTCGAAGTGGCGCACATGTATTGTTTGGGAGAAGTGGCCTTTGTGTTTGGCTTATATTTAGTGCCATGTGATTGTGATTGTATTGTTGTCTTTTACACGTTCGCTCAAGAGAGGCACGTCTCCTAATGTACGAGGTAACATTGTGTATGAAGGCAGACGTACGGATTTGGCATTTTAGTTTTGAATGTTTCCTTTTATTTGTTCACCTTGAGGTGCATGGCGTTGGAATGCTAGATGCATGTATCTTTGTGTACATGAAGCACTTCCATGCGTCTGTGTTTTTAGATGGTTTAGTTTCCTGTTTTTATGTGTTTCAGTACCGTTGTTTGAGAGGCCTGACATTAGCGCCCGTGGAGGCTTCACTCCCGTGGCTTTGCTACCTCTATGGCCACGACTCTATGTGTCTGTGGTGTCACACGGCTGTTCCTCTAGAGACTTCGCAACCGTGCCTCTCCAACTCAGTATTCTCACAGTTGCCTCCTCCACCACTCTTTTGTGCATCCAGTGTTGGGGAACGTAGTAATTTCAAAAAAATTCCTACGCACACGCAAGATCATGGTGATGCATAACAACGAGAGGGGAGAGTGTCGTCCACATACCCTTGTAGACTGTAAGCGAAAGCGTTATGACAACACGGTCGATGTAGTCGTACGGCTTCATGATCGACCGATCCTAGTACCGAACGTACGGCACCTCCGCGATCTGCACACGTTCAGCTTGGTGACGTCCCATGAATTCACGATCCAGCAGAGTGTCGAGGGAGAGCTTCGTCAGCACGATGGCATGATGACGGTGATGATGAAGCTACCGACGCAGGGCTTCGCCTAAGCACTACGACGATATGACCGAGGTGGATTATGGTGGAGGCCGGGGGCACCGCACACGGCTGGAAACAATCAATTTGTGTGTCTATGGGGTGCCCCTGGCCACGTATATAAAGGATGGAGGGAGGAGGAGGCCGGCCCTCATAGGGCGCGCCCAAAGTGTGGAGTCCTACTAGGACTCCCTAGTCCTAGTAGGATTCCACCTCCCACATGGAATAGGAAAAAGGGAAGGGAGAAGGAGAAGGAAGGAAGGAGCGCCCCCTTTCCCTAGTCCAATTCGGGCCAGTCCATGGGGAAGGGGCGCGGTCACCCTTGAGGCCTTTCTCTCCTTTCCCGTATGGCCCATTAAGGCCCAATACGAATTCCCGTAACTCTCCGGCACTCCAAAAAATACCCGAATCACTCAGAACCTTTCCGATGTCCGAATATAGCCTTCTGATATATCGATCTTTACATCACGGCCATTTCGAGACTCCTCGTCATGTCCATGGCCTCATACGGGACTCCGAACAAACTTCGGTCGTCAAATCACATAACTCATAATACAAATCGTCACAGAATGTTAAGCATGCGGACCCTACGGGTTCGAGAACTATGTAGACATTACCGAGACTCATCTCCAGTCAATAACCAATAGCGGAACCTGGATGCTCATATTGGTTCCTACATATTCTATGAAGATCTTTATCGGTCAAACCGCATAACAGCATACGTTGTTCCCTTTTTCATCGGTATGTTACTTGCCCAAGATTCGATCGTCAGTAATGCATCATCCCGCAACATACGTTATTCCCTTCTTCATCGGTATGCTACCTGGTTCAATCTCGTTACCGGCAAGTCTCTTTACTCATTCCGTAATGCATCATCCCGCAACTAACTCATTAGTCATAATGCTTGCAAGGCTTATAGTGATGTGCACTATCGAGAGGGCCCAGAGATACCTCTCCGATTCACAGAGTGACAAATCCTAATCTCTATCTATGCCAACTCAACAAACACCATCGGAGATACCTGTAGAGCATCTTTATAATCACCCAGTTACTTGTGACATTTGATAGCACACAAGGTGTTCCTCCGGTATTCGGGAGTTGCATAATCTCATAGTCTGAGGAATATGTATAAGTCATGAAGAAAGCAGTAGCAATGAAACTGTATCGATCATAATGCTAAGAGAATGAATGGGTCCGGTCCATCACATCATTCTCCAAATGATGTGACCCCATTCATCAAATGACAACACATGTCTATGGTTAGGAAACATAACCATCTTTGATTAACAAGCTAGTCAAGTAGAGGCATACTAGGGACACCTTGTTTTGTTTATGTATTCACACATGTATTAAGTTTCCGGTTAATACAATTCTATCATGAATAATAAACATTTATCATGAAATAATGAAATAAATAATAACTTTATTATTGCCTCTAGGGCATATTTCCTTTAGTCTCCCACTTGCACTAGAGTCAATAATCTAGTTCACATCGCCATGTGATTTAACACCAATAGTTCACATCACCATGTGATTAACACCCATAGTTCACATCGCCATGTGACCAACACTCAAAGGGTTTACTAGAGTCAGTGATTTTAGTTCACATCGCCATGTGATTAACACCCAAAGAGTACTAAGGTTTGATCATGTTTTGCTTGTGAGAGAAGTTTAGTCAACGGGTCTGCCAAATTCAGATCCGTATGTATTTTGCAAATTTCTATGTCTACAATGATTTGCATGGAGCTACTTTAGCTAATTGCTCCCACTTTAAATATGTATCCGGATTGTGACTTAGAGTCATCCAGATCAGTGTCAAAGCTTGCATCGATGTAACTCTTTACGACGAACTCTTTATCACCTCCATAACTGAGAAATATTTCCTTAGTCCTCTAAGGATAATTTTGACCGTTGTCCAGTGATCAACTCCTAGATCAAAAATTGTACTCTCTTGCCAAACTCAGGGCAGGGTATACAATAGGTCTGGTACACAGCATGGCATACTTTATAGAACCTATGGCTGAGGCATAGGGAATGACTTTCATTCTCTCTCTATCTTCTGTCGTGGTCGGGCTTTGAGTCTTCCTCAACTTCACACCTTGCAACACAGACAAGAACTCTTTCTTTGACTGTTCCATTTTGAACTACTTCAAAAACTTATCAAGGTATGTACCCATTGAAAAAAACTTATCAAGCGTCTTGATCTATCTCTATAGATCTTGATGCTCAATACGTAAGCAGCTTCACCGAGGTCTTTCTTTGAAAAACTCCTCTCAAACACTCCTTTATGCTTTCCTTAGTCCTCTAAGGATAATTTTGACCGTTGTCCAGTGATCAACTCCTAGATCAAAAATTGTACTCTCTTGCCAAACTCAGGGCAGGGTATACAATAGGTCTGGTACACAGCATGGCATACTTTATAGAACCTATGGCTGAGGCATAGGGAATGACTTTCATTCTCTCTCTATCTTCTGTCGTGGTCGGGCTTTGAGTCTTCCTCAACTTCACACCTTGCAACACAGACAAGAACTCTTTCTTTGACTGTTCCATTTTGAACTACTTCAAAAACTTATCAAGGTATGTACCCATTGAAAAAAACTTATCAAGCGTCTTGATCTATCTCTATAGATCTTGATGCTCAATACGTAAGCAGCTTCACCGAGGTCTTTCTTTGAAAAACTCCTCTCAAACACTCCTTTATGCTTTCCAGAAAATTCTACATCATTTCCGATCAAAAATATGTCATTCACATATCCTTTTCAGAAAGGCTGTAGTGCTCCCACTCACTTTCTAGTAAATACAGGCTTCACCGCAAGTCTGTATAAAACTATATGCTTTGATCAACTTATCAAAGCGTATATTCCAACTCTAAGATGCTTGCACCAGTCCATAGATGGATCGCTGGAGCTTGCATATTTTGTTAGCACCTTTAGGATTGACAAAACCTTCTGGTCACATCATATACAACTCTTCTTTAATAAATCCTTTAAGGAATGCAGTTTTGTTTATCCATTTGCCAGATTTCATAAAATGCGGGAATTGATAACATGATTCTGACAGACTTAAGCATCACTACGAGTGAGAAAAACTCATTGTAGTCAACACCTTTAACTTGTAGAAAACCTTTCGCGACAAGTCGAGCTTTGTAGATAGTAACACTACCATCAGCCTCCGTCTTCCTCTTGAAGATCCATTTATTCTCAATGGCTTGTCGATCATTGGGCAATTCCACCAAAGTCCATACTTTGTTTTCATACATGGATCCCATCTCAGATTTCATGGCCTCAAGACATTTCGCGGAATCTGGGCTCATCATCGCTTCCTCATAGTTCGTAGGTTCGTCATGGTCAAGTAACATGACCTCCAGAACAGAATTACCGTACCACTCTGGTGCGGATCTTACTTTGGTTGACCTACGAGGTTTCGTCTTAAATTGATCTGAAGTTACATGATTATCATCATTAGCTTCCTCACTAATTGGTGTAGGAGTCATCTGTGATGAACTACTTTCCAATAAGGGAGCAGGTACAGTTACCTCATCAAGTTCTACTTTCCTCCCACTCACTTCTTTCGAGAGAAACTCCTTCTCTAGAAAGAATCCATTCTTAGCAACAAAGATCTTGCCTTCAGATCTGTGATAGAAGGTGTACCCAACATTTTCTTTTGGGTATCCTATGAAGACGCGGTTCTCCGATTTAGGTTCGAGCTTATTAGGTTGAAACTTTCTCACATAAGCATCGCAACCCCAAACTTTAAGAAACGACAGCTTAGGTTTCTTGCTAAACCACAGTTCATACGGTTTCGTCTCAACGGATTTAGATGGTGCCCTTTTTAATGTGAATGTAGTTGTCTCTAATGCATAACCCCAAAACGATAGTGGTAAATCGGTAAGAAACATCATAGATTGCACTATATCCAATAAAGTATGGTTATGACGTTCGGACACACCATTATGCTGTGGTGTTCCAGGTGGCACGAATTTGTGAAACTATTCCACATTGTTTTATTCGAAGACCAAACTCGTAACTCAAATATTCATCTCCGCGATCAGATCGTAGAAACTTTATTTTCTTGTCACGATGATTTTCCACTTCACTCTGAAATTCTTTGAACTTTTCAAATGTTTCAGACTTATGTTTCATGAAGTAGATATACCCATATTTGCTCAAATCATCTGTGAAGGTCAAAAAATAACGATACCCGCCGAGAGCCTCAACACTCATCGGACTGTATACATCAGTATGTATTATTTCCAATAAGTCAGTTGCTCGCTCCATTGTTCCGGAGAACGGAGTCTTAGTCATCTTGCCCATGAGGCATGGTTCGCAGGCATCTAGTGATTCATAATCAAGTTATTCCAAAAGCCCATCAGCATGGAGTTTCTTCATGGGCTTTACACCAATATGACTTAAACGACAGTGCCACAAATAAGTTGAACTATCATTATTAACTTTGCATCTTTTGGCTTCAATATTATGAATATGTGTATCACTACGATCGAGATTCAATAAACCATTTATATTGAGTGTATAGCCATAGAAGGTTTTATTCATGTAAATAGAACAACAATTATTTTTTGACATAAATGAATAACCATATTGCAATAAATATGATCCAATCATATCCATGCTCAACGCAAACACCAAATAACATTTATTTTAGGTTCAACACTAATCCCGAAGGTAAAGGTAGTGTGCGATGGTGATCTTATCAACCTTGGAATTGCTTCCAACACATATCATCACCTCACCCTTAACTAGTCTATGTTTATTTTGTAACTCTCGTTTCGAGTTACTACTCTTAGCAACTAAACCAGTATCAAATACGGAGGGGTTTCTATAAACACTAGTAAAGTACATATCAACAACATGTATATCTAATGTACCTTTGTTCACTATGCCATCCTTCTTATCCGCCAAGTATCTAGGGCAGTTCCACTTCTAGTGACCATTTCCTTTGCAGTAGAAGCACTCAGTTTTAGGCTTGGTCTAGCTTTGGGCTTCTTCACGGGAGTGACAACTTGTTTGTCATTCTTCTTGAAGTTCCCTTTCTATCCCTTTGCCCTTTTCTTGAAACTAGTGGTCTTGTTAACCATCAACACTTGATGCTTTTCTTGATTTCTACCTTCGCCGATTTTAGCATCGCGAAGAGCTTGGGAATTGTTTTCGTTATCCCTTGCATATTATAGTTCATCACGAAGTTCTAGTAACTTGGTGATAGTGACTAGAGAACTTTGTCAATTACTTCTTATCTGGAAGATTAACTAACACTTGATTCAAGCAATTGTAGTACCCAGACAATCTGAGCACATGCTCACTGGTCGAGCTATTCTCCTCCATCTTGCAGGCAAAGTATTATCAGAGGTCTCATACCTCTCGACATGGGCATGAGTATGAAATACCAATTTCAACTCTTCGAACATCTCATATGCTCCATGTCGTTCAAAACATTTTTGAAGTCCCGGTTCTAAGTCGTAAAGCATGGTGCACTAAACTATCAAGTAGTCATCATACCGAGCATTGTCAAACGTTCATTACGTCTGCATCTGCTCCTGCAATAGGTCTGTCACCTAGCGGTGCATCAAGGACATAATACTTCTATGCAGCAATGAGGATAATCCTCATATCACGAAGCTAGTCCACATCATTGCTACTAACATTTTTCAACTTATTTTTTCTCTAGGAACATATCAAAAATAAACGGGAAACTACATCGCGAGCTATTGATCTACAACATCGATATGCAAATACTATCAGGACTAAGTTCATGATAAATTAAAGTTCAATTAATCATATTACTTAAGAACTCCCACTTAGATAGACATCTCTCTAGTCATCTAAATGATCACGTGATCCAAATCAACAAACCACGTCCGATCATCACGTGAGATGGAGTAGTTTTCAATGGTGAACATCACTATGTTGATCATATCTACTATATGATTCACACTCGACCTTTCGGTCTCCAGTGTTCCGAGGCCATATCTGCATATGCTAGGCTCGTCAAGTTTAACCCGAGTATTCTGCGTGTGCAAAACTGGCTTGCACCCGTTGTATGTGAACGTAGAGCTTATCACACCCGATCATCACATGGTGTCTCAGCACAAAGAACTATTGCAACGGTGCATACTCAGGGAGAACACTTATACCTTGAAATTTTAGTAAGGGATCATCTTATAAAGCTACCGCCGAACTAAGAAAAATAAGATGTATAAAAGATAAACATCACATGCAAAAATATGTGACATGATATGGCCATCATCATCTTGTGCCTTTGATCTGCATCTCCAAAGTACCGTCATGATCTACATTGTCACCGACATGACACCATGATCTCCATCATCTTGATCTCTATCAACGTGTCGTTACATGGTTGTCTCGCCAACTATTGCTTTTGCAACTATTGCTATCGCATAGCGATAAAGTAAATCAACTATATGGCGCTTGCATCTTATGCAATAAAGAGACAACCATAAGGCTCCTGCCAGTTGTCGATAACTTTAACAAAACATGATCATCTCATACAACAATTTATATATCATCATGTCTTGACCATATCACATCACAGCAAGCCCTGCAAAAACAAGTTAGATGTCCTCTACTTTGTTGTTGAAAGTTTTACGTGGCTGCTACGGGCTGAGCAAGAGCCGTTCTTACCTACGCATCAAAACCACAATGATTTTTCGTCAAGTATGTGCCGTTTTAACCTTCAACAAGGACCGGGCGTAGCCACACTCGATTCAACTAAAGTTGGAGAAACTGACACCCGCCAGCCACCTATGTGCGAAGCACGTCGGTAGAACCAGTCTCGCGTAAGCGTACGCGTAATGTCGGTCCGGACCGCTTCATCCAACAATACTGCCAAATCAAAGTATGACATGCTGGTAAGCAGTATGACTATTATCGCCCACAACTCACTTGTGTTCTACTCGTGCATATAACATCTACGCATAGACCTGGCTCGGATGCCACTGTTGGGGAACGTAGTAATTTCAAAAAATTCCTACGCACACGCAAGATCATGGTGATGCATAGCAACGAGAGGGGAGAGTGTTGTCCACATACCCTTGTAGACCGTAAGCGGAAGCATTATGACAACGCGGTTGATATAGTCGTACGTCTTCATGATCGACCGATCCTAGTATCGAACATACAACACCTCCACGATCTACACACGTTCAGCTCTGTGATGTCCCACGAACTCATGATCCAGCAGAGTGTCGAGGGAGAGCTTCGTCAGCACGACGGCGTGATGACGGTGATGATGAAGCTACCGGCGCAGGGGTTCGCCTAAGCACTATGACAATATGACTAAGGTGGATTATGATGGAGGGGGGCACCGCACACGGCTGGAAACAATCAACTTGTGTGTCTATGGGGTGCCCCCTAACCACGTATATAAAGGATGGAGGGAGGAGGAGGCCGGCCCTCATAGGGCGCACCCAAAGTGTGGAGTCCTGCTAGGACTCCCTAGTCCTAGTAGGATTCCACCTCCCACATCGAATATGAAAAAGGGAACGGAGATGGAGAAGGAAGGAAGGGGGCGCCCCCTTTCCCTAGTCCAATTCGGACTAGTCCATGGGGAAGGGGCGCAGTCACCCTTGAGGACTTTCTCTCCTTTCCCGTATGGCCCATTAAGGTCCAATACGAATTCCTGTAACTCTCCAGCACTCCAAAAAAATACCTGAATCACTCGGAACCTTTTCGATGTCTGAATATAGCCTTCCAATATATCGATCTTTATGTCTCGACCATTTTGAGGCTCCTCGTCATGTCCCTGGCCTCATCTGGGACTCCGAACAAACTTCGGTCATTAAATCACATAACTCATAATACAAATCATCACACAATGTTAAGCGTGCGGACCCTACGGGTTCGAGAACTATGTAGACATGACTGAGACTCATCTCCAGTCAATAACCAATAGCGGAACCTGGATGCTCATATTGGTTCCTACATATTCTACGAAGATCTTTATCAGTCAAACCGCATAACAACATACGTTGTTCCCTTTGTCATCGGTATGTTACTTGCCCAAGATTCGATCGTTGGTATCTCAATACCTAGTTCAATCTCGTTACTAGCAAGTCTCTTTACTCGTTCCGTAATGCATCATCTTGCAACTAACTCATTAGTCACAATGCTTGCAAGGCCTATAGTGATGTGCATTACCAAGAGGGCCCAGAGATACCTCTCCGATACACGGAGTGACAAATCCTAATCTCGATCTATGCCAACTCAACAAACACCATCGGAGACACCTATAGAGCATCTTTATAATCACCCAGTTACGTTGTGACGTTTGATAGCACACAAGGTGTTCCTCCGGTATTCGGGAGTTGCATAATCTCATAGTCTGAGGAACATGTATAAGTCATGAAGAAAGCAATATCAATGAAACTGTACCGATCATAATGCTAAGCGAACGAATTGGTCTTGTCCGTCACATCATTCTCCAAATGATGTGACCCCGTTCATCAAATGATAACACATGTCTATGGTTAGGAAACATAACCATCTTTGATAAACAAACTAGTCAAGTAGAGGGATACTAGGGACACTTTGTTTTGTCTATGTATTCACACATGTACTAAGTTTCCGGTTAATACAATTCTAGCATGAATAATGAACATTTATCATGAAATAAGGAAATAAATAATAACTTTATTATTGCCTCTAGGGAATATTTCCTGCAGTCTCCCACTTGCACTAGAGTCAATAATCTAGTTCACATCGCCATGTGATTTAACACCAATAGTTCACATCACCATGTGATTAACACCCATAGTTCACATCGCCATGTGACCAACACTCAAAGGGTTTACTAGAGTCGGTAATTTTAGTTCACATCGCCATGTGATTAACACCCAAAGAGTACTAAGGTGTGATCATGTTTTGCTTGTGAGAGAAGTTTAGTCAACGGGTCTGCCAAATTCAGATCCATGTGTATTTTGCAAATTTCCATGTCTACAATGCTCTGCACGGAGCTACTTTAGCTAATTGCTCCCACTTTCAATATGTATCCGGATTGTGACTTAGAGTCATCCAAATAGGTGTCAAAGCTTGCATCGATGTAACTCTTTACGACGAACTCTTTATCACCTCCATAACTGAGATATATTTCCTTACTCCTCTTAGGATAATTTTGACCGCTGTCCAGTGATCAACTCCTAGATCAAAAATTGTACTCTCTTGCCAAACTCAGGGCAGGGTATACAATAGGTCTGGTACACAGCATGACATACTTTATAGAACCTATGGCTGAGGCATAGGGAATGACTTTCATTCTCTCTCTATCTTTGCCGTGGTCGGGCTTTGAGTCTTCCTCAACTTCACACCTTGCAACACAGACAAGAACTCTTTCTTTGACTGTTCCATTTTGAACTACTTCAAAAACTTATCAAGGTATGTACCCATTGAAAAAAACTTATCAAGCGTCTTGATCTATCTCTATAGATCTTGATGCTCAATACGTAAGCAGCTTCACCGAGGTCTTTCTTTGAAAAACTCCTTTCAAACACTCCTTTATGCTTTCCAGAAAATTCTACATCATTTCTGATCAACAATATGTCGTTCACATATACTTATCAGAAAGGCTGTAGTGCTCCCACTCACTTTCTAGTAAATACAGGCTTCATCGCGAGTCTGTATAAAACTATATGCTTTGATCAACTTATCAAAGTGTATATTCCAACTCTAAGATGCTTGCACCAGTCCATAGATGGATCGCTGGAGCTTGCATATTTTGTTAGCACCTTTAGGATTGACAAAACCTCCTGGTCGCATCATATACAACTCTTCTTTAATAAGTCCATTAAGGAATGTAGTTTTGCTTATCCATTTGCCAGTTTTCATAAAATGCGGCAATTGATAACATGATTCGGACAAACTTAAGCATCGCTGCGAGTGAGAAAAACTCATTGTAGTCAACACCTTGAACTTGTCGAAAACCTTTCGCGACAAGTCGAGCTTTGTAGATAGTAACACTACCTTCAGCGTCCGTCTTCCTCTTGAAGATCCATTTATTCTCAATGGCTTGCCGATCATCGGGCAATTCCACCTAAGTCCATACTTTGTTTTCATACATGGATCCCATCTCAGATTTCATGGCCTCAAGCCATTTCGCGGAATCTGGGCTCATCATCGCTTCCTCATAGTTCGTAGGTTCATCATGGTCAAGTAACATGACCTCCAGAACAGGATTACCGTACCACTCTGGTGCAGATCTTACTCTGATTGACCTACGAGGTTCGGTCATAACTTGATCTGAAGTTACATGATTATCATCATTAGCTTCCTCACTAATTGGTGTAGGAGTCATTTGTGATGAACTAGTTTCCAATAAGGGAGAAGGTACAGTTAGCTCATCAAGTTCTACTTTCCTCCCACTCACTTCTTTCGAGAGAAACTCCTTCTCTAGAAAGAATCCATTCTTAGCAACAAAGATCTTGCCTTCAGATCTGTGATAGAAGGTGTACCCAACATTTTCTTTTGGGTATCCTATGAAGACGCAGTTCTCCGATTTAGGTTCGAGCTTATCAGGTTGAAACTTTTTCACATAAGTATCGCAACCCCAAACTTTAAGAAATGACAGCTTAGGTTTCTTGCTAAACCACAATTCATACGGTGTCGTCTCAACGGATTTAGATGGTGCCCTTTTTAACGTGAATGCAGTTGTCTCTATATGCATAACCCCAAAATGATAGTGGTAAATCGGTAAGAAACATCATAGATTGCACTATATCCAATAAAGTACGGTTATGACGTTTGGACACACCATTATGTTGTGGTGTTCCAGGTGGCACGAATTTGTGAAACTATTCCACATTGTTTTATTTGAAGACCAAACTCGTAACTCAAATATTCATCTCCGCGATCAGATGGTAGAAACTTTATTTTCTTGTCACGATGATTTTCCACTTCACTCTGAAATTCTTTGAACTTTTCAAATGTTTCAGACTTATGTTTGATCAAGTAGATATACCCATATCTGCTCAAATCATCTGTGAAGGTCAGAAAATAACGATACCCGCTGCGAGCCTCAACACTCATCGGACCGTATACATCAGTATGTATTATTTCCAATAAGTCAGTTGCTCGCTCCATTGTTCCGGAGAACAGAGTCTTGCCCACGAGGCATGGTTTGCAGGCATCAAGTGATTCATAATCAAGTGATTCCAAAATCCCATCAGCATGGAGTTTCTTCATGCGCTTTACACCAATATGACCTAAACGACAGTGCCACAAATAAGTTGCACTATCATTATTAACTTTGCATCTTTTGGCTTCAATATTATGAATATGTGTATCACTACGATCGAGATTCAATAAACCATTTATATTGAGCGTATGGCCATAGAAGTTTTTATTCATGTAAATAGAACAACAATTATTCTTTGACATAAATGAATAACCGTATTGCAATAAACATCATCCAATCATATTCATGCTCAACGCAAACACCAAATAACATTTATTTTAGGTTCAACACTAATCCTGAAGGTAAAGGGAGTGTGCGATGGTGATCTTATCAACCTTGGAATTGCTTCCAACACATATCATCACCTCGCCCTTAACTAGTCTCTGTTTATTTTGCAACTCTCATTTCGAGTTACTACTCTTAGCAACTAAACCAATATCAAATACAGAGGGATTGCTATAAACACTAGTAAAGTACACATCAATAACATGTATATCTAATATACCGTTATTCACTATGCCATCCTTCTTATCCGCCAAGTATATGGGGCAGTTCCACTTCTAGTGACCATTTCCTTTGCAGTAGAAGCACTCAGTTTCAGGCTTGGTCTAGCTTTGGGCTTCTTCACGGGAGTGATAACTTGTTTGTCATTCTTCTTGAAGTTCCCTTTCTATCCCTTTGCCGTTTTCTTGAAACTAGTGGTCTTGTAAACCATCAACACCGATTTTAGCATCGCGAAGAGCTTGGGAATTGTTTTCGTTATCCCTTGCATATTATAGTTCATCACGAAGTTCTAGTAACTTAGTGATAGTGACTAGAGAACTTTGTCAATTATTATCTTATCTGGAAGATTAACTCCCACTTGAGTGAAGCAATTGTATTACCCAGAAAATCTAAGCACATGCTCACTGGTCAAGCTATTCTCCTCCATCTTGCAGGCAAAGTATTGTCAGAGGTCTCATACCTCTCGACACGGGCATGAGTGTGAAATACCAATTTCAACTCTTTGAACATCTCATATGCTCCATGTCGTTCAAAACATTTTTGAAGTCCCGGTTCTAAGTCGTAAAGCATGGTGCACTAAACTATCAAGTAGTAATCATAGCGAGCATTATCAATGTTCATAACGTCTGCATCTGCTCCTGCAATAGGTCTGTCACCTAGCGGTGCATCAAGGACATAATACTTCTGTGCAGCACTGAGGATAATCCTCATGTCACGGAGCTAGTCCGCATCATTGCTACAAACATTTTTCAACTTATTTTTTCTCTAGGAACATATCAAAAATAAATGGGAAACTACATCGCGAGCTATTGATCTACAACATAGATATGCAAATACTATCAGGACTAAGTTCATGACAAATTAAAGTTCAACTAATCATATTACTTAATAACTCCCACTTAGATAGACATCCCTCTAGTCATCTAAATGATCACGTGATCCAAATCAACAAACCATGTCCGATCATCACGTGAGATGGAGTAGTTTTCAATGGTGAACATCACTATGTTGATCATATCTACTATATGATTCATGCTCGACCTTTCGGTCTCCAGTGTACCGAGGCCATATCTGCATATGCTAGGCTCGTCAAGTTTAACCCGAGTATTCTGCGTGTGCAAAACTGGCTTGCACCCGTTGTATGTGAACGTAGAGCTTATCACACCCGATCATCACATGGTGTCTCAGCACAAAGAACTGTCGCAACGGTGCATACTCAGGGAGAACACTTATACCTTGAAATTTTAGTAAGGGATCATCTTATAAAGCTACCACCGAACTAGGAAAAATAAGATGTATAAAAGATAAACATCACATGCAAAAATATGTGACATGATATGGCCATCATCATCTTGTGCCTTTGATCTCCATCTCCAAAGTACCGTCATGATCTCCATTGTCACCGGCATGACACCATGATCTCCATCATCTTGATCTCGATCAACGTGTCGTTACATGGTTGTCTCGCCAACTATTGCTTTTGCAACTATTGCTATCGCATAGCGATAAAGTAAAGCAATTATATGGCGCTTGCATCTTATGCAATAAAGAGACAACCATAAGGCTCCTGCCAGTTGTTGATAACTTTAACAAAACATGATCATCGCATACAACAATTTGTATATCATCACGTCTTGACCATATCACATCAGAGCAAGCCCTGCAAAAACAAGTTAGCACTACAAAAAAAACACACTTCCGTGATGATACGTGTTTGTCACAGTAGGTCACGTTTTTGTCATGCATGTACATCCATGACGATTTTATGACAGAATCAAGATAATCATACTTGTGCTGTCGTAGAAGTGTTCCATGACATTACCAAAATTATCATCACAGAAGTGTCCACTTCCATGACAATAAATCGCGCATCACAGAAGTGCTTTCGTCAAGGGTGATCGACATGTGGCATCCACCGTAACGGAACACCGTTAAGCTATTGGGTCGGGTTTTGGATCCGATAACCCGTTAACAGCCCCGACCAATGGGGATTTTCCATGTGTAAAATCATCATTGGCTGGAGGAAACACGTGTCGGCTCATCACTGGGACAGATGTCATCCACTCATTGGACAGTAGGCGCCTATGATACGTCGACATGTGGCATGGCCCAACAGAGGTCCATTCCTATGAAAAGGTCGGCCCGCTTGACTTGGTCAAAAGGTGGCGGGCCGGCCCATGGAAAGCCTATTAACGGCCTGTTCGCATATAGCCCATTTACAGCCCGCTAACCCAAGGCCCGTTACACCCTATTCGAATTTGGCCCAGTAGCGTCATCTGGGCCATCCAATATGATTCCAGCCCATTTTCACTTCTGGCCCATGTATGGCCCATGACATCTTTCGGCCCATATGAGGCCTTATGTAACTCTTGGCCTATTAACAGCCCGTGGTGAAACTGGCCCACAATGAATAGTGTATCACTTTACACCCATTAACGGCCCGTGGTGAAACTGGCCTGTAAATAACAGTATATCACTTTATACCCATTAACGACCCGTTATTCCGTTGGCCGTTTCCATCCCATGTTATCTTTCGGCCTTCTCAGAGCCCATTTATTCTTGGGCTATTTTCCAGCATTCGTTTACTTACGGCCCGTTACTGTCATTTTCTGCTAGTGGGCCAAATTCTGCCCGTGGTTACAGTTGGCCCGTTTGTGGTTCGTTAATATGTTCGGCCATTTTCATAGCATCATTAAATACGGCCTATTAACGATGGCCCGTTATGGTTGGCCCATGAATGGACGATTCCAACTCTAGCCCGTTTACGGTCGGAATGTGGTCTGTTTGGCCCATGTTTGGCCAATCGATCATACTGCCTGTATAAGGCCCATTGATGATATGGCCCGTAGAAGGCCCATTGTTTCTACGGCCCGTAGAAGGCCCACTGTTTCTACGGCCCGTAGAAGGCCCACTGTTTATACGGCCCGTAGAAGGCCCACTGTTTCTACGGCCCGTAGGAGGCCTAGTGTCACTACAATAAATATTAGCCCATGGTTATTGTGGCCTAGTTTTAAAAAAATAGGTTATTGCAGCCACTAGCAAACCGCAGAAAAAGAACTGCACTGACTACAAGCAAATAAATAAACAAGACAACAAGCAAATAAATAAGCAAGCAACTTACACTAGGCTATCACGGCTATTACACATATTACATCCACTGGGCATCAAAGTTCGCGACCAGTGCAAATATAGGGAACACAGTAGCATATAAACACCGTAGCAAAACAAGTCCAGAACTGAAACCACTTCAGAAGAGCTCAAGAAAGAATATCCTGGGTACCCATAATGCTGGCAAGATGCTTAGCAAGCTTATTAACTTTCTCTTGTTTGGCGCTTAAGTCCTCCAGCGCTTGCTGTTGCACCAGAAAGTATGCATCTGAATTCTGCAGGGACTTCCTCAGTCCTTCGGCTTCCTGTTGCATAACATCTGATTGATGTCTTTCAACTTGAAGTTGAGACTCAAGAAGCTGAACTGATTCAGGCAACGAGTTCGAAGAGCTGATGCTAGCAATGGTAGCCAGTAACTCGAACACTACATCAAGACAAGACTTTGGGGTTGTCTCAGTGTCTTCAATATAGTTTTTATCAGCTTTCTTGGAGACCAACAAGGATGTCTCACTATCTTGAACCTTATCTGGATTACTTCCTTTACCATTGCATAACAGGGTACTCTTCTCCAATATTTTATCCGCGTTCTAAAAGAGAAACAAACAAACACATCTCAGGTTTACAATGTAGTATATGAAACTCATTTTGGTAAACCAGTTCAGTAGTAAAGTGGACAGGATAACAGCATGAAACAAACATATATCTATGTAGTATGGTCACTGTATGGTCTATATCATTCTAGTTTATGTTGCCAAATCAAGATAGATACAACTCGAATCATATCTATTTAAGACAAAGCAACATAGACATAATATAAGTGTGGGAAACTACATAGCAATAACAACACTTGTAATGTGCATGGCATGAGAACATAACTGTTTATTCAATTGAAGCTGAAATCAACATAGAGCAAGTTAAAACAACAAACAACCAAACACGTTGAAGAAACAGGTTTAAAACATACCTGTTGCGCCATTGGAGTTTCAATTGCATCCTTCAAATTTGAAATTAGTTGGTATCAGTAAATACAGTGATGCAAGAGCAAAGTAGTATGAACCATAGCTACGGAACCTGACCTGAGAACAATTCTTCTTATGCTTTAAGCGTTGACTTCGGGTTCGGAGTGGTGGTCTTCGTGATTTGGGCACTGCGGTTGCCTTACTAACTGCTCGTGTTTGGGTGCTCTGTGGTGGAGACGGTGCTGTGTCAACGGGAAATGGGTGTCTATCTGCCGGGGTTGGGGTTAGAAGGGGTGTAGCTAGTTCTCTGTCCAACTAGGTAGGGGTACAATCTGCATGAGTGTGGGTTATGTGTGGTGGGATTGGTTCTTGGGCAAGTACAACCGTGGTTCTATCTGCATCAACAGGTAGCACGATCTTTTCTGAAGACCGTATTTTTACTCCCACAGATACTGCCATCACTCCCTCCAATTGAAATGGCTGCTAAACAAGAAAAGTAATTGAATGTACAGACATTGTAAGATAGACAAGTGCAATGGATAGTAGGGAAGAAAACATGGCATGAAATAATTCACATTTATGTTGTCTAAGCAAACAGAATAGCAGGACATAATTTCACATATATGATGGCTAATTAAATAGGATAGCATGACACAATTTCACATGTATGATGGCTAACTAAACAGGATAGAATGACATACTTCAAAATATGATGACTATGTAAATAGGATGACATGATATAACTATACGATGTGTCTATTAAAGTGGTTGGCATGCCATAAATCACAAACATGCCGTCGATGGAAACATGATGGCATGATATAATTCACGGATAGAATGACATAATTTAAAATATGATGACTATGTAAATAGGATGAGATGATATAACTATATTATGTCTTTAGAAAATGGGTTGGCATGCCATAATTTAGATACATGCTGTCTATGTAAACATCATGGCATGACATAATTCAAATATATGATTTATAGACTAAGGAAGTGAGCAGAGGGCAATCGCATATATGATGTGTCAATTAAGGAGATGGCATTCAATATTGTGTATATGATGTAAAAACTAAGCATTGCAATACAACATATGCATTATATGAGTAATATAACCCTGTCAAGTTTGAGCATACACCTCAGGGGGATAGTAGGACTGGTCAGCTGCCTCTGAATCCTCCTCTGAAGAGCTATCTGTAACTAGCAAGATATCTGCTTCAGCAGGTAGCATTATCTGCTCTGAAGACCTTGTTTTCACTCCAGATTTCTCCATCACCAATTCAAATGGCTGATGCCCAGGAAGAGCAGTTGAATATACAAACATTGTCGACAAAAGCAATGAGAAATACAAAAAAAGGACGACATGATATAATTCACATATATGACGCTTGCCTAAACAGCATGGCATTGCATAATTCACATACATAATGCCTTGCAACAAGATAACATTGCATAATTCACATATATAATGTCTTGCAACAAGATGGCATTGCATAATTCACATATATGGTAATTAGACACTAAACAGGTGGCATTCACACAAAGCATGTCTAAACTAAGCAAATGACATAGCAATGCAAGATACCATATGCACGATATGAGCAACATAACCCTGCCAAGTTAGGGCATGCACCTCCTGGGGGGGGGTATGACTGGTCATCTGTCTCTGAATCCTCCTCTGAGGAGCTATCGGTAACCAGCAAGACATTGTCTGCTCTGAAGACCTTGTTTCCACTCCAGATTTTTCCATGACCGTCCCGAATGGCTGATGCACAGGAAGAGTAATTGAATGTACTAAAATTGTTGACAAATTTAACACGTAATAAAAAATGATGGCATGATATAATTCACATATAAGATGACTGGCTAACCAGGGTGGCATTGCAAAATTCACATATATGATGCCTGGCTAGACAAGATGGCATTGCATGATTCACATATACAATAAAGAAACTAAACAGATGGCATTGACACAAAGCATGTCTAAACTAAGCAGATGACATCTTCAATGTATACAGTAAGCAATGCAAGGCACCATATGCATGATATTACCAAGATCAGCATGCCAAGTTAGAGCGAAGACCTCATGGGCTAAATAGGAGTGGTCTTCTCCTTCTGAATCCCCCTCAGAACAGTTATCTTCCTCTTGATTACTGTCGGTGTCAAAACCGGCGGATCTCAGGTAGCGGGTCCCAAACTGTGCGTCTAGGCCGGATGGTAACAGGATGCAGGGAACACGATGTTTTACCCAGGTTCGGGCCCTCTTGATGGAGGTAAAACCCTACGTCCCGCTTGATTAATATTGATGATATGGGTAGTACAAGAGTAGATCTACCACGAGATCAAGGAGGCTACACCCTAGAAGCTAGCCTATGGTTTGATTGTTGTACCTGGAGTTGATGTCCTACGGGCTACAACCCTCCGGTTTATATAGACACCGGATAGGGTTAGGGTTGCATAGAGTCGGTTACAATGGTAGGAGATCTTGAATGTCCGCATCTCCAAGCTTGCCTTCCACGCCAAGGAAAGTCCCATCCGGACACGGGACGAAGTCTTCAATCTTGTATCTTCATAGTCCAGGAGTACGGCTGAAGGTATAGTCCGGCTACCCGAATGCCCCCTAATCCAGGACTCCCTCAGTAGCCCCCGAACCAGGCTTCAATGACGATAAGTCCGGCGCGCAGATTGTTTGGCATTGCAAGCCGGGTTCTTCTCCCAATCCTGTATTCCTGTAGGAATAATGTCTGATTTTTGTAATGTAATGCTCCTTGGCTTCCACGCCCAATAATGGCCGTCTTCCACGTGTCAAACGAATGCGAAAAGCCGGGGCGTTTTTACATCCACACCCCTAGCCATATAAACGAGCTGCCTATTTAATGGGATGGGGATTCAGGTTCAAACCACATCTTCTCCTCTCCGCGAGTTATCATCAGAGCGCCTTCAGCAAAGGTCCATTCCAACATGTCCAGCCGTCGCAGCTCCTCCCCTCGCCCCTCCGGTCCCAAACCTGGGGACTGGGAGAGTTGCACCATCCCGCATAGCAAGTTAGTGTCGCTTCAGTCCAAGGGATTTCTCCCCCAGGCATACATGGTCCCGGTCCGAGCCGGTCTCGCCACCTACAATGGCGGCAAACAAGCGGAGAGCACCCCCAATCCTTCTAAAGGAGAGCGGGTGTGCCTCGTCCCCTATCTAGTAAGGGGACTGGGATTTCCAATTCATCCATTTCTCTGCGGGCTTCTGGAGTTTTACGGTCTCCAGCTGCACAATCTCACGCCCGCCTCCGTATTACATATCGCGGGTTTCGTCGCCCTTTGCGAGCTATTTTTAGGCGTTGAGGCTCATTTCGCGCTGTGGAAGAGGTTATTCTGCCTGGTGCCCCGTTCTCAAGAGGGGTCTATCTACCAAGTGGGCGGAGCCGAAGTATGGGGCATCGCCGGGACCGGATACCTATCCGGAACCCCGAAGAAGGCGTCCGAGGACTGGCCTTCGGAATGGTTTTACATAGATGACTTCCCGCTACCGGACCCTATCCGGGTCGGTCTCCTTGAGTTCAACAATGCCCCATTGAAGAAACGCTTGAGCTGGCGCCCGCGGAGCTCTCAGAGAGAAAGCGACAGAGACGTCCTTTACCTGATGGGCCGGATAAGACTGTTGGCTCATTCCGGACTAACCATGATTGGAGTCATGGCCGCATGCATTATGCGGGGGGTGCAGCTGCTTCAATATAGAGGCCACCCCATGTGGGATTTCAACAGGGAGGATGACGCCACCCATTACGGTCGTAAGGGGCCGGCCTCAGCCGCCGCCTTAGTAAAGATCTTATCCTCTTTGTACAAGGGAGAAAAGGAGGAATTCCTCCGCATCAACCCGCGGGCCGAATTCAGTATGTACGATCCTCCAAGTTGGGTAAGTGAACAATTGCGCTTGCCCGTTTGTTTTATACTCCCACGGTTAGATAGGTAGTCTAACGACTACAATGCAGGAACTATGACAGGAGGTAAAGGATATAAACAGCCGTCCTCCATAGCCCGAGGACCCAGAACGGTCCCTCAATCCGGACTCCGAAGAGGATCCGGATATATCGGTGGAGCTTATCGACGGGGTGTTCCATCAGCTAAGTAAGGACAATACCTTGGTGGCCATTACGGCGGATTACCCAGGGTTAATCCCGGCCTCCCAGGTGACGGAAACCGGAGTCCCATTCCCTTGAAAGAGATTCCACTCTCACTTATTCCGGTGTTTCTGACGACAACCGTGTTTTGCAGGGGAGATTTCCGAGGCAGGAGGCCGAACCTGCGGCGGCTAGCCAACGAGGGGTCGCAGGGCCCCGTGGGGCAAAAAGGAATGTAGTCCAGACTGAGATGCCGGCGCAAAGGTATAGAGCACCCTCTGTTTGCCTGGAGTTATTCTGTCAGGGCATATTAACGTTCGTGCTATCTTCAGAACGAAGAGACCTCGCTGGACTACATCCGGAGAGGTTGCCAATCGCGCCTCCACCAGCCAGGCTCCAACGTCTAGCCAGGAAGCGGAGGTGACACTACTAGGAACAGGCATGCTAGTGGCGCACCGGATTTGCCTTCTAATGGCGCACTACCGGTGCGCCACTGGCATCACGCCATTAGAATTAAATTCTAATGGCGCACCACTGGTGCGCCATTAGTATCTGGTGTTCTAATGGCGCACCACGTAGTGCGCCATTAGTATAGCCTGCAGTGCGCCATTAGAATGCCTCCCAGGGGGCCATATGTACCCATGTGCTTTGGCATTCTAATGGCGCACCAGCAGTTAATGCGCCATTAGTGTGATGATCACAGTGCGCCATTAGTGTCTTGTGTGGTGCGCAAGTAGTATGAATATTAGGTTTTTTTTTGCTTTTCTGATTTTTGCACAGGTTACAAAATATATTATTGGACAGAATATAGACAGCAGCACATAGCAACATCAGATTCATCAAATACAATAGAAGATTAGTCTCCGAATACAATTCATCATATTAGTCTCCGAATTCAAAAGACCGAACAAAGATAAAACATTACAAGTCTCAAGACCGCGAGTATCGGGTTAGCCTTCACATTACAAGTCGATATCGATCATCTAAACTACCATCACATAGAAGAGAGCTGTGGTCATCACGATGAGCATCATCGCGATCAAACTGGTCTTCATCCGGTTCCTCCAACGCTCCCTCCTCTCTCCCTCTAGATAGCGGCCGTATCTACATTCGGCCTCCGCCCTAGTGGTGTACCCTTTGTAACTGTTACCACTAGAACGGTGAACCTCTCCGATACTCCTCCAAGTCGTCGTAGACTCCGGGAACCTTACCCTTGTACACGACATACGACGACATCTCTATGCACAAGCCAAACAACAGACAATACATAAGCAATATGTAAGTATGCAACAAAAGGATCGGAAGAGAAAAGCAAGACATTAATAGCACGAATCATGGTCCTACTAATAAATAGCATCGATTACATCTAAGTTGAACGACTGTCCAAACCAAAGAGACATACGAATTCATTAAAGTATAATTACAACATGAGCCAATCAATGTTTCAGAACTACACATCACTACTTTCGACTCGACTCATCAGACAGGAACGTGGATGAAGCCGCCGTCTGTCGTGATGGTCATGAAATCGCGGTCGTTGTCACCCTGCATTTGTAGCATTTCATCTATCTCACTGTTGGACGGTTGATATCTGAGGAAGAACTTCCTCGAGGTATGAAGGACATCTTGATGGATGATGTCCGCAAACTCCGACTGGATGCGAAAGAATTCTTGTCTGAGGTCCGCGTCCTGGACTGCCGACAAGCTCGCGGCCCGCATGTGATGGAGGGCATAGTAGGCATCCTTTTGACCGCCAGGCGGCTGCTTGACGCAGCAGAACTTCGTATTGTGTGAGAACATGTGCTTGCCGTACTTACGAACTGCCCTGGTGAAGGTGCCTCCAGATTTGGCTTAGGCGGGGAGAACATCATCAAGAACTTTCTTGACATTTGTGTAGTCTATCTTGGAGTTACGGTTCGGGTCTAAATACGTGGCCATGGAATATTTCGGGCTTAAGAGGATGAGTGTGCAATGTGTGTCACTGCACAGAACACGGAATGTTAGAAAAAAAAGAACGATCGAAATCTAAGAAATCATATGTTACGGGGCGGTTAAGGGATGACTTACTCGGGAAAGTAAGCCACAAGGAAGTTATCCTTATCTGGGTTTGCCAGAATGACGCCTTCGAGGTGTGAACTCGCAACTTGGCGGTCCCCAGCGCTGCTCAAGTGCTTGACACACATGTAGAAGGGGTCGACTATCACGATGTCCGGGGTCTTGTCTCTAATGATCCGCATCTCCATACTGAGCGAAAACAGCCGAACGAAGGTGTAGTGCAGCGGATGAAGGTTAAACATAGCAAAGATGTCATCAAACCGTAGGACGATCGTACCCCCGATGTCGCCATCCACAAAGCCCTTGCCCTCTAGCACCTTGGCCACGAAAACCAGGTATGCCATATCCTTCTCTCTGAGACACCGCTTCTCCAAAGAAAGAACATTGTCGTGCAGACTCCGCATAGCACCGGTTGCAACATTCAGCATATTTGGCGGTAGCATCGCCCTACCCGCCGCATGCACCCTCCTCGAGATATCCTTAGGTGAAGGTGGCCCATCCTGAGCACGAATCAAACTCAGTGCCGGCTGGCTCGCACCGGCGCCCTTGTTAGTCCATCGTTTCTGTCCCTTCTTCTTGATCTCCTGTAATGGGACCGAGTTCTTCTCACATACAGCCTTCTTGAGCGTGTTGGGGCTGATAATATTTCGCACCTCAGCTATCTAAGGCTCGGTGAAGGCGGGAGCTGGAGGCGTGTCCTGAGAACTGAACGCCAGACGACGCCTGTTGCAATTGGATTTCTCCGCCGTACCAGCTAGATCGCGGTCGTCTTGGTTGGGTTCTTGAGAAAGAGGCCCGCAGAACTCGTCAGCGTACCCATGTTCGGCAAAGTACTTATCAACTTTGGTAAATGTACCGTCATCGTTGTCGTCGCCGTCCGGATCCTGTGCCATAGGGCTGTCCGAATCCTGTGCCATAGGGATGTCCGGCAGGTCCGGTAGCGTTGCTGCGTTCTTGCCATGGCTTGGCGCCGACACGACTGGTGGTCTTGTCTGTGGGGTGGTGTCCCCCGCCCCCAAACGAATCTGGCTCTTCGGCCAAAGCAGGGGCCAGTTTACGCAGGTGTTGAGGGTCATCTCATCGTCTTCGTCGGCCCCAGCGGGTCGAATCGGAGGTAACAGCTCGTCGCAGCCTGGCAGCACCCGAACCACTATAACCCTATACATTGTGGGTGGTATCGGATTACTGTGGAACATGGGGTTGCCCGCTTGAATGATTCTGCCCTTGGCGACATCGACCAACTCGGCGCCCACGAAGTGCAGAAGAGTGCAAGGAACGTCGGCGGTGCCCTGCGAAAACACTTACAGGGCGTCAGGGATTCCTAGTCAAAGGCAAGGAGATGAAGTCATCGGCCGAGAGGCTTAGTTACCGTGATGCCGTCGAGCTCGGCTAATGTCGAGGCACCGCCAACGGCGGGGGTGCAACTGACGGAGGGGGCGCTTGCCGGCGAGGTGCCGGCCGGCGTACACCCAGGTGCATTAAGCTCCAATGCCCATGTCGGTGCCGGAGACACGAATACCGCCTCCGCCGGAGACACCAATGGCGCCGCCGCCGGAGACACCAATGGCGCCACCGGAGACACCAATGGAGCCGCCTGCGCGCTGTGCGAGTTGCTGGCCGTGAAGCTGGGAACCGGGGGAGGCCCCTGTTGGCCGCCCGCAATCCACGTCATCAGCCCATGAATCAACATAGGCACCATGGCGTTGAGCATCGTTCCAGCAAGTTGTTGTTGCACTTGCTCTTGGACAAGCTCCGGAATCCGTGCCACTTGTGCCTTGAGTTCTTCAACCTCGCGTGTCTGGCTTTTCGAGCTAGTCTTTTTCTCCTTCCGCACACCAGCGGTATAGTATGACCCCCATTTTGTGGACAAGCCTTTGCCGGCCACACGACCAGCTGATGTCGGCTTAGTGAGCTTATCCTTGTTTTTCATTACGTTCAACACCCTATTTAAAGGGGTGTCGAAAGGGGAGCTCTTAGACGACCCGACGCTACTGCTTTCAGTGTCCTACGAAAGGAACGTGAACCATTTAGAAATATTGGGGATTAATTTGAGTGCAACCATATGGAGCTAATTACGCGGGGGTGTATTCCTTACCAGAAGAAGCTCAGGCGCCCTGGTCTTCGGATCCGTGGTAAGCTCCTTTGTTATCGGGTCCTCCTTGTACCGGGCCCTGACATAGTTCCTGGTCTGCTTGTCACCGCTGTATTTCTCGAAGCAGGGCGGTAGGGCTTGCTCGGCATGCTCCGCGTCCTCCTTGTCCCATATAGGCTCCGCCACTCTGTAACCGCCGGGACCGAGTTTGTGTTCCCCTAAGTTCAACTCCCGCATTTCTTTCCCCCACTACTCTCGCACTTGATCTTGAACTCCTTGTACTCATCTTCGCTCATCAAAGGATATTTCGCCTTGATCTTATCATAACTATCACCTTTATCAATCATTCTTTTCACCGCACTTTTCCAAGTAGACAGGGCCGTGCTCATCTTCGTGAGGGCGGCACTGTTCACTTTATTCCCTGAGAGGCGTGTTTTTTCAAATTCGGCAGGGAACTTGTATCGTTCGTGCAGCTTCGTGAAGAGGAGGTTGCGCAAATTCCCTCGGTCCTTATGCCTAAGATTCTCGGTGTTGATCGAGATAGTGCTCCGGAGAATGCACCCGAGCTGAACCGAGTACCCCTTGAATATATGTTTGGGCTCCGTTGGATTCCCGTCGGAGTCCACTTGAGTGAATTCCTCCTTGACGGTGCAGAGCGCATTCGAGCGCCGGTCCTTCCTTTGCTTCTTCGGTTGGCTGCCATCTGTGTGTGCGCCGCCATCATCAGTGGTGGCATCCTCGGCGGCACCATCAGTGGTGTCATCCCCGACACCACTAGGGGTTGTGTAATCAAGATCGGTGTCTTCTGCGGCGTCCTCATACCGGTGAGGTTGTTCCTCCATCTCCTGGGACAGCTCCCAGAATTGCTTGCCGCCCGAACCACCGGCCTCATCGTTGTGGGCCATGTTTCACTCTAAATAGGAAAAAAGTTTGGTCAAAAAGTTGGTTATTGTCAAGGAACAAGATCATGGTCTCATCATTTAGGGTTTGTCGACACCGAGGTAGTCTAGGAAAAAATAAATCCGCAAGTCAATATATCAGGACCCATCACATCTTCATAGACTCGATGGGGCCTCAAATGCCCTTCCTCATCTACAACTAGTTGTCCGCCTCAATCGATGGGGTTTCTCACATTTTTCTGATTCAAACTAGATTTCGATGGCTGTTAGGTTATTCGGAAGGAGTAGCAACTTGTAGAGGGTGCAAACTAGCCAGCATTGGGAAGTTCCAGTCTAGTAATAGAGGGAAAAACATGAGGAGCAGCTTGTAGGTTTGCTTGCTCCGGTGGGACGGGATGGAGGATATAGCTGTAGCACCCCTATATCGTACATAGATTTATTTTTTGCCATGTTGCTCTTACTAGTTTTAGCTTAGCAAAGTGGATGTATGTATCACATGTTTCTGAAACTAGATTAGTATTGCTGGTAGGTTATTTTGTGTATGTGATCTAAAATAAATACAAAAATTATTTTTTGCCCTGCTTCTCTTACTAGTTTTAGTTTATCAAAGTGGATGTATGTATCATATTCTTCTGGTGCATGAGAGAGTGAGGGGTAAACCACAAGCTAGACAAGTGAAGGTGGTGGAGTGGTGCTGCATCCCCATCCATCCATCTATCCATCCATCTGCATCATCTCTTTTGACTTGACCACATTGGCTCATAGCTAATCTAGCCAAGCTACCTAGATCCACCTGCTTGCTTGTTGCACATTGTGTGGAGGGAGCAGATCTCGCCACTGCTTAAGTGTAAAGCTAGATAGTGTGTGTGTGAGAGTCCACTTAGCTGAAAATGTTGGGAGACATGATTTATCTGTTCAGTCACCATCACACACACTCAGATTAACATTCAACACCTGAACTAGAGTTATCAAATTGGGCATCTTCTAGGTCAAACTATAAATATTGATTAATTTTTGTTTCGGTTGAGAATCGGGCACCTTCTAGGTCAAGAAAATTGGGCATGACCTTTGCTAATTTTCTTGACCTAGGAGTGCCCCATTCTCAACCGAAACGGAAAGTAATCAACATTTCAGGAGAAAGGGGTCATTTCAGAAGATCACAAGTAGCAGCAGCATCACAAGTAGTAGCAGCATCACAAGTAGCAGCAGCATCACAAGTAGTGCAGCAGCAGCAGCATCACAAGTAGTGCAGCAGTAGCAGCATCACAAGTAGTAGATCAGGGGCAGTGAATAAAATTTAGCCAAGTAGCAGCATCATCACAAGTAGTGCAGCAGCAGCAGCAACATCACAAGTAGTACATCAGCAACAGTGAATAAAATTTTTATATGAAGTTTCTGAAATTTATGGAAGTTTCTAGTACACTAAAGGAGAGAAAGGAGAGGAAGTACCCTAGCAATCTATGAAAGTGTCCAGTACACTAAACTCCAACTCCGGTACCACAGGGAATGGGCAGTAGATGGGCAGCACTAGACCACCTACAACAGATGCAAAAAATTACTCCAGTTAAGTTAAATTACTCCAATTCCTATTTGCAAGATCACAAGTACAACAAGCAGTACTCTACTTCTATTTGCAACATCACTAATTATACTAGCAGATTACTCAATCACACAATTATACTAGCAGATTACTCAATCACACAATTATACTAGCAGATTACTCAATCATAAAGGAAGCTTTCGATGACAGTTATTTTTCATAGCATAAAGATGGAGTAGAAGCAGTAGAAGCAGTAAGTTCACAGTGGAAAATCATCTACAGTGCACAAATCTGAACCTAGGAACCTAGGAACCTAGGAACACAGGAGAGGGAGGAAGGAGGAAGGAGGAGAGGTACCTGGGCGGGAGGACGGCGGCTGCGGTGGCAGCGGCTGGAGGATGGCATCGTCGACGAACTCGAGGGCGGGGGCACCGGATGCTCCTCTCGTTGATGGGGGAGGGGAGGGGCTGGAGGCAAACCCTAGCCGCCAAGCACACGAGTGCTGCAGCTAGGTGGAGTAACCTCTGCCGGAGACGAGGGACAGGTGGCCGGCGTCGTGGTTGGTGAGGAGCAGGTGGCCGGCGTCGTGGTTGGTGAGGAGAGCACGAGCAAGAGCGCCCCGTGCGCGATGAGGAGGCGCGGCGTCGACGTCGTGGGTCGGGAGGCGGCGCACGTAGGGGGAGGCAGCGCTCGAGGGGGAGGAAGGGGAGAGGGAGACGGCGGGGGCGCATGGGCGGCTGCGGCGCCGTGGGTCGGGGCAGCGGCGGCGGCGCGATGGAGGGAGGGACGAGGGAGGGAGCGGCGCTGTGGAGGGATAGGAAGGACGAAGTGTCTGGCGAGGGCAGTAGGTGGAGTGGGGGGAGGGTTCTAATGGCGCACCTCCCCTCGGTGCGCCATAAGTACGACTATTCTAATGGCGCACCTCCCCACGGTGCGCCATTAGATTTTTGTTTTAATCTAGCCCAATAACCATATCTATAGCCTAACCCTATCTACAACAGAACCCACCCACTAGCCCGACTGGTCAGCACGCAGCACACACACCAGGAGGTCCTGGGTTCGATTCCCAGGCTCCCCAATATTTGTTTATGCATTTTAAATGCTGTTTTTGATATTTATTTGTGTTTAAATATGTTCAAACATGTTTAAATCATAACAGTAATATTTTTTTATAAAAACAGTAATAATTTTTTTAAAAATATGTTCAAATTTGTTACTTGAAAATATCATCGGCGGCGGCGGTGGAGCGGGGGAGGGTGCGGGGGGTGCC